>NW_012130091.1:3474561-3511521 GCF_000143395.1 Atta cephalotes
GGTAAAGAAAGGAGAGAGAGAGAGAGAGAGAGAGAGCTGTGAGTCTCTCCGCGATCGAGATCGAGATACATATACATATACACCAGTAATACACACTCAATTCATGAGAAACATAGTTCTTTCGTTTTTCCCAAAATTCGATAACAAAAACTTGAGAATTTTTAGCATTTGTTAGGAAAATCCCTGGTGGATTTTGACGCTGCGCGCCTGCACAGCCCGCCGCATACAACGTCGGAATCATTGAATGATTAAGGAAAATCTTTAAAGAAAAAAAGAAAAAAAGATGAAGAAGAAGGAAGAGACGAAGGCGGATGACGTTTTATTAATATACTGTACATATTTTAAATAATTAAAAACGAATAAGTAGATCGCGCGCGCGAATGGTAGGAACCTCGACCTCGAAAGGCGGACTCATTCTTAGAGAAGGGAACGCTTTTTTATGTCATAGGTCTACCGTACTCTTCTTTTCTGTTTCTTTTTTGTCTTTTTTGCATTTGAAGCGTCGCGTACATGCCACACACGTCCACTTTATACATCGCGTGTAGAGAAACACCCGGTTACAGATCGAGAGATGTTCGGAAATGACACTTTATTATACATCGTTCAGTAGTTATTTATATAATTCTCATGGACGATTCTCTTTTTCGTAATTTATAATTATTATTCGATGAATTTTGTTTTTACACGCAACACGTGCACGCACACACGCGTACACATTCACACAATACACACGTGGATTAAATTACATTGCAAACTGATACAAATACAACCCAAGTGTCATTACTTTTGATGTTAAATAAAAAATACATAATTAATAGAGCGGCTTCCCATTTTCTTTATCTTATTTCCTCTTTGACAACAATTATAATATATATAATATATATAATTACAATTATATATTGTCGCATATATAATAATTAATGCAATAATGTCGCATATCATTTTTGCAACTATAACTATAATTGCAGAAACAATTCTCTGCTTAAAACTTCCGATTAAAACCAATTAGGAAAATTTGAATCGGTTTTAATCGAATTAATGCATCGGACTGATATTTTCCTATTCGTTTTTCAAATCAGAGTAGACATAATGGAACTGTATTAGCATATATGTACTCGTGTAATACCAAGAAAACGCTGAACAAGAATTAATAAGATATTTCTTTCGAATAGAATTTAATAGGTTTTTATAGAATTGCTTTCCAATAAGTTTTAATTGGACAAACTGCGGATGCCAAATCCACGATGGAAATTAACCAGTGAATTTCCGATTAAAATAATTGGTATAAATTGGGATTGAAATCGGTTTTAATCGGATTAATGCATTAGAAATTTTCAATATTTTCCTATTTATTTTTCAAATCGGAGCAGATTCAATGGAATTGTATTGGCATATACATCCATGTATATTTACAAGAAAGTGCCGACAAAAACTAATAGCATATTTCACATTTCCTTCAAATAAATAGGATTTAACAAAGTTTTTTATAGGATTGCTTTTGAATAGACTTTAATTGGACAAGTTGCAATCCAATGGGAATTAATCAATGAATTTACGTAGTCCGTCTGTTTTCGATGAATCGTAATTAATGGGAAATTGATTTTTTCAAAATGAATAGGATTCAATATGTTCAGTAAAGAAGGCAGCTTTGCAACTGTTGTAAAATTCTTTAATATATGATTGATTTAGGCCCGGATTGATTGATTTTGTATCAATCACTTTGACTTTAAGCAAGATTTAAAACTTTATCTGTTTCGTTTTAAAACCAGAAAGAAATAGAGACGGAAAGAGTTTTAAGCCTTGCTTAAAATCAAAATAACGTTGATGCAATCGGGCTTTATAACGTTTGGGAGAACTGGTGCGCACTGAATGCGCAGTAGGCACGGACTGTGTGTTTCATTAGGGATTTCAGTATGCGTTGTTTCATTGGTAAATCTGCCGAGTTTTTGCACTTTCGTGCAAAAATCTAGCACGAGCTCCGAGGGACGATGTCAGTTGTGTGCAAAATATGGCAGCGAGAATTGATATAAATGAGAAAGATAATAAAGAGCAAATAATACTCGATACTTTTTTCGTCATCATCAAGTAGTGATGATGATGATTTTTTTATTTATAAAAACAATATTCTAAAAATAAAAAACTTAATAAAATTAAAGATTGCAGGATTTCCAAAAGTTCTTGGCTGCATTAATGAGACTTTCATTAAATTATCCAACGCCAGCCCACAAAATAAAATCAATATGTAAATAGACAACATATGTAGATATCCCTTCAATAACATTATAGGCCATATGCGATTACTCGAAAGAGATTTAGAGATATGTTTACTGAAATTCTATCAAAAATTCACTATTCGCGCGTACTTAAATTATTAGATACACATCCTAGGAGACGAAGCGTATTCAATAAGAGAATGGCTCATTACACCATTCAAAGACTATGGAAATCTTTTTGCAAAAAAAATTCAATAAAATGCTGTCTGTGACTCGAATATTATCCAATGGGGAAAAAATGTTTAAAAAGACGTTTTTTTTAACATTTTGAAAATGTTAAAAAACATTTTTAAAAATGTTTAAAATAACGAGAAAAGTCTCCTTTTTTCATTAAAAAAAAAACATTAATTCAAAACAAACATTAAAAAAAATGTTTGTTTAATGCTTAAAAAAACATTTTGTTAATATTTCAAGGAAATGTTTTTTAATGTTAAAAAAAAGCTTTTCCCAGTCAGAAATTTCTCGAAAAGACATCGTTTCGATGTCGAAAATAAAAGTCGAAAGTTTTCGGAATTTCTATTGATTTCGATGGATGTTTGGCTCCAATTTCGATTAATTTTTGAATTGGAAATAAAATCTTGAATTAATCTAGTCAGCATAAAAATATACTACTAATGTCACTAATGCAATAAGTAAATTCGACAAGTAATGTCATTAATAGCCTAATAATGGTGGAAAGAATTTCATTAAAGTTCCATTGAAATTTTATTGTGAAAATAAGTATTATTGATTAGCATCATATCTCAGAGGATATACGAAAATTATAATAAAATTATAATAAAAAAAAATTTATTTGATGAATTCGAGAACTAATTTTATAATGCACCCATCTGAATCCGAATCTTCCATTTACCATGCTTCATTTCTGTGATCGTACGAGACAAACCTTCGAAGAAACATCTATAATGCTAATGAATGTATAGTTGTAACATATCTGTTCAAAGATGTTGTGAAAGAGGCGGAACACATAAAAAAAATATAATTAATGTTAAATAATAGTAATATAGTAATATAATAATAATATACGATTTAAATTTCATTAATTTAAAAATCAAGATTGTTTCGATATCGATTCGAATTAGAATTAATTTAGCTAAACTTTGATAGAGTCAATGATATTTTTCCTTGATTTCATGCTCATTTATGATAAGAGACATTATTCCCTGAAATTCCTCAATACAAAAGTGTAAAAGTAATGTTATTCAGCAGGAATAGAACAATAAAATAAGAATACAAAGAATTATTAGAAGAAAAGATGTAAAAGATGTAATTTTATCGATAGTTGTAAAAAATGTTCCAATTCATATAAAAAAATTCCACAATTTTCTAAAAAAATTATAAAATTATTTATAAATTCTGAAAAATTTGAGAAAGCTTTTTAATTAGAGCGATATTGCAATTCGAAATGAAATCGAAAAAAATATCGATTTAACCTTTGAACGAAAATATTCAAAATATAAGATGACGTATCACAAATTTATATCAAAAATATTAAAAATGTATCAAACTCTCTCATTGCACTCATACATAATTTTTTGTTACTCGAAAATGTTGAAATTTCGATGCAAGTTTCGAATCGACAACTTTTTCATCGTAATGACGATGTCTTTTCGAGGAATTATTTCTGATTGGATTTTAAGATTTGATAAAATTTTTAAAATGATAAAAGACATGTTTAAAATACAACAAGAGAAGTCCCCTTTTTTTCATTAAAAAAACGATTATTTAATAAACGTTTTTTTAATGAAAAAAAAATATTTTTTATTTTATTTAAATTTTTATAATGTTAAACTTATTTGAACAAAATTGTACAACGCAGAGTATCTTTTTTAATTTATTATTCTTTATCGATAGGACATTTAATCTTAGACAACCAATTTTATTAAGGTTTCTGACTCAGCCAAGAACTCTGCGTTGACAATGGCGACGCAGACGGCGGTCTGGCAAAACCATCGGTAACCATCTACTTAAGCATGAGCCCATGTCCATGTGCTCGTCTGCGGCGCGCCGAGAGCAGGATTGTTTTATTTAAAACTTTTTTTTAAACAAATGTTTAAAACATCAGATTAAATTAAACATACTTTTTTTTTTAAACAATTTAAAACAAATGTTTTAAATGTTATTTTTTAAAAATGTGTTTTTAATACTATTTAGTAGAGGAGAAGGTGATATTCCAATTATATTTTATACGATAACTTGGTTTACTTGATTAATAATAAATACTTAAGTTTAAAACTTAACAATTACATTCATTAAAATGTTGTTAAATCGATTCCGGACTCAAAATTAGGAAATATTTATTATTTAGGACATTATTAATAAAAAATGTAGCAACATTGCATAATGGCTAATCGAAGAGAAACATAAATGATAATGTAGTTTTCCATAAAAATAAAAATTTTCGTAATAGTTAACAAGATATTAATTGCTAAAAATTATCGAAAATTGATTTTTAATAATTTTTTATTCGAATACTATCAACTTTACAAAAAAAACTGCAAGAGACAATAATTGTTAATTTTCTTTTAATAAAGTTCTAAGAATTTTTTTAGAATTTTTTCAGAATTTTTTAATACCATATTTTCTTATATTGGTAAAAAAAATGAGAAAATGCAATACTAAAAAGTTGATAAAAAATTTTGAAAAAATTCGTAGAATTCTATGAGAAGAAAATAAACAATTTTTGTCTTTTGCAATTTTTCGAAAATTACAAAATGATTATGTTACGTCTAAGCTTCGCATGCACAGAGCTGAAGGAATGAATGCAACGGGAATCAAATTATTAGACCGATTTGGTCCAGGCTCCGAACCGCAAGAGAATCGTGAAGGGAAGGATCGACGCAAATCGGGAGGCACTTCGTTTCGTCCTGTGACTCCTAACAAGCCGAGGGTCAAACGAAGGACGAAGTGATAACCTCAACTCGTACTCCGCTAAACGGACACATGAGTTGGACGTACCTTTTCAATTTAAAATGCCCAAACTAGGTCAGTGTACCGGGAGAGCGCACTTTAACGTCAGATGTGCCTGTACGTCCGTATGCCCTGGCTTTCGGTCATGGAACTTAATCCAAGTGATCGGGGAGAGGGCGAAGTGGAGAGCCTACAATAAATATAAGGAGAGGTTTTTCAATTAATAAACGAAGGTTTAATTTAATAAAAGTAATAATATAAAAATAGTAATATAATAAAAGAAATATTTAATAATACATTTTTCTTAAATGTAAAGATACAAGTCTTTGATTCTTTATTCTGAAGTATATGGTCGTATGTATTTGTGTGTGTGTGTGTGTGTGTGTGTGTGTGTGTGTGTGAAGAGCATTATGTGTGATTCGAACGTTATTATTATTATTTTGAGTGTGGAGAGTTTGGAAGGAGGAAGAGAAAATTGAAGTTGTGTAAGCTCATGTGGCTGGAAAGAAAGAGGATAGATGAGAATAAGGGATGGTATGGGGATAAATAAATAAGTGGAACCTGTGATGCTGACTATCACTCGGTCAGTGGAAGGAATAAAGTAAGACATGTATTCCAACAACTGATGGACGAGAAGAGATCATCGAAGAAATCTGAGGACAAATCAGAAACAGGGGAGTGAAAAATTTCTAATAGGAGAGAATAAAATTGAAGCCGATAGCTGAACCTAAGTCTGTTCTTGGGCTGATGCCTGAATTAGCGGAGATTGTTCTCTAGAGTTTTACGTGGAATTAAAGCGGACACGGACGGTAAATCAGCGCGCATTGTTAGTCCCCACTAGGTGACGGTGACGAGGGACGGAAGATCTGCGTGAACGCACTAAAAATTTGGTTATCTTTAAAGAGGGATCACACAAGAAGAGAAGGGATCACCTGTACTGCAGCGAAATCAAAACTTACTACTTGGCGATAACAATGAATAAGGTGGCCTAGAGACCGTCAGAGAGGGTGCCGTCGACTGTGGGATGATAGGCGTCAAGTCTGCTTCGTCAAATTCCTCGATCAAGTAACGCCTTTAGTTGATAGTTTGCACTGATTCTACTGGAGAAAAAGGGTTTTGAGAATCGGATAAAGTCTTTTTTAAAGGTCCCGATAACTATAGTTTTCCCAAACTCAGAGAGAAAAATCACTCTGGCGGAACCGCGATTTTTATACTAATCGCTCCTGATTACTCCAATTTGGATTGGTGGAATAGGTTTCGTTAACTAGTAATAGGATTTTTCTTTGTTCTCGGATTAGATCTTGGAGGAGGAAAGAATATTGACCGGAGTCTGTAGTATAGAAAAGTGTTCTCCTAAATTTTATGACCTTAAAATTTATGGGAAAACGCTCGTGCAATGCGTCAAGAAAGCGCACGTGCAACGTCGGCACGAGATCACTCAGAATCTACTCTTGAATGTCGCGTGCCGTTTTTTAGATTTTGTGAGAATCGTCCGCGACTTGATCGTTAAAAGCTATCTTGGCGCCTTACGCTTCCATGATATATTTATTATTATTTTAGCCGCAATGTCCGAGAGGCACAAACTTGGTGTCCTTTTGGTCCCGCCACTCGTGTATGTGCATCGATTTTTAGTTTATCTCGGAACAACGTTTACAAGGAGATGCTAGATTTTTCGTTTTAATTTTTAGCGTAGGAAAAGAAAATTTTTAGTCTTCTCTAGGCTGTAATGCTTAATTTGTGTGTATTCGCAGCTGTCTTTTTATTTCAACGAATTCCAGATCTCCATGAAAGAAAAGAGTCGTGGGAGTCCGCTGGACTCGTAACAGAGTAGAATACTTTTCTTCTCAGTTTAGTCCATTCCGCCCCTATGTGAAAGATTTATCATTATTTTCCAAATACTCCGTATATAAGTAGCTTGGTAGCCTATAAAAATTTATAGTAAATTATAGATTAATATTAGAACTACAATTAGTTCAAGGAATAACAATAGTCTTCCCTGCTGTTAATTCTTATGGGAAATTTCCTACGGGTTTGTCTAACCATAGATACCCATGGTAAATTCGATTCTCATGGAAGGAGGCTTCTATTTTGCTGTAAACTCCCATGGATTTTTCCATGAGTTTCAATGGAGGACTATAAAATTCTGACTGCAAAATAAAGAAGATTCCACAATCGATTAATCGATTAATGTATAGATTTTAATCGTTGTCACCTTCACCAGCCTGTGATTCTTATTGGCCTTGTATAGATCGTTTTATTTTTAATTCTGGCTGTGTTTCAAAATTTACTGCTAGTACTGAAAATCTATAATTTTCGTTATGTGCATTATAGATTTTCAATACTAACAGTAAATTTTGTAACACAGCCTCTGTAAGAGCTTGTATAGTAAACAATTAATAACAACAGAGAAAAATATCAAGGCATTTCACGTCTCGTATCCAGAAAATTGTTCTACTAAATTTTACATAAGAATCTAGGCATCCAATTCATAAAAAGAGGCTCTTATAAAATCGCAAGGAGAAAGAATGATGTGCACGTCGATGCAATCCTAAATGATATACGGGATGTTCCGTATTCAGGACTATTTTCGTGCGCAGATAAAGTAAATTAAACTGAATCGATAAATTTTGTACCATTTTGTAATTTTTACAATAGTTAGTTTCTAAAAATTGCCGAATAAGCGGTTAAAATCGACGCATAAGACAATTTTAAGATATTTTTCAGAGCTCTTTATGACATATTTTAAAGATGATTCAACTCTTAAAGATATCTTGTGAAAGTTGTCTGATGCGTCAATTTTAGACATTTTGCTCATTGGGTAATAATTGCAAAATGATAGAGGATCTTTCGATTCAGTTTAATCCGCTCTATCTACACACAAAAATAGTTCCAAATATTTTGAGATATCCTGTATAGTCCCAAAATGGTCACAAATATTCTGAGACACCCTGTATAGTCCCTATAATCTACATATTAGAGTGTGTACACAAACCCTGATGAAAATAAAACGTGAAGCAAGTCAATAAATTAATTGGAATGTAAAATGAATAGAATTTATTACATTTCAGCGAATATTTACAGCCAAAAAGGGGATTTGGTTTATATAAATTCTTAACTCATCCATACCTCATCCACAAGCTATCGCACATATATTATTATAAAAATTTTTGCTTATCTCTTTACTTTCCTACTTTTCTGGCTAAACCCTCTGATTTTACTTCTTTGCTACTTTCCTATTTTATTTCATTTTATTTCTTTTCGCTTTATCCGCTTTTCTCTCTTAGTTATATCTACTTCTAATGTTAACTAATGCTCTCGTTCAATATACATACGTTATCTCTATCACAGTCTTATCACTGTCCATTATTATTATCCATTTATTATTATTATCATCACATATTTATATTTTATTTACTTACTTCTTAGTTCACCTTATTTTCCTTTTCTCTCCATATTTTCTCTCTACTTATATATTTCTTCCCTGTCCTCTTTTAACTCCTTCATCTCCCTTATTCTTTTCGCTACCTCCCTCTCTTTCCGTAATATCCTTATTATTTCCCTTTTCACCTCATCTAACTCCTCATCATACAATTTCCTTAAAATCTCTTCCTTATCTTTTCCTAATTTAATAAAATTTTCTCTTGTTTCCGAACATTCCTCTACATAGTGTTTTAAATTATCTTTTCCCTTACCACAGAATATATTATATACTTTTTCTTATATTCTTATACCCAATATTTATTACCTTCCTCTAAGTTTCCACACTTTAATTTGAACAAGGTTTTCACCTTTTCTTCTCTTTTCCCTTTCCCTAAGTTTTCTTTTCCCAAATACTCTAGAATCCTGTCATTTGTCTCTATTCCTTATATCTCTCGTTGTATCTTGCCTTATGAATTTTACAGTCCTCCCATTGTCTTTGCATCCCTCTTTCCCTGTTTATTAATTGATCCTCAAAACCTTCCTCCCCATATATTACTTCCTTTGCTTCATCCATTCCTATAATACCTCATCCTTTCCTGTCCGTATATCCCATTTTCCCATCCATTCTTCTTCCTTTTTTCCCAATTCGCGTTTGTCAAATTTTATTCTTCCTGATTTTATTTTATGCTCAAATCTCCTTGCTCTTATTTCTCATCGTACTTTGAGTTTATCATAAGAAGCTCTTTCATAATAAAATACCTTGGGGAGCAGAAATCCAAACTAAACATTCATCTTATATAATTCATTATAAGCTTTTCCAATTCCTCTTCCAACTCCCCATTTCTACTCCATAAGCCATAACACCTTGCACTAAATATTTAAATAAGATTCATTTTCTCGTTTTCCCTTCCTATTTTTTCCTTTCCTCCATCTCCATATCTCTACGACTTTTTGACTTCCCTTTTACTTTTAGTACAATTCTTATCCTTGTGCTCTAACTCCTTAGTCTTCCTTTTTACCCTTCTTTACTATGCCATATATCATTTGTTTAATTTCCTCCCATCTTTTTTCGATGCTTGTCTCTTCTTCTTTTCGCTTCTCTTCCTCTGTTACGTTCTGGTATCTTTCAATTATCCGCATCTCAGGCTATTATTTCTTTTTTCTCACTCGTTCCGCATCTGTGGTTGGATTCTCTTCTTCTTTCTGAGATACAAAGGCAAGTGATCCCAATCTACTCTTACATCCACTTTAAAATCTATAATCCTATTCTTTGTATCTTCATAATCTATAACCGAACTACCCCTTGTTTCTATATACATATATTCGCTCTCCCAGTCCCTAAGTGTTTACAATATATAATATAAACCTTTATCTCTTACCCATTCCATAAAGCTCCTACCAAAGCTCCACAAAGCCTCTCCTTCCTATAGTTTTATCTTTGCTACATCTCTCCCCTTCTCCCTCTATTTCCATTCCTCGTAGTTCCCCTTTTCTTTTATTCAGATCCTCTCCCACAATTAAATTTCCTTCTTCTCCTTCCCTTATACATCCTTTTCTTCCAAATTTTTCCCCCTTGTTCTCCATAAAAAAAAATTGAGACAATTCTTATTCTTTTCTTATTTATTACTAAATTCGTACTTAATACACCTTCTTTTTCCTCTTGTATTAGCCTTGTATCTCCTTAAAGCTTCTTTTCCCTATTATAAAACCGCCATTAGCCTCTCCTCCCTTCCCTCTTTGCAAAATGACATTCCTATATATGTGTTCTTGGCAATCTGTCCTTTAACCTAACCTAACCTATCTCAATCCTTTTCCTCTATATTCCATGTTTCTTCTATTCCATGTTTCATACAGGTTGACAAAGTCAAAATTTTTCACATACCTCCAAAAATATATCCTTATTCCATATCCCTGCACAATTCCAAAATAATATACTCTTTCTCTTATTTACTCCCTCTCCTCTTACTCCTATACCTATTTTCCTTTATTTTTCTATTCCTTTTTATCTTTCCCTTTTTATATTTCCTTTTCCTCTATCTTTGATTGATTCTTCCTCTATATTTACCTCTTTTGTGATAAAGTTCAGTCTTCTTTCCTCTCTTTCGCTATTTGTTACCCATCTTTTCAGTATATTGACCTCTCTATAATTCAATCCTCCCTCACTAATAACCAATTCTGTCCCTGTATACGTGCTGTACCTTCTTCTGCCACTTACCTAACTCCTAGCCTCTTCCTATTCACTCTCTTCTCTCTTACTGCTCCCTGTTCTTTCCCTAACCTCTCCTTTTAACTGCTCAAATTTGACTTCTCTCTGACCTTTCTCTGTCAATCCTCTTATTCTTATTAGTTGTACAACTTTGCTTCCGCCGTTTTCCTATAGATGGCTTTAGCGGTAAGTGATGGTCAAAATAAATAGATCAATGACGTCATACAATAAACTTGGGCATCTGTCAACATAACCCCATAGAAACATTAGTCGATTTGTGTCTGCATCATAAAGTTATTCTCGATTGAAAATGTCAGTTTACGAGCCAAATTCTCGTCATTTGCGGGAGGTTTTAATTTTTTGCTTCAATATAAAGAAATCTGCGGCTGAGGCTCATCGAATGCTCTCAAATACTTATGGTGAAGCCGCTATTAGTGAAAGAAGTGTCGTGAGTGGTTTCAACGCTTCAAGATCGGTGATTTTGACGTCGAAGTCCAACATAGTGGTGGAAGAGAGAAGGTTTTTGAAGATGCAGAATTGGATTTTTACTTAGATTACTACTTTTACATTACTTGAGCAAGACTCAAAATCAAGAAGAATTGGCACGATCATTGGGAGTGACTCAACAAGCCATTTCAAAACGCCTCAAAGCTATGGGAATGATTTAGAAGCAAGGAAATTGGGTGCCGTACGAATTGAAGTCGAGAGATGTTGAACGGCGTTTGTTTGCTTGTGAACAGCTGCTTGAAAGGCAAAGACGGAAGGGATTTCTGCATCGCATTGTGACTGGGGATGAAAAATGGGTTCATTACGATAATCCCAAGCGCAGAAAATCATGGGGAGTTCCCCGGCCATGTTTCCACGTCGACGGCCAAACCGAATATTCACGGCTCCAAAGTCATGCTCTATATTTGGTGGGACCAGCTCGGCGTAGTGTATGAACTGTTAAAACCGAACTGAAACAATCACAGGCGATCGGTATCGAACGCAATTGATGCGTTTGAGCCGAGCATTGAAAGACAAACGGCCGCAATACAACGAGAGACACGATAAAGTGATTTTGCAGCATGACAATGCTCGATCCCATGTTGCGAAAGTGGTCAAGACATACTTAGAAACGTTGAAATGGGAAGTCCTACCCCACCTGCCGTATTCTCCAGACGTTGTTCCCTCTGACTATCACTTGTTTCGATCAATGGCACACGGCCTGGCTGACCAGCATTTCCGGTCTTATGAAGAAGTAAAAAATTGGATCGATTCGTGGATAGCCTCAAAAGATGACCAGTTTTTTCGACGCGGGATTCGTACGCTATCCGAAAGATGGGAGAAAATAGTGGCCAGCGATGGACAATACTTTGAATCATAAATGTATAACTAGTTTTTTACAATAAAGCCTCGAATTTCGGAAAAAAACGGCAGAAGCAAAGTTGTACACCTAATACTTCTGCCTTTTCCATTTGCTTCGTTCATTCCTCCTTCAGACTTTTGATTTCTCTTTCTATGCAGCTATATATTTCCCTTTTTATCTCTCTAATTTCTCTTTCTAGTTAGCCCCATATTTCCTTTCTCATATCTTTTATCTTCCTTTTTGCAATTTCTCGCAATTCTTCTTTCATCTGCCTCACCTTTTTTTCTAGAATTCACGAATGTTATTTTTTTTCTCTCGGTTAACTTTTTTTGCCGCGCTTCCTGTTTTGCCTTGGCTCCTCTACCTGGCCTCTATCGCTGGCCGTGTCAATCGGCTCCTTTCCCATCATAATTTCTTTCGCCGTGCTCTCTCGCCTACCTCCTATGCAAATTATCTATCATCTACTTCTGCTTCCAATCTCTCGGCTTCCTTATTGCTCGCTCTCATGAAATCACGTGCCCTAATCTAATTATTCGCAATACTCGCCTATTATTCGCTATTCTCACACACACTCTCCGTAAGCTTGCACTCTCATCTACGCCTAATCAAGTCCTGAGTAAAAGAAGTGTAAGAAGGGAGTAAAACGTAAATGAAACCCAAAAAAAGCGAAAATTGGAACATGGAACATAAATGAAGTGTCAACTAAACTTTAAAGAAACAAATAAAACTATGGATAAGTTCTTCGGCAAACACGAGCAGAATGTTCGTTGAACGTAAACAGAGCGTCGTCGAGTTCTTAGATGAACGAAAATGAATTGTAATCGAGATCCTTAGTAAGCAAATGATATTTTGAAATATACTTATTCGGTAAATATCTAAAAAAAGAGTGTTATGTTTTTTCTTGGAGTTCTAGGGGCTTACTTCAAAAAATTATTTCATTAAAACACAACTGAAAAATCTTTCAATGCTACGTCTTTTATCCTAGCTATGTGATTTTTTAAATTCGAAAAGTTAGTTCTCGCTAAGTCCCTCTGGTGGCAGTGCCACATACTACTAAATAACGCTTCGTTTACGTTTGCTATGCAGCTCAATGACACTCCATTTTAAAATAAATTTTTTTATCTTTATATCCTGGAAGTGTACACAAAGTGAATTTGAATGTTCCGTGTACTTTTTGCCGAATGTTTAGGAAGCGTAGAAGAAGTACTAATGAATGAAGTGTTTAGGAAGTGTATCAGTACGCTCTATGCATTCTTTGCGTAGTGTTGAAGAACGTATGAGAAACATTAATGAAAAAAAAATTTTTTATGTGTGGGTAATGTGACAGATGTGTTTTGGCCACACTTTACGCAATGTTTGGGGAGAGTTCGTGGAGCGTGTATGAATATTCAAAACTATTAGGTGTACAACTTTGCTTCCGCCGTTTTTTTTCCGAAATTCGAGGCTTTATTGTAAAAAACTGGTTATACATTTATGATTCAAAGTATTGTCCATCGCTGACCACTACTTTCTCCCATCTTTCGGGTAGCGTACGAATCCCGCGTCGAAAAAACTGGTCATCTTTTGAGGCTATCCACGAATCGATCCAATTTTTTACTTCTTCATAAGACCGGAAGTGCTAGTCAGCCAAGCCGTGTGCCATTGATCGAAACAAGTGATAGTCAGAGGGAGCAACGTCTGGAGAATACGGCGGGTGGCGTAGGACTTCCCATTTCAACGTTTCCAAGTATGTCTTGACCACTTTCGCAACTGGGGTCGAGCATTGTCATGCTGCAAAATCACTTTATCGTGTCTCTTGTTGTATTGCAGCCGTTTGTCTTTCAATGCTCGGTTCAAACGCATCAATTGCGTTCAATACCGATCGCCTGTGATTGTTTCAGTCGGTTTTAACAGTTCATACACTACGCCGAGCTGGTCCCATCAAATACAGAGCATGACCTTGGATGTCAAAATCATCGTTCTTGAAGCGTTGAAGTCACTCACGACACGTTTTTTCATTAATAGCGGCCTCACCATAAGTATTTGAGAGCATTCGATGAGCCTCAGCCGTAGATTTCTTCATATTGAAGCAAAAAATTAAAACCTTCCGCAAATGACGAGAATTTGGCTCGTATACTGACATTTTCAATCGAGAATAACTTTATGATGCAGACACAAATCGACTAATGTTTCTATGGGATTATGTTGACAGATGCTCAAGTTTATTGTATGATGTCTATGATCTATTTATTTCGACCACTTACCGCTAAAGCCATCTACAGAAAAACGGCGGAAGCAAAGTTGTACACCTAAGAGTCAATGAAGTGTTTAAGAATCGTTAAAATTTTTTGTTCACACTTTTTTGACGCTTCGACAAGTTTTACATTTTCATCAGGAAAATGTTATAAGTACCTAACTGATGTAATTCCACATAAAAAATCTAAGATAATTTTTCCATAATTCTAAAAATTGAAAGTCACGTGATAAACAAGGTGTGTTTGGTGATTCAAAAAAGTCATGAGTATATATTTTCTTTATGATCATAAATCATCTTTATGATTTTTTTACCCGACGTGGAACGTACCTTATTTATTAACTATTATCGTGGCTTTCAGTTTTTAGGAGTTACGAATTATTCTCTCAAATTGGTATAGGTATGAAAGGAATGCGGAAGAGAGCCTCATGAGGTCTAAAGCCTATTCTATTCTATATATTTTGTTTCCTGTTTTTTTTTCTTGCCTTTTTTTGATGTCTTTTTTTTCTTATTCGGTTTTTTGTTTTATGTCGCCCGAGTTAACCAACTTTGAAAGAAACAAGAAATATTAGGTATGGGAAAAAGTTCGTGGCGTTTTTCCCGTTAGATAGCATTAAAAAAACGCCACGAACTTTTTCCCACCTCTAATATGTAATAAAAAATACAATTGTCAATAAAACGGTTGCAAAGGAGAAAAAGTAAAAGGTAAAAAGAAAGCGAGAAACAGAAAACAAATACCTATAGGATATTATACTTCGACATACGAACATGTAGGTGCACATAGGATAGAAGATGTGCATACATCATCCTATGGTAGCCTATAGGCATTTTCATTCTCTAGGGGGCACCCCTTCTTTGTCTTACATACACATGTTGCACGTTCTACATGTTACTATGGCTTCGTTCTGTTTCATGCATGATGCGCATTATTTATCGTTGTTATTCAGCGTATGTTAAAGAAGGATAAATGATACATCATACGCACCATGCGTGAAACGGAACGCAGCCTATACATCAAACTGAAATCCTATAGATCTTTTAGTTCTCAGGCTGAGTTCACACCTTGACGGAAAAGTGGAAAGCAGAAAAGTGGAAGCTAATCGGAACTCGCAATAGTAATAGATGGTACATTTCGCTTATCTGCTTCTGTTTTTTTCGTGAGTTCTGATTGACTTCCGTTTTTCCGCTTTTTCGTCAAGGTGTGAACCCGGCCGCATGGGGCACATCTGTCCACATTCCTGTAGGTATCTCTAGGTTTGTCGCGCGTCACAAGCTCCAATATGCTCCAACATGTTCCTACTACAGCTCTTACTCACTCTATCAAGCGCGTTGGAATGAATAAGAGCTAGTAGGAGCATATTACAATATGTTGGAGCATATGACGCGAACAAACCCTTACCCTATTTGCATTCCTACGTATACCTATTCGACTGTAATTGGTCAATTTCTTACGGCTTAAAACTTAAGAAATAACCAACTATAGTCGAATGCGAAGAGAATAAGTAATTGTGATTCGTCCATTCTTTACAACTTAAGGCTTAAAAATCTATTGTAGATCCGAGGTTAGGGCTGCCGCAGACAAAATTTCTGTAACAGTAGCCACGTCTTAACCCTTAAGATGTGAGCTAACGAGCCAATCAGGATATTACTTTAGATCTACGTACTCTAACGGAAATAGAAATAGTAGTAAATTTATTTACAAGGCGAGTTTCAACCAATTAAAATTCGCTTTTATTGCGAGGTTATGGATAAGTTTACTATTATTTCCATTTCCGTTAGATTATGTAGACCTAAAGCAATATCCTGATTGACTCATCGGCTTAAGTTTATGTCTTACAGTTACTGTTGCGGAATTTTTGTATGCGGTAGCACACAAACTCTTGCATAATGCATAATGCATAAGAGAATCAACCAATCGAAATTCTTCTTTTCCATGAAATGGGAAGAAAGGAAAAATTCTGATTAGTTGATTCGTTTGGCCTGTAATCTTTACAGAATGTGAGAAGAAGAATCGATTGTGATTCGTCCATTTCTTATGGCTTAAGGCTTAATCAATTATAGATGCGGACTAATGCCTGCATCACATTAATGATTAGAGATTGCGTCTGCATTTGCGTTTGCGCTTGTGATGTTTTTCACACTAATAACGATCAGCGATTACATTTTGTCAGATATTTCTTGCAACGCGAAAATAATACAAAATTATAAAAGAAGGAATTCACATTTTGCATCATAATTGAATTATAGATTTCATATTTTTCCAAGAGATATTATTGTCTTCAATTTTTTGTTTTAATATAAGAACTGGTCATATGACTACAAAGTTTTATTGCGTCTGTGTCTCGATTACAAAAAATAGACAAATATCTAAGGCTGGTATTTATAGGCCGATATTCATAGTCAGATCTTATATTCAAGACATCTTAAGTACGGTCTTATAAAGTCACGAACCAATCAGAGGGCCGCATTAGCGTCTTAAGACATTACTTAAGATGATCTTGAAATAAGAATCAACTATGAATACCGACCTAAACGGGAATTGTGAATCAATCGCCAGCATCTCTTTCTTGATTGGTCAAAAAATAATCGCAGGCGCAAATGCGAATGCAGACGTAACCTCCAATCGCTAATATGATACAGGCATAATGCGAATTTCCCTCAGTCTAATTCGTCGACTGGCTTTTGGCGATTGGTTCTTATTAGATTAAGATTTTATGAGATTTCCGCTAAAAACCAGTTGATATTTAATTATATAGTACTCGATTGAATCCGAATCGAATTTTTAATGCGGATTTTCCATTCCCGTTCGATTCGCCGATTGGCGTTTGCCGATTGGTTCTTATTGGACTAATGCCTGTATCACACTACGCATTGGAGACTGAGGATTGCGCTTGAAGATTAAAATTCAGCCAATTAGAATAAAACGTATTAAAACTATACTGATTAGTCGAATTCTAATTCGTAATTCGCAATTCTCAATCTCCAATAGTATGACAGAGGCATAAAAATCTATGAGTGGCTCCGCACAATAAAAGAAACAAGCAACCGAGAACAGAGAATAAAAATTTTAACCTATTAAAAATTATGTATTGTGAAGTACTTAGTTTCTGATAAGTTGAAATTCTTATTTTCTGTTCTCTGTTCCCTGTTGTGCGGAGCTCCTAAGATTTCTGATAAAAACCTAGAGTTTAATCATATGATCCAATTGGTTCTGATTCGGATCATTAATGGGATTTCCCATTTAGTCCGATTCGCCGACTGGGAAGCGTTTGCCAATTATTTCGCATTGTTCAATTAAAATCAGATTAATTTTTTATTTTTTTAAAATTGGTAACATGCCTATATATTTTTACTGAAAGTGCATTAAATAGATATCCTACTAAAATCTTATTATTTCCGAATCATTTCAATAAGCTGTAATTTTGATTCCGATAGAGACTTTTCATTCCTATTAAATTTCTATCGATTTTTAATAGATTTAAATAGTTTTTAATCGGAAATTTTAAGCAAAGTTTGACCGCGGTCTCATGAGTGGAAATTTATAACGGTATGAAACAGCGAGACCAATCACAATCGTAGAAAAAAAAAAACAGAGTAATAATTGCAGAGTTGTGATTGGTTACGCTGTTCCGCTGTAAATTTTTGTTCATGGGACAGTGACCTTATGCTATAAACTTGCAATTATTATTATTATTGTTGATAGCGATACTTAAATAATAAAAAGAAATAATGGTACTATAAAGAATCATTTAAATTTGCAAGCAGAAATTAATATTCTCAAGAAAGTATCTGTGGCTTTTAAATTTATAAAAATACATATACATATAAATACATATACATAAATTTTACTTATAAATTTTATTATAAGTTAGTTAAAGAGATTCCCAAGGAGAACAAGAAAATCAAAATAATGTCAATTTGACGGTCATATTAATCGAATTTATGTTATTTTTTTGGTCATGATAAAAAAATGACATAAATTTGGTCAATATGATGTCAAATTGACATTATTTTGATTTTCTTGTTCTTCTTGGATGTGATGTAGTGATTTATAAATTTTATTGTATTTAGATATATTTATGTATCATTCTGATATTCTCATGATAATTTTATTAAATCCACCGACAAGATACATATTAAAGACAGTTTGTCTTGGGCAAATTTTCGTTCTCACAAAAAAAATCCCGTGGCCAGGAGGTAATTGAAGAACGCTGTTATTATCGACAATTGATAAATTTGTAATCATTAATTAATAATCAAATCCGAAATAATTTTAAATTAACATTAAAATTAACATTAAAATTACACTTTTAATTAAAAATCGAGTATGATTTAATTTTACATACATATATACATATATTTTGTCTAGGATTGATGGTTTTTCAATAGTTTTCGGCGATACTAACAATACATATAATATAAATAATTTTGGTATAGTCGGATTCCTACTTTAGCGATTGAATGAAATTGTAAGATAATAAACTCAAATAAGATCCAAAAGATGGTGAAATTTAATAAATTGTTTTTTATGATTCGTGGATCAAAGTTTAGAGTCTGCAGGTAAATTTTCAGCTGCTCAAATCGGCTTTCAGCGACCAAAAAGATTACGTCAAAATCATCAAAATTGATGAATATCAAGCATCCATTTTAATCACATGATCTTTTTTGTCGCTTAAACAGCCGGTTTGTAGCTCGTGAAAACTTACCTTTATGGACTGGTAAATAGATGACACTATAATCGCATAGACGCTTTGAACGTTTTGAAAAGTTAACGTATACAATTGTGTGTAGGACTGTGTAGATCGAATATTTAGCGATTGCAATTCCTGGAGTTTTCTCTGTCAACAGATAAATATGCCTTCACTGATCAAAGATAGTATGAAAAACATATTTCACAATGTACAATTAAATAAAACTGATCATATGCAGTACATGAAAAAGCTCACAAAGTTGTATAAGAGGGTGAGTTTTTTTAAGGTTTCTTTTAGTACAATTTGATTTTGCTTTCTTGATATATATAATAGTATTGATTTTACAAAGTTACTTTGAAGTTTTGATTGATTAGAATCATTTCAGAATAATATTTGCTACATTTGTCTTTTTGAAATAAATAATATTTTATGATCTATTAATTTTTTTAGACTGATTTAGATACATTTTGGGAACATTTTATCTGGTGTCTAAAGGTGCCTCTTTCAACATCACAACAACATCCATATGTTGTAAATACATTAGAGTTTTGTGCTAAATTCTGTATGAGTTTCTATCCATCCTTGGACAATGAAGTCATAGAACCAATCTCTCCATTTCTTAGCAGATTATTTGAGTTTCTTTTATCAAGTCATAATGCTAAGGATAAAGGAGTAAGATTTCGCATATGTCATTTTCTAAATATGCTTTTAAACTCCATGGGTGATAACGCTTTCATCGACGACAATTTATGTGACCAAATTACAGTCAGTATGATGGATCGATTGTTGGATAAATCACCTAAAGTCAGAGCACAGGCTGTTTTTGCCTTATACAGATTACAGGATCCATCAGATGAACAGTGTCCTGTGATAAAAATGTATCTCTTTCATGTATCTAGAGATCCAAGTGCTGAAGTTCGTAAAGCGGTTCTTGCTACTATGGGTAAAAATCAGAAAACTTTAGAGGCTGCATTTATAAGAACACGAGATATTGATGATTCTGTTCGTAAAAAAGCATATGAATTTATCAGTAAAATCACAGTGCGTTCCTTGACTATTGGACAAAGAGAACGTTTATTAAAGGATGGTCTTAAAGATAGATCCGACAGTGTTAGAATATGTGTAAATAATGTTTTATTGCCAGCATGGTTAAGATATTTCAAAGGAGAATATATGAGTCTTATTCATGCATTAGATGCAGGAATAGGAACAGAATCTGCAACTTTAGCTTTACAAATATTGTTCAAGTAAGTTTCTCCTAAGGAAAATAAAGTAATGTAGGGTAGAGGAACTTTTTCGCCAATTTCTCGTGATAATGTTTATGTTTCTGAACAGAATATATTGACTATTTAAAGGCCTATGCCTATGCCTTCAAGGGGTAATCATAATTGTATAATGTAATTATAAGCATGTCATTACAAAGAAATATTGTTTGATATCGTAAATTTTCATATTACTTTAAAATTGAAACTGACCAAAAATCGCTCTACCCTATCATATATCTGATAAAATAATACTATTTGTGTATATATTCTTAGTAAATATTGTTTTTATACAGAAATGCTGATTTAAACACATTATTGACACAAGTGCCAATAGATAAGAATACAAGATTGATTCCTTTGACGAGCTTAACAAATGAAAATGTTTTATATTGGAAGTGTGTAATACAGCATCTCCATCGTCTTTCCTCTATTGAAGAGTTAGAATTAATGATTCCAGAGTTATCAGAGTTCTGCAAATATATACGCGAATTTCTTGCTCTCATATCTTCTCAATCACATGAGACATGGGAAACAGAGAGTCATAAGTTTATTCTACTACAACTTTTTGAAATATCTACAATGTACGATCTCTCAGATGAGGTAGGCAGGAAGAATCTAAACGAAGTGATAATAGACACTTTAATGAGCGATCATTGCTCCACTAAAATAATTGAGTGTCTAGTGATTCATTTTGCAAAGGTGGTACCAGATCCCAGCAATATGCTGAATGCTATTGCTAATGTTATTAGCGAGATTAGGCTACCTTTGAAAGAAAATATAGTCACTCAGCAAATTACTGCAGAGCAACAGCATGAAAACAACATGCGAGTGAGTATTAAAATTTAGTATTGTTAAAAAATAATATATCTGTAAATAATGCAAAAAATTTGATTATACAGGATCTTTCTGTATTTATAAATGATTTTATTTTTCTAACAATTTGATTGTAGAAAGCTAAATTAACAGTTGACATAATAGAACTCGAAGAGGAATTGTATCAAGCAATTAAGGAACAGAATTTTCTACAAGCTGATAGCCTTAAAGAAAAGATTAATACTTTGAAAGAGAAAATAAATCGTTTATGTAATATACCCGAAACTATAATAACTGAGGATAATATGCGGGAGGAGAAAAATGATACTGTAACTATGGTTAAATGCCTTGATATTTTATATGTTGCAATACAATCTATTCGCGTATTAACACCTACACTCAGAAGTTTGATGTATCTTGTTTTAAACAGTCTTGACGTAAGTACACATAAATTTTATGTGCGCGAGCGTATATATGTATGTGTGAAAATTTATATTGTATTTTATAGTCACTTAATCTAATTTATTGCATTTTAGCATCCTCATGATAGCGTACATATATTAGCGCTAAAGACATTATGTGTTTATTGTATCTTGGACAAAGAATTAGCTAAGAAACACATAATGATATTTTTTTACCAATTTTCTCTTGAGCAAGAAAATCAAGAAATATGGGTAATCTCTTTGAGAGCAATATTCGATCTCTTGCTGGTGTATGGTTTAGAATATTTTGATATAATGCAAACTCCAGAAAACAATTCCGTACGCAATAGATCTGAAAAGACTCGCTCACTGTATACACATGAGGATAGTACACATGAAGACATTTCTATAAGTAAACGGACTGAAATAGAGGAAGGTCCTTGCAATTTCATTAAAATCTTAACAGGATTGCTAACCAATGCGGTAAGTAATAATATCTTTGAGTTTTGCTAAAATTAAATAAAATATTTATGCAGTAATTATATTTGAAAATTTATAGAATCAAGATTTACGCACTATTGCGGCGGAAGGACTCTGCAAATTATTGCTCAATCGACGAATCAATAGCAGTAATCTAGTATCGCGCCTGATAATTATGTGCTATAATCCAGTCAACGTTGATGACATTTATCTTCGTCAATGCTTGAGCGCTTTTTTTGACTGTTTTGTAGGGCGTGTATCTGATGCGCAAGAAATGCTCGAAAACGCATACTTTCTAACTCTGCAGGTTCTTTGTAACGCACCGGACATTAGCCCTCTACGGGAGATTAATGCATATCATGTATCAAGGTTTATACTGGGTTTAACAAGACGAGGCTGCCAGAAGAGTAGTGGGCAAACGTTTTATACACATAATAATCTTGCCTTTGCTATTTTGGCTGAGATTTTAAATCCAAAAAGCAAAATAGATCAAGAAATTCTTATTAAATCTTTGACAGATTTATGCATTCAACTTGAGGATGATGATCTATCAAAACAAAATCTGCAAAAAGCCATCAAGAATGTTACGAAAATGGTATGTCATTTATCCTTTATATTTCTGTATCAAGTCTTTCATATACTTCTCTGATCAAATTTTTGATACAAAATTATAATTCAAATGCATTCTGTAATAACACACATGTGTTAACTGTAATTTAATGTCTGGCAGGTGATGAATTATGATAAACGATTGCTTAAATATATTCAACAATTTAAACAAAAATTAGAGATGTCTTCCGAAGAAACAGAGATTAATATAGAAGATGATAGTGACAGCGAATCGTAAATGACGCACATTTATATAATATGTATTTATATTTATTAAATAAAGGAAATCCTAATTCTTGAAAATATCAAAATTAAATTTAAGTTACATTATAATATCAATATATTTAAATAAGTATTGATAATTCTTTAAAAAAATAAACAGTAATAAGTTTTTTTTTCGTTACTAAATATATTGGAGGTACTAGAAAATGAAGATTAATTTGTATTACCTAAGATATGGAAAGAATTTAATTTATATTTTAAGATATATTTTATAATTAAAAATATAAATAACAATTTATAAAAAAATTAAAAATTTAAATAATTTATAATTTTTAATATTAATATTCATAATAATTAAATTTAATAAGTTAACTTTAGTCATTTATATAAATTAAAAATAAATAAATTAAAAGATGATATTGATGAATGAAATATATAGTGCCAACAATAAACTATATGTTATAAGTAAATTAATTAGTAAATAATTAGATTTAGATAATTAATAAATTATTTTAATAAATTTTTTTATATGGTTAAATATATACAAAATTTAGATATAATTAAAGAATATTTGAAAATGAGAAATAGAGAAATTAATAGTAAAAATTAGAATTAGATATCCTATTTTAATTAAAAGAAGTGTATTAATTAAAAATTAAATGTTAAATATTAAATTTAAATTGGTGATATTTTAAAAAGTTAGAGGAATTTGTTTTTATTTAATAAATGATAAAATAAAATTTATTCCGTATTGTCTAAGATACTAAGATATGAAATCCTTAATTTTGCTTTATGCACTGCGTCAGTGTGTTATTGTATTGACGCACGATACGATTTTCCCGACACTCGTAAAAATGTAATCCGCACAGCGATGCTGCGTAAAAACTGATAATCCATTTAGTGGCTCTCTCTATCGGCACGCTCACGAGCATCAAGGCCGTCTAGATAATCCAGTAAACGTCGTTAATTTCTAATTGCATTGATCTTCGGCTTTGAAACCGTTTCCTCGCGTAAACGATGGCCTCGACGAAGCTTCGCAAGGTTATCCGTGCGTACGTTTTTCCGTTTCCAAAACTCTGGATAACCGAGATCGACATCGACATGCACGTTACAGACGTAAATAAAGATAAAATTATTACTTATTTTTTTTCGCAGTACTATAGTGAAAAAAATATTTCTTCTATCATATGCGCAGCATATCTCATCTTTGAAATGAGCGAATTCTATTATTAATTAAATAAGGTTCATCGATAAGGCATAAGATAGAATCGAGACATCTGCAACTATTACATTTTATCATTTCATAAAATAAAATTTCTCATTTTTTTAGATAAGGAATTGTTTTAGTTTTATTGGTATTGATAGAAATTGCAGATGTTTATTTATGTGTGTTTACAATAATTTTTTAAATCAAGCATTTCCTTCAATTCTTTCTATTTATTATCGCATGTTTTATATGAAAGAAGATGCTGTCAGTTATTTTTAATTAAAGTTTCTATTTTTAAAACAATTTATGTCATTAGCGCTATTTATCCGTCGCAAAAGGTCTTTGATGAAGATGAGTAATGCATGAGAGACGTGTATGATTCATGGAAACAGACGTATTATCGCAGACGTATTATGACTACAAAGCAAATATTAAAGCTGTATTAAATTTAAAGTCCGTTAAAACTTTAAAGAATGAAATTTTTATGAAAAAAAAAATTTTTTAAGAATTTTTACGAAACTTTTTACTTTATAAACATATTTAAACAAAATTTCAATTTATCAAATTGTTTAACGGCCAAAAATTAACTCGTAGACTTTGTATTTCAGAATCGAAATAAATTATAAGGTCTCGCGAAGTTAGATATTTGTACGCACCTGGCAACATTTTATCTACTTGACGTCGTCCGTCGACAGAGCGCAGTGTAGTCGTATGTCAGCAACTGAACATGGCGGGTGTGTTGTTCGAAGATATTTTCAACGTGAAGGACATTGATCCGGAGGGCAAGAAATTCGACAGGGGTGAGTTCATATCAGAGTTTACATTTCAGCGCGTTCGCGTTTCGACTTGCCGTGGCGATGCGCGCGCTATTTTCATTGCCAGAATAATAGCGTTTGACGAGTTGCTCGATCTTGCCGATAGCGCCGGCATCATCATGAGCACATGGTGTAAGTAACAGCTGAGAGCTTTCGATCTCGTCTCGAAATCCTTAAATAAATTTTATCCGTTTTATTTACTGTAGTACGACTGATGTGAGCCGATGGCTACAACGTCGATCGAGAAAAAGGACAATCTCGTGCACACCAGTGACACTGATCCGGCTCGTTGATCGGCACATATGATATGAATCAATGTGAACCGGCGCGAGCGTATCAATGGCGGGTTATTCGAATGTAGATAGATGTACACTGAGAGAAAAATATACTAAGTTTTAATAAATATTTATTTCGAATATAGTGCCAATTGAATATTTATTAAATGTAAATATATACTAAATGTAAAATACACACATTGAGAATGACTATTGCAAGTCAACTATCGATAGTTTTTATTATCAATCGTTTTTCGATAATCACAAAAACCAATCGATCAAGAACTATCGATTATTTTAAAAGCGCATGAAATTTGAAGCCGGCTGAAAAGAATTTGTGTTATTGTTAGATATTTCAAAATATATAATATACTAGAATTCGATTTTAAATTAATTTTTTAATTATTAATTAAATTATTTGAATTAAAGGCTATGGCACACAAAAAACTTAGGACAGTAAGGAATTTAAGCAGTAAGGAAATCGATATATTATGCATGGTCTAATAGGCAGTAACAGTAGTTGATTAAGGAGGATTTAGGCGTAGAAATCGACTAATTATAGTTGATTATTTTTCTGCTTCATTCCACTGCTGCTACTGTTCATTGTAGAATGGGCTTTAGATTGGCTACTGCTTACATTATGGCCTTACGATTCTATTGTGATTGATCAATTCGCTTACTGCTTACGTTTCACTGCTTAAGTTTTTTTTTGTGCCATGTGTGCCCTAAATAGAAAATTATTTTATTAAATAAAATAATAAAATTAATAACGAAAGTTATTAAATAATTCTGTTGACATTCCTAATTTTGTTGACGCCCAAGATAAATATTGATATTGCTTTAAAAGGAAATTAACAAAAGGGATGTAAATAAAAGAAATATATTAATTTTTTAAGTTTATTTATCACATGCATGTATCACATTTTACATTTTCATTTATGAATTTATTTTTATTTGAAATATGTATTACATGAATTTTAACTATTACTTAATTTTATTACAAAAACATAAACTTTATCCTAATGTACAACAACAAAATAACATTCTTTTTTTAGATATTAATTAATTATACCGTTATATTTCAACCAATATTAATAATACCGTTATAATTTGATATTTAGACCATTTGATTTGTTTTATGAGAAGTAAACGTTTTATGAAAAATAATTTTTTAGTTTTAACGAACATCGATTATTTGACATAACTTGCCCTGCATCTGAGAAGACACGATCTGAAGATATAGACGTAGCCTTCGCATAGACTGAAAAAATAATCAAAACAGTGTTCGAAAATATTATCGATGGTTGGAAAAATAATCGATGACGTTCAATGGTAAAAACTTTTATTGACTAATAGTCGATAGTCTATCGATAGTTAGACAGATATGAACCTGGCGCTCAATTTTATCAAAAATAAAAATTAATACCGTAGGTCGTTTGTACTTGTTTGTACCGATCATTATTTCGTTTGTACCTTAAACAATTAAACAAAAAATGAAAAATAAAAAATGGCATCTCTCCTTTTGCCGTATATACGCTATATAAGGATCGTACAAAAACTAAAACGCGTTGTATTTTCGAACCTTTTTAGGTACAAACAAAAGTAGGAGAGATACAAATGGATACAAATGATTCTCTTTTGAAAGTTGTTGATCCCATTTTATCTTTAAAGATGGCTGACTTGTTCTTTTGGCGTATTTCCGAAATTTTGAAATCGCTGTATCTCCGAACCCTTTAAGATACAAACCAAAGTAGGAGAAGTACAAACGAGTACAAACGATTCTCTTTCGAATGGCATAAATGAAATTAAAAAATCTTAAAGTTGCGCGCTGGTCATTTTTTATTTTTCATTTTTTGTTTAATTGTTTGAGGTACAAACAAAATAATGATTGGTACAAACAAATAAAAACGAAGTACAAACGGCTTACGGTATTAATTTTTATTTTTGATAAAGTTGAGCGTCAGGTTCACATTGGTATTAGACAGCACTATTATTGTTTAATTTCTTTGCATGTGATTTCGCTTTTTACTAATATTCCACTGAACTTGGACATCAAGAATGTCGAGAAAAGATGGAATTATATCTTCAAATATTGCAATGTTCCTAAATTATGGATTTTTATTAGCAGTTTAGTTTTCTCTACTTTTTTTTGTATTTGATGATCAAATTTACAAGCAGAACTTTGGGACACTTACTCCTCATTGTCGCCTGTCATCGCTGATATAGTAATGGTTAACTTCCAAGAAAATATACTTGATAACATTGATTTTCCGATTAAGTTTTTTTATAGTTCGTTGATGATATTGTGGCAGCGATTCCTGTTACACAAATCGATAATTTAAAAAAAAATGTTTAATTCTGTCTAAGATTACAGTTTACAATTGAGGTAGGGCGAGTAACAAAATTAATTTTTTTGACAATTATTTTAATTCAGTACAAAAAATTAATATTTTACTGGGATCAAAAACCGACTTCTTTAGGTACCTAAATTTTTTATCCAGACATCCTCTTTCACAGAAAAAAGGCGTCATCATAGGCATGGTTGATAAGTTTTTCTGTTCTGATCCGAAATTTTATAAAAAAAATTTTTAATTTATTAGTATTTTATTAAATAATGATTATCCTCTGCGTGTGTGGATTTTTATTTTTAATACGATGTCTTAGAGAATAAAATATCTTATAAAAAATGGTAACATGATTAAAAAGAATTTTTCTTACAAAAAAATTATATGATTTACAATCCCCTATGTTAACAATATTTTAGATGAATTTAAAAGGATTATAAATAATACGGTATCCAAAATTGCATTTTACAGTATCAATAAATTTCGTAGTTTAATCAAGGTAAAGATCCATTACCAACCAGTTCACAGAGAAACGTGGTCTATAAGATTGCCTGCAAAGAACTGCGAGACTTCTTATATAAGACAAACGGGCCAAAAATTACACACATTTCTGAACATCGAAATTCCATTAGAAGTAAGATATCTTTTCATTCGGTCATTACAGACTATAAGTTATAATTTAATCATGAATTCAATTGGGACGGGGTGTAAATTTTGGATATAGAAAGAAATTACAACAAAAGATTAACGTTCGAAATGCTACTAAAGATACAAAAAAGGAGTTTAAATCTTCAAATAGATACGAAATTTTTAGATCATATCTACCCATCAGTTTTTAATACAATTAAAAAATTAATGTTTACAACTATACTTTTGTCTGTTTCGAATCGGTACTTGTATCAGCGGTGACATAGGTTATTATTTGTCTCTGCGTAACCGAAGAATAAATAACTGTTACATTTTGATTGTTACATCTATTCACTTGACGAAAAAATTTATTTGGATCACAATTATTATTTTATTTAATTACTCAAATAAGTATTATATTCAATTGGTTAACTATTATGTGTATGTGTAAGTTGCATCAATTCGGCGAGTAACAATCTCCTCTTTTTAAAAAAATAATTTTATATATATCTTTGACATTCTCAATCTTATTATAACTTCACTTCATAAGAATTACTTGTTTCTTTCTGGCCAGTAAATTGGGATGAGTCTAAAGAATTAATATGTTGGATGATTGGTCATCATGGTGTACTACATGCATAAGATAGTATTATTATATTCAATTCCGTTGAGAATGACTTGAAGTAAGTCGAAATGCAATACGGATATTATACGGATATTGTACACTTTTATATTAAAAATGGACTTTTAAACATATCCATTATTATACTTGCGCACACAGTACCGCACTGATTCTTACTCTCTTTATTCTTATCTTTAATTTGGTAAACATATATTTATTTGGTACAAGAACTATTAATTTAATTTACCTATTATTATATTTTATTTATCAAATATTTATTTTCCGTAAATAAATGTTGTATTAATATTATTCAAACAATTATTTATTAAAATTTAGTACATTTTTCTTTCAGTGTAGAGAAAAAAAAGAGTTAAAAAGTCAAAACTATACTCGAGTCTTATAGTGTTTTTCATTGGCAAAACTGGTACGCACTTAAAGCTGTTATACATTACTCTAATCTGAATGTAAAAATAGGATATTTCAACTGATAAAATGCCTAATGTATATTTTATCAAAAGCACGAAAAATGTATTGAGGATTTCGCAGTTTTTAATTCGTTTCTACATACAAAAATATGAATTCTTAAAGAAATGCATAAATGCTTTAATCATAATGAATGCATAAATGCAAGAATATTTTATGCTTAGAATAGCGCCAAAAATAAACAACTTCCAATTAACAATAAAGTATTCGTAAAATAAAATAAATTTTATTCTTAATTCAAAACAAATTTTATTTCAATAAAAGAATAAAGTTGCACTCGTTCAACATTAAATATTTTTATATTAGCATTATTTTTTCTTCAATGATAACTTTTGTCAACTTATTTCAAATTCCCAGTATGCTTTTTAGTAACATCAAGATGATAGAAAACCAATACTGCAATAAGTGCAGTAAGTGGTAATTTGTAAATGAAGTGTCACATTTATAGAGCATGCCTCTTAATGTGCATTGAATACAAGCTCCCAAGGAAAAACTGAATCAAACTGAATTAACAAATTATATTCTACTAATACAGTTCAAAGGCAAGTGAAATGCTGAGATCGTTTTAGTCTCCGTTAGCCGTTGCAAATAAGAATGCAAACAGACGGTCAACCTCACAATTCTGGTGTTTCTCGTAGAGAACGCTGGCTGCA
This sequence comes from Atta cephalotes, assembly GCF_000143395.1. NCBI lineage: Eukaryota > Metazoa > Arthropoda > Insecta > Hymenoptera > Formicidae > Atta > Atta cephalotes. The sequence goes on from NW_012130091.1 coordinate 3,504,481, forward strand.
TATACAGGCGGATCCACCGCGATGGATTCATTGCTCATCTCATCCATTTAACTTTGGATAGCAGATCCGCGAATCCGTCCGCGTATAGGTGCCTCTTCGTCACGTCGCAGTGACAAAGTCAGCCGGCTGTTCGCGCATCCCCATTTGCAATATAACATGACAGAAACATTAGGATGAATTGAATATTTCATCCACTCTCAAAGATTGAACATTTAGAGGTATGTTGCAGTTCACAAAATCACTGTCAATCGTTATTCATTACATCCATGCATTTCCGACATCTTGATATTACTGAGGGACCCTTATATACACTGTTGCCGCCGAATTTTCAAATTTATAATTCTTAATCCAAGAATAAATAGTTTGTAAATATGCGATTTTAAAAACAAGAATACAAACAATTTTAAGAATAAGGTATACTTTGCATAAATCTTTTATTATTGATTATTGATGCCAGTGAACATTTATACTTAAATGAAAGTAAATAGCATTCAATAATAAAAATATACGTGAATCAGAATTCATTTTTTTGTGTTATATTTTTATTAAACGTACCTTATGTCGATTTATGTACAATGGCTTTAAAGTGCGCACTGGTTTTGTCAATGAAAAACGCTATTAAAATAAGAACGGACTGTGAATACAAAATCGAAAATTGTTTTTTAAAACTTATCAATTTTCTTGTAATTGCAAATGAGAGATTGAAACTAAGCTAATTCCCGAGAGAGATTTTGACTTTGTTGAACAAGATTTTCAGTTATATTTCTTAAAATGATCCTTCTTTCGAAAATTTTGGTTTCCATTAAAATACCCGATACTACTATTATTTTTTATTGTAAAAAAAATACTTGCACTCGCGCTTTCTTTCTTCATCCCGGAAGACATTTTTAAATTCGCGTTTATGATAGATATCGGTATCTTCATGTATTTGTCTTGGAGGACATCGCGGCCCTGATAACCGCGGCCTTTTCACTCTACGTTTTTGCTGTTCGCTTATGGACCACGAGAGAGAGAGAGAGGGGAGGGGGGGGTAATTTGTAAAGTGACGTAGATCGGAGGAGGCGACCATGACCGAATTCTCTGCCGGAATATATTGGATCTTCGCGGTATGTGCCCTGTTAACTTTGCCGCTCAAAAATGATCGATGTATTAATTTTTTTTCTAACTGACGTAATCTTTGGCAGATTGGTAATTCATTGACAGAAAATCGTCTGATTCAGTCTGGTTGCGATTAGAATACTCGATAGATTAATTGTTTTGAAATAGATATTTTAGTCTTTGAATAATTTGACAAGTGATATGAATAAAAATATAAAAATAAGTGATAATTTTTATTGATGTGTTTTTATCCTTAATATATATATTCATTATTTTTTCTCCTACAATTCTATAAATAATTGAGAAGAATTAAAAACACATTTTCTTGATCCATGACATTTAATCAAGTCTTGTGTCTTTAACTACGAACACCCTTAATCGGATTTAATAACATCCGCTAGTTATGAAACTAGCCAATTATAGCTATTCCTCTGAATAATGAAATGACTGTGATTGGCCAGTTTTTAACTGATGTTATTAAACTCGATTAAGAGTATTTGTGCAAACGTAGTCTCTGCTAGAAATCGCTCCGAGATCTCAGACAGAGAAAGAATTAATCAATTATATTTGAACAATTCAGTCACATGATTAATAACGTTGATTAATTTTCCTTTGAAATTCTAATTGTGCTCGTAATTTAACTTGATGATTATTTCTTTATGCAAAAATATATCGCGTACATATAATTAATCGTAAATCTGTTCTCATGTTCAATGTATATTATAAACAGAATTACAATACAAAATCGGTGATTGCAATCTCCGATTTAGATAACCTAGATTGTCAGCGACAGGTCCATTCGTGTAGCCTAGAATGCTCTTCCTCCCATCACCCTCTTTGCCTATCTTTTTCTCTCGTCGTGTCATCTTTCATCTAGCGTTCGATAAAACGCGCTATTACCATACACGACGTATATATCGACCAACGAGCGCTCCTCTTCGGTGTGCGATTGTGAATTCCGAGTCGATAATTGGGTAGTGCCCATCGCTGGCTGACGAGCGAGCGTTGCAAAACGAGAATGTCGAGAGTGAGGGGGAATTTCTCCTCTCTTCCTCTCTCTATCTTCCTCCTCCTTCCTCTCTCTTTTGTGAGGGATGGAACCGGGTGCTCGCTTACGACCGGTCGATGCAGCGAGGATGCCCGCAGCAGCAGCAGCAGCAGCAGCTCCGAGCAACACGGCACTCACGTAATATGACGCGACTGCGTTGCTGAGCTGAGGAGAGAGAGAGTGAGAGAGGGGGAGGGGGGCGAGAAAGGAGGCAGTGAGGATGGTGAAACGGTTGCGCGGAGAGCTATAAAGCAGCCGGGACGCGTGAGTTGTGCTGGTGGGGGTTGACACGGTCAAGGTCAGCCTCAGTTCTAAGGTCGCGGGGGTATGTCATCTCAGAAGGGAGCGCCTGAATAATACTTCATCTCTTTTTCTCGCTCGCTCTCTTCTTTCCGACGCCTCTTTCTCGTTTTTGTGCTCGTTTTCAGCTTCGCTTTCGGATCAAGTCGTAAAGCGAGAACGAGCGTTTTTCGTCTTCTTCTTTTCTGGTTTCGTTTTTCTTTCCCCTTTTACGTTCGTATGCGTGTCAACTTGGACTCGTCCATCCGCCGACTGATGGAAGAGCCGTATTTATTTCTTCATCTCGCCAACTTCCTTCGCTTGGCCGATGCGAGGATGCGCGCATAATTCCGTTTTGCGATCATAGAAACGTAAAATGATCTTCATATACATATAAATAGAATAAATAAAATAAAGGAAATCTATAATTTAAGATACCGCTTTGTGTCTGTATAAAAAAGAATATTGTTTAATATTCTTGAGACTTTCACGGGTGCTTTATATAAAGATTATGCGTTTCGCAATTTTCCTCCGTGTCCAAATCCATTCTTGAAATGCCAACGTTTCAGTATGCCAACAGTATCAGGCTGCTCCTCGCCCTGATGAAGTGGACTGCAAGGTTCACGAAACGTTGGCATTCCAAGAATGGATCTGAATACGGAGGAAACTCGCGAAACACATAATCTTTATGAAGAATATTGTTTTAATATTGGCACAAATAAGCAACTACATATTTAGATATATAAAAATAACAGTTTCGCATAATTTAAATGTTATTGTTATTTCAAATGGCAATAATATTCAATTACATTAGCCTGTGAAAAAGTTGTTTTAATGATTTTTAACTATATATTTTTAATATATTTATATCTGTGCTGAACATGAATCCGTTTTTCAAATTTGGCTATTATGTCACAATTTTGAGAAAAATGGCGTCAAAGAGATAACAAAATTTTTTTAATGGATTTAAGCATTCAAAAAACTGTAGGAAACGATAAAATTTGTTCAGATCCAAAAATGTAAATTCGCAGGTTAATGTTATTATTTTAAAATAATTATTTCGTAAACAGATTAGGATAAAGAATTTTATTTATAATCGGCATCTTAAGATCGCAGTACTAAGATTGACGTATGTTCAGTAATCGGGAGATACAAATTATGTACTGATTTTCAAATTGATTTTTAAATTTTATTGCCTTGAGAAGAAGTCCACGTGGATCAAGTGTAATCAGGTCTTGGCTTTGCCGCACGCCTTTTCCACTCGTCTGTTTGTGAATCGAACAAAGTGATCATTATAGCAAAAACTCATTTCTTACCAATGTAGTTTAATTTTAGTCTCAGTTTTCATCATTTTCTAATTCTAAGAATTAAAAAAGATGAAGAGTAAGTTGAACAGAGAAAGTTAATCTATATTAATGGAAACGGGATTTTTGCATTAGAGATTTTTGCATTCTCTATCGATTAGTAGATACAGAGGCTGAAGAACAAAATTAAATTTATAATCGCGATGGTAACATTAAAAATGTAGAATAGACTTTTGTAGATTTAGTTTAAATTATAAAATTATAAATGTATATATAAAGCAGTTACAAATTAAGACAAGTAAATACAATTAAACTACTATTCCTTTAAATGTAAATGACAAATATCATAAAATTTGTTAAATAAATAAAAATTGATTTTTGAGTTGAAAGAAAAATTATCTTTTCTATTTCAATCGTCGAGATAGTTAGAATAATTTATTAATTGAGGAAACTCAAGCAAATCACCGACGCGGGCGATAGTAATTTCCTCGTTCTCTCTAAGAAACATGTGATCTTGGTGTATGTTCTTCAATGCTATTTTTAGATTCAGAAATTCATCATGTGCACGTACAATGCGATGAGCAATTGTATTCTGCGAACGGCAAAGATTACAGTTTTAATTTTGAAAATTTTTGGTACTTGTAAAATTTGCAACTTTGTGCCTATTTATTCTTTTAGTATTATATGGTTTAGTAATATAAGTAGTTCTTTTAGTAGTATAGTAGTTTAGTAGTTTAGTAGTACAGTACACTAATAAAGTTTTTCAAATATTATATTGCAATATTAATATTATAAAAGTATAACACGGATGTATCAGACGTTTGACCGTTATATGTTATATCTTGTATTTTTACGTTTATAGTTGCTGCTAAAGCAATTGCGTAATAACAATTAAAATTTTCTATATCCGTAAGGAAATATTAATCTTTTTAGTCACTCAATTAGCTATTGAAAAATACGTAGATTATATGATTAAGTAGATCTATCACTATCTTGATACTTTAAGGCCGGGTTGTTCACTAATCTTCAGTTCACTGTCTTATTCTCTTGCTCTCTTATGTTCTTATTCTTTTACTCTTTTGTTTATCCAGTAAATTACATAATTTATCCGAAGATGGAACAACCGGCCCTAAAAGAAGTGTACATACTATAATGACGTGTAGTACTCAAATGATTAATGCTGAAAATGGACGTGACAAATTTTGAATATACCGAGACAAGATATTGAAGCATATGCGAAAATAGACGCATCTTGAAATTCATTTCGAGGATTCATTTCAAAGTCGTGACGTGCCACATTGGAACGAGGATTTGACCGCGCGTTAATAGTTTCTTTAACGATCCAATTAAATGTAAGTGCTGTTAAATAATTACTGGCTAAATCTATTCCACGATGGTTTCTCGTAACATGTAAAACACAAGAGAATTCGTGAAATCAATACACATTTAATGCGTTATTCTCAACATTATTTGTGTAATTATAATTCCGACTGCATTATCTTTTTCATAAATGCAATAATAGCACTTTGACTGATGTATAATTACTTCGTGTTTTTGCTTTTGTCGTAAAAATCAAATTTAACAAAATACTTTTTAGAAAATGGATTTTAAGATATACCTGTTTATTTTGTTCACATTTGCGTTGGAATACTTCGATATCTCGACATTCTCAAAATTTGTCATCACGTCATTTACAGCATCTTTTTTTTTTTTACGCACCATTATAGTGCGCACGTTTCCTAATGATATACGTGTCAAACTTAATTATTATCTACATATTTTCTAAAAAAGATTGATTTCATGAAGTTTCATGAACAAAATATGCAACTATTTTTTAACATCGATACATCTGCTTGTGTCGTCCGCATATTATCTAGATAAAAATTAAGGAGATTGGTGATTTTTTCTTTTCCTTCCTTTAAATATCGAAGAGAATAAATGTGCACATTCATTTCGTTCGGTGCCCGTTCCTTCATTCCCGGCTCCTTTTCTCCTTGTCCCGACGACGACGCAAGTGGGTCATGGAAAAACGAGGAAAGGGAACAAGCACGAAGGCTCTGTTCCTTTTCGTTTGTTTGACGATTAATTCAGTGTCGTTTATTATTAGCAAGATTAAACGTGTGTCTCAAGAATTCTCCTATTTTTTCTTATCTGCCTACACCTGATTGTGAGACATTGTTATGCAATCGAAAACGTTTCGACTATTTTTTCTTCGAATATTCATTAAAATATACACGATATTCCAAATGCAAATATTGTTAAAAAAATTTAATGTTTTTCTTAGCGAGCTTTCTATAAACTCTAAAAATAAAATCTTTGACATTAATTCTTGGTATACAGATCATTTTCCAGTTCTTAACTACGACGGATCGTTCGCATGAAGTTAATTTATTTTTTATCATAATATTTTTATATAATAAAATATTAGATGATTCGTACGTATACTTTTGAAAGTGTTATATAATATCTTTGGAAAGTATTTGTATAGTTGTGTATTTAAAACAAGAAAAAAATACACGGAGAAAACCATGTTTTTCTCGAGGAAGGGGGGGGGGGAATTTTCTATCAACCCAGGGATGTTTCTTAGATGTATCAGCCCCAGTATGGAATGAGAACAAAAGAAAGGATTTTGCGATTGCATTGCAAAGAATGTCACTGCACCATTCATTTCATTATTGTAACATTTATAACAATTTTTATCGTTAATAAATTTCATTTGAATACTTTTACAACTTTTATATCTTTAATATCTCCTCGTATCTCAAAAGGAAAATGTTACGTTTTATATATCATGTAACTTTTTAAAGAAAGTATGGCTAATTTAATTCTTCAATATTGTTATTGTTATTATTAATACAAACATTACATAACTCTTACATAAACATTCTATATAAGCAGAACAAGAATACTAAACGTAAAGTTCTCTCTCTCTTATTCTACGTGGTTTGTCGTTTGATAAGTTTGGTAAATTTCCATGAAATGGCGCTACAATCCATTTGATGACGCGACATCTCGAAAGATCCACTCTTCGAACCCCTTCAGGCCAAATTTCAGCCAGAAAGGACGCATAGTTCACGTTTTCACGGTAGTCATTTGAAGCGAGATTGGCGCGCAAAAAAGTGCTCTTCCATCAAGACAACGCGCCGTCCCACAAGTCGACCGTTGCAATGACAAAACTACGAAATTGGGCTATGAATTCCACCCTATTTGGTCCCGTGTGACTTCTTTCTGTTCCCAAACTTAAAAAACTTGGCNCGGTGAGAAGAAATTCTCGTCAAATGAGGAAGTCATTGTCGCCGTCAATGAGTATTT
>NW_012130091.1:3511541-3520561 GCF_000143395.1 Atta cephalotes
ATTGGCGCGCAAAAAAGTGCTCTTCCATCAAGACAACGCGCCGTCCCACAAGTCGACCGTTGCAATGACAAAACTACGAAATTGGGCTATGAATTGATTCCTCATCCACCCTATTCTCCGGATTTGGCCCCGTGTGACTTCTTTCTGTTCCCAAACTTAAAAACTTGGCTCGGGAAGAAATTCTCGTCAAATGAGGAAGTCATTGTCGCCGTCAATGAGTATTTTGCAGACTTTGAGACAGCCTACTTCAAATGACTACCAAACGTGAACTATGCGTCCTTTCTGGCTGAAATTTGGCCTGAAGGGGTTCGAAGGGTGGATCTTTCGAGATGTCGCGTCATCAAATGGATTGTAGCGCCATTTCATGGAAATTTATTAAACTTATCAAACGACCCACGTATAATACTTTTTCAAAATTAAATGATTATAAAATAATTATAAAAATAATTATAAAAATATCGATTAAGCAGGTGCAAGAGCTACTGAGCGCACTCAATGAGCAATTGTAGTACTGAATATGTCAATTACAGCATATATTCTGTTTTTCGAGTTAAAAATTTTACGAAAATTTTCATTATATATCGCATATGTCGCGCTCAAACTAACGGAAGTTAAAATTAAAAATTATATATTATATTATATAATTATATTATTATGGTCTTATAACGAGAAGAAAAAAATATTTTATGACAGCAAAAAATTTACACAAAATCAAAAGTAAAGTTGTATGTTTTTATAATTAAAAATGAAAAAGAGGGATTTGATACAGTACATCACTAATTGACTAATTTAAAATGAAATATTCTTTTTAGTAATGCAGTGAAAAATTACTAGGCACTGACCGATATAAATGGATCGATGTGCGTTATCGGGATATGCGCTAATGCGCTAATACGGGATCATCTCAATAATAATTAATAAAAGATTTCGAGAGGGGAGATTTGAAATCCCAAAACCACTCCCCTGAATATGGAGAAAAAACAGTGTGTTTGATCTACACAGAAATTTGGTGATTCCAACTAGGTTAAATAGTAGATTAAATAGTAGGTAAAATACGGAGGAGGAGCAATTATTTATGTGGTTGTTTGAACTATAATCCATAATATAATGGTTGAATGACTTATGTTGCAGAAATGACGGAACTTTAGGGTAGAAGGACTAAATCAGCAGATCAAATCAGATTTATCTCTACACTCATTTTGTACTAAATTGTACCATTAATAATAATTTTATATCGTGTATCATTTGGAAAAAAATTATGGCGCTGCTAGCTTAATATTAAGCTGGCAGGACCAATATAAAATAAAAAAGAAAAATAGTATCAGAAATCAATAGGATTGAATTTGTATTATTTTATATCAAAAACAATTTTATATTATGTATTATTTCCAAGAAAACAGTGGCGCTGCTTTAATATTTAAGCTGGCAGGACCATAAAAAACAACACAAGGGCAAATTTAACACAACTGATTTGTATTAATTTATATCATTGAAAGAGTAAATTAATATTTTAAATGTTTTCTCCTTAAAATGACTTTATTAGTATATACTTCAATCTATGAGGCATTCACGTCAAATTGGGCACCTTTGAAACATTATTTTATTTTTTTTAATTTGCTAATGTATACAGACATAAGACGCGAAAAAGAGAAAAAAATATTTTTTTTTGTGAAATTATTGACGCTTGTAAGTTGCAAAAGTACATAAAAAACGTCACTTATACGAACATTCAAATTATTATGTCATCGAAACTATTAATTGTACAAAAAAAAATGCAAAATTTTCCGGGATTAAAAGTCCGATTTTAAAGATCTTTATTCTATTGGAATCTCTGGATGGTTATTTTTAATTTAGCATTTTCATCTAAATAAATCATTGTCCATTTGTTTACAATTTTTATCAATATTTTTTATCATTGACTCACCAATTAAAAAATTTTGTAAAAATATATTTCAATTATGAAGCAATCCTGAAAATTTCAAGTGGAACTCGAATTTTTTTTCTAAACAGTCCATTTGAAATTTTCAGAATTGCTTCATAATTTAAATGGGAATATGACATTTTTACAAAAATCTTTTAATTGCTGAGTTAATGATAAAAAATATTGATAAAAATTGTAAACAAATGGAAAATGATTTATTTATATGAAAATGCTAAATTAAAAATAATCAGAACAATTCAAAATTAAAATCGGATTTTTAATTCCGGAAAATTTTGCCTTTTTTTGTACGACTAATGGTTTCGATGATATAATAATTTCAATGTTCGTATGAGTGACGTTTTTTGTATGATGAACTTTTGCAACTTACAAGCATCAATAATTTCATCCAAAAAAAAAATTTTTTTTTCCAAATCTTTTTCGCGAAATACGTCTCATATTTTTATCTGAATACGTTAGCAAATTTAAAAAAAAAATAAAATGATATTTCAAAGATGTCCATTTTGACGTGGAATGCCCCATAGATTGTAAGTATATACTATATATATAATAAAGTCATTTTAAAGAGAAAATGTAAAATATTAATTTACTTTTAATGGTACAAATTAGTACAAATTCAGTTGTGTGTTAATTTTTGCCCTTGTGTTATTTTTTATGGTCCTGCTAGCTTAAACATTATAATAAATTAACAGCGCTACTATTTTCCTTGGAAATTACATATAATATAGAATTGTTTTTGGCAGTACAAAATAGTACAAATTCAATCCTACTAATTTCTGATATTATTTTTTTCTTTTATTTTGAATTGGTCCTGCTAGCTTAATATTAACTAGCATCATGATTTTTTTCGAAATGGCAACACGATACAAAATTATCTTATTAATTTATATTATTAATTATATTATTAATAGTACAATTTAGTACAAAATGAGTATTAAAAATTCCGATAGGTTCGATTTGATTCTGCTGATTTGGTCCTGCTAGCTTTATAGAACTCAATGACGGTATCTATAATAGTTGTTACCAGACTGTTTCTTGAACATTCAATCACGAATGTTTTAATGGCAACTGCATCATTTGATTGGTTTAGACAAATTATGTTGATGTAGTATAAAACTAATATGATTGACATCGTTTTTAAATTTTTAACTATAAGTTTTAAGTTATAGCAAATATAATCTTTTTATTATACTCTTTAAATGTGAAGATTTCAGTGCTACACTTATAACTGACGTAATCATCAGTTATAAGTGTAAAACTGGAGTTAGTAATAATATATTGATTCATTTTTAGAGACATATTATATCTTCAAATACAATAAGATGTGACAGTTTCGAGCATTTCAGTGCATTCTTGCAACGCTCTCATCCATAGCGTAACGAAATTACTTCTTATTCTTACTTAATAATTCCTGCCTCTTCTAACAAAGCAGACAATACGGTTGGATCTCGTCTCAAATATAATTTCCAAACTCTTATGTAATACACAAACAAAATAAGAATGCGAGGCACATTTATCGCTAAATCTGGCTTTGCAAAAATATACGGATGTAACATTTGAGCCGAAGCTGCCAAGCAATCTTTCGAAACTGTGAAACGAAACGATGAGAAATCGATATGACGATATAACTTTTTATCTTATTACATGTTTGTTAATATGGCATCACAACTGACGCAACAATATGGACAGATAACTTATCCATGGTAAATGATCTTCTAACCAAGTTTTGTTTATTATAACCAGATCATGCGTAACTACATTGGTATAGTTGGCACATCAAAGTTACGAGTTATATCAACTATACACATATCTATTATATAAAGATAACTGGGATGATGTAACTATTGTATTGCTCATAACTAAATATAGGGATCATCCCAACTAAATATAAATTTCTGGTTATGCGATCCATCTGTCTTTCTTCCGTTTTAGAAATCAATTGTAAACCGGCTTCTCTAAGATATACTTGGTATCTATTTTTCTTTGTTATTTTCTATGTTATTCTTATGACCTAGCTCTCTCGTCCTTCGACAATTTTCTATAACGACCCACTTCTGTTGCCGTCGCTAATTGTAATTATGCGTAACTAATGTAAAGTAAGCGGAAATTAACAGAAGTGTGATATGCTCTCTCCTACCTGGGACCAATTTGTTTTGAGAAAAGCTCTAAGATTTTTGCAAAAATTTTGTCTGGTTATCGAGTTATTCCGATAAGAGATTTCATTTATTTGAGAAATATATAATAGAGCACGCGACGAAGTTGTGCCGCCATTCGTGAGTATGGTCACAAATATCTTTTTTTTTCTGTGTAGAGATCATTTTATAGCCACGTGCTCGTAATAATTTTTCAAAGAAAAAAAATTGCGTAGGACATAAATGATTCAATCGTATGTACATATTGAGAATTAATGAAGATTAACTTTCCGTTGAAATTACTTCCAAATTAAGCAAGCATAATTATTTTTTTTACTACAAAAGGTTAAATCGTAAAAGAAAATATATTGTTTCCACTGAGAGATATTAATGTCATGACATTTTCACTAAATGAAACATAGGAGTTGAAGTTTTCCAACATTAAAGGTCAATTTAAATAGAAACGAAAACTTGATGCAAAATGTTGTGTGATGCTGTATGAGCAAATTGATGATTAACATGAGCTGTATCATCTAATCAGGCTTATACTATACATCTTATTAATCTAGACGCTTATGCTTTTATGTAACTTTGCGCGTGCGATCTTAACGAGATCAGACTCGATGGTGAGTCGAATCGATGCCGTTATCGAAGTAACGGTATGAAACGAGGCGGTAACCGTATGGAGATTGGCCGAACATTTATGTATGATAAAATATAACGCGGTTAAGATCGTGCGGGATGATGATTGTTATTATGCCAAGAGATTACGCTGTAAAATCTGCTGTACTTCAAAAATCTCAACAGATGACTCATTCACTATGTGAATCGTCGAAGACTAAAATACGGATTTCTGTATTGCCAGTATATATACTGAGAAAAAAATATAGTTAATTTTAATAAATATTTAGTTCAATACTGCCAACTAAACATTTACTTACAGTAAGTAAATATTTGTTCAATAAAAAAAATGATTTTTAAATCAAATTAACATTTCTTGTATCAAATAAATATATCTTTATATTTAATAAATATTTAGTTGGCAGTATTCAACTATATTTTTTTTCAATGTAATTTGAATATGAATGAAATTTTATTTATATATTTTATTAACGATTAAATTGCAACTTACGAGCACTGATATTAGCACGACCAAATAGATATTGCTTTAAATTATCGCTTCTGTTGCAGAGGCAATTCTTGCGAACTATTCGGTTTAATTGGTAAATATCAATTAACATTATATTATATATAATTTTTGTAATTTCTCATTCATCAAAATTTTAATCAATGTAACGCAATCAATGTAACACATCAGTTACGGTTGAGTAGCAAATTGTAACATCGATATTAAGTAAATTAATGTTACATATGTACATATATTATATTAAAATTGTTACTGTTAGTTGGTGTTTATTGGATAATTTCGCGTGATCATGACTGACGTTTTTCGAATGTATGATCATCTGGCTGCGAATAGAAAAATGATTGAGATTTTTCATAGCATTGTGGTTTTTCATATGCTTAGAATCCAATAAGGTTTGTTGCATCAGAACAAAGGAGATTAGAGGGTTCCAGGGTAGCATCCTGATCATATCAGGTGGAATATATACGAATTCATTTCATCACTGTAATCTTCAACAACAGCGGCTAACAATAATAGGAATAGCAATATCAATGACAATAGTAATAATAGTAATTGTGTTGTTCTGTGTTGTTTTACAGTGTTGTTCTACAGTACCGAGGTACTTTTTTTTTGGCACTTATACCTATATCTAGCTACTATTTCTTGTATATACCGGTACTTATATTTAGATACATTTTAGTTTTAGACGATATTTTCCTGCACTAATAATAAGGCAACTTTGTAATTGTTACAAGTATTTTCAATCGTATTTTGACATTATATTTAGAAGTTCAATCTCGAATTAGCACCGATATTTTTAAGTCAATTTATTACATCAAGTCCTACAGAGTATTATATATGTTTTGTTATTTTGGTCGTGATGTCTATTTCAACTTGACTTGACATTAAAAATCATTACTTAATTGTATTAATAATGACCTAAAAACTTAAGGTCGAAATGTTTCTGATTTCTCTTTTGTATTATCATTCTAATAAATTTATTTACACACTCGGATACTGTGTTGGCTGTTCGTAGGCATTTTATATTATTAATTTGTTTAATTTGTTTAATTTATTCGGGCATTTCATATAATGTAATATTTTATTGAATTAATCTTTAATGATGCGTTGAGTAAATGTTAATAAATGGATTATTTGAATAAAACTAATTAACCCGGGAGTGATCGCGTACCGGTCATTTTGTCGTACTTTTCCATTTTCTATCTATATTTTTCAATTTATTGGCACTGTTATATTTTTACCTTTACGTTAATGTTTTTTTCATATAGTATGCGAAAATAGATGACGTAAACACGCTTATAGCTACATAAAATTTGATATATTTATAATAGTCGGTCTAAAAGACCGTAGCGCACGTATTTACGTTAATCTTCTTTTTCTTTTATTGGCTCTCGCCAGCCCGGCCGCGATCTGGTTATAAACTAGTTCGAAAATGCAGGTAACAAATCAAAAAAGGAAATAATCACGAAAAAGCTGGGCAGCTTGACAAAAATTAGGAATGCAACACCCAAGCCAAGACGGAACACGTCCACCGATACGCAATAGTATGTAAATTCACTTACGTTAGTGTAATTAGTGTTTGTAGTCTCATTTTTTATTAATTATTACTTATAGTAATTATAATCATATGTATTCTAGTTATAACATATACAGGGTATTTGGAAAATAATGATGGAAAATAATGATAAATCTTTCGCATAGAGGTAGAATGGATTAAACTAAGAAGAAAAGTCCTCTACCATTTTGCACTTTTCGCCATAAAAGTTAACAAGATATCAATTGCTAAAAATTGCCGAAAATTGATCTTCAATAAACTCAAATACTGTCAAATACTTTACAGAAAAACTGCAAAAGATGAAAATTGTTTATTTTCTTTTCATAGAACTGTATGAATTTTTTCAGAATTTTTTATCAACTTTTTAGTACTGCATTTTCTCATTTTTACAACACGAGAAAATATGGTATTAAAAAATTCTGAAAAAATTCTAAAAAACTTCTTAGAGTTCTATGAGAAGAAAATAATTTTTGTCTCTTGCAGTTTTTCTGTAAAGTTGACAATATTTAAATAAAAAAAATTCAAAATCAATATTTGGCAATTTTTAGTAATTAATAAGTTTAGTAATATCTTGTTAATTATTGTGAACATTATAAAATGGTAGAGGACTTTTCTTCTCAGTTTAGTCCATTCTGTCCTTATGCGAAAGATTTATCATTATTTTCCATCATTATTTTCCAAACACCCTGTATATGTGTGAAATGTATATTCGAAATGATCAGAACGTGCCTATTAACGTTAATTTCGAGATGTGCCTATTTCCAGATTAATGGCTTTATAAGTATTACTTCATTTTATTTTACTTGCATAAAATATTTATGTATGTATAAATAAAATGTATGTATAATAAATAAATATTATCTGTAGATACATGAAATGCATAAATCATATCTAACAAGTAAACTGTCATTATTTTGACATCAAATTAACATTAAAGATGTCGTTTTTTTTTGTCAAAATGCAATTTATTTTGAAATTTTATGTTAAAAATGAAATGAATGATACGTAGGTATTTTATTTTTCTAGTACCTGTACCTTGGTATATTTTTTCCAGAGTACTTGTACCTGTATCTACTGAAAATAGAGTATTTTGCACAACATTGACTGTGAGATAATGGCAGTGCCGGTGTCGACATGAAGTGAGCAGTGGACGGACGTGCACGAGAGTAGGTAAATTCGCGAGATCGCGATTGGCCGCGTCGGCCGCGGCGTCACCGTTCAACCAATCAGCGTTTGCGGCTGCGAGCTTCGCGCGCGCGGATCCGGTACCGCGGTCGAGGTCGACTTGACCAGTGTCGAGGTAATACACCGTGAATTGTTGAGAAAAACTAACCGATTGATTTGTATGTACGTAGGGAACGCGGTGCACACGCAAATCGAAAATACGCATCGCGGTTATCGATTCGGAGAAATGCGACACGTGGCTATTTCGTAATGACGCGATGGCGAGAGTGGACGGCGGAGTATTCGGCGAATGAACGCGGTAAACGAGACAAGGAGATGAAATTTGCGACAGTGAGTAAGCGGGAGCAAGAGAGAGAGAGAGAGAGAGAGAGAGAACGAATGATGGAGGCCATTCGCAGATGAGTGAGGACGGAAGAGGGGAACGGCGGGAGGAAAGAGGGAGAGTACCCGGCTGCCTTCAGTTTGGCGTTCGGTGTTGCTAGGCGCGAGGGCCACTGTCAGTGCCAAGGCGGCAGCCGGCAACCTTCTCTCGATCGTGAGAATCAAGCTTTCCTTTCTTTCTCGCCTCGGCGAGTGTCGTCTCGTTGGTTTTCGCGCGGCTTTCTTTTTCTTCCTCTCCTATCATCGCCTCCCTAGCCTCCGGGAACAGATGCATTTTCGAGAACATTCCCTGCGCGCGCGAGCGAGCGAGCGAGTGGCGGCGAGTGGCGCCTACTCGTCGAATCTGCCGGCACTGACAGTGTGGCCTCCGCTCTCGATTATGTCCCCGTACTTACGTGTGTGCGTGCGAAAAAGAATTGAGCGTGTAGAGACACGCGAATCACGGAATGTCTTACGGCGGATATACGATCGCGCATCACTTTCATCAACCATCAACGATTGACGTGATGATCTTCGATTAACGCGGTATATCGTGAGTATTCCGTCTGATTTTTCAACATTTATCTTACGATTTATTGTACTTTCAAACTAATCATATTCATTTTTTTGCATTACTAGATATCTCATGATATCGTGCTTATTTCATTTTCTTAATAACAATTGATATCACAGTAATTGTTT
>NW_012130091.1:3520581-3523233 GCF_000143395.1 Atta cephalotes
AGTATATTATTATATATATATATATATATATATATATATATATATATATATATATATATAGATAGTGAAATTACACCTCATCCGTATATTAATCGAACGAAAGTATCTGAGTACATTAATTTTACAAATATTCGCATTTGTCATGGAGCAGACATTAAGGATGTAGAAACAGTAAAAAAAGAGCAAGTATTCTCATTAATAATGACATGATAAAATATGGAACATGTCAAGTTATGATGGATTTGATAATGCATTTTGTGTTGCAGTCGATATCTTATACATACGTGTGCGTGTGTGCGTGCGTGTGCGTGCGTGTGTGCGTGCGCGCGCGCATGTGTGTGTTGCACATATATGTATATAGCATGTGCATATGTATGTATAAGATTTTTACTTGAAGTGATTTCGTAAAAGTTATTTTGGCAATAATTAATAGTTACGTATTAATTAAAGTTAAAAAAGTAAAAATTATAATCAAACGTAAGTATCAATACGAATATTTCAAAAAAGCTAAGTAATTTTCAAAGCGATTTTTTGTAGTAATATCTCGATGATTCCAGGAACATGAATCCACGTTCTTATAAATTAAGTACTGAATAGGCGAGCCACGCAGTTGTGCGAATAAAACGTCGTGATACGTAGATTGGATATAATCTTAAAAATTTGCCCGCAAATTAAAAGTATAATTAACAAAAATACATCAATGTCTTGAGAACATCTTTATTTTGACTTTAATAAATTAGACGAGAAAATTCAGTATTTCATTTAGTAATTTAAAAATAAAAATACATACATATATATATATATATATACATGTATATCTTTTATTTGAGTCGCAGAATAATATTAATTATTCTTATTACAAGTTGTCGTATTATTATACTTAACTGATATATTTCATATATCAGTTGTATAATAAATACCAAGTATATACATATATACGATATATAATATAATTCTCTTTGAAGCAAAACCATTGATTATTTTCTATACAGTTTGAGAATTATGAAACCGATCAGCGGACTCGATAAAACGGTTAGATCGCCGTTTTTGTCCGCTTTTGCGACGAGCGCGAGCGTAGCCGAATCATGTTTTCTTCCTTATTTGCGTTTCTGAGTCACGCGCGTGTCTGGCGGCTATCTATTCACGCGATCCGCCGACGCGCGCACTTGTATTATGTTGACGGTTATTTATTCGAACGTAACACCGAACGAAAAAAGACCGGCGTTTCTACCTTCGTAGAAATTTCAACCAATAGCGTCGATAAAAAATTACTTGCTATATACTTACTTATATGAATTGGATACTCTCTCTTAATACGTATATTTATACTACAAAAATTGTTATCTTTATCAGTTTTTTTAATCTATTTATATTACATAAAGTGCCTTGAAATTTATAGAAAAAAAGTAAACAAGTTCCATTAATCCTAAAATTTATAATCATGTTTTCAAAACACATCTGATTAAATAAATAAAAAGAACAAAATTAATCTATGCAAATATAAAACAGCATATAAATAAATAAAAATATCAAATTTGTTGCGGAAATAAAAAAAAAAGCGAACAATTATGACAAATTAAATCAATCGAATTGTAATAAGTTGATTGGATTGGAATTCGGCTGTATGCAAGATGAAAAATCGGTGCCTTTCAGTAATATTTCAAACATCGATCGAACAAAATTGCCATTTTTTTAGTTTGACAAATAATTGATGAAAGGCAGGAAGGAAGGAAGAAATTGTAAATACATAAAATATACGTAGATTAAATTTCGCGTTGAGCGTGAACGAAAATAGAGTACAAATAGAAAAAGGAAACTAGCAAATTTTATTTAAAGAAATTCTATCATATTTTTCATTCTATTATCATTTCTTATTACACTGTTTTAAAATATATTTGCAGTTCGCAAACGAGCGCGTATTGATTACGCCGTATGTGATTTCTGTGGATATCAATCGGGACCGTTCGAGAGGGATATATCGATAACAGAATATCGTGAATGTGCCATTTATTAATCGTATACTATGCTTATATCTTTTAAATAGGTTTGCTCAAGCCAGTATAAAGGGTCATTGATTAAGTCGCGCGTTTCTTTTCTAGCCTCGACATTACGAGGATCAAAAATCCATTTTCTAAATTCAATATTCCATTTTATAATATTCCATTGATTATTTTAAACTGCAACTGTAAGTACAGTATAAATAACAAATATAACGACAAATTTTTATAAACAAGAAAATGAGTGTATATAATACAGGGTGTCTCACAATTACCGCATTTCCTCTTAAAAACATATTCTTGAAGTAATTTTGAAACGAAAATTCTAATACAAAAATGTCGAGGTTACAATAGTTTTTGAAATTGTAATTGATTAAAAATAATTTGTAATTCAAAAACATAGCTTCGATATTTTCGTATTAGAATTTTCGTCTTGGACGTTCAAAAGAATTCAGAAATAATAATGGAGGCTATAAAAGTAAAATGGTTTTTGATTTATAAGCATTTAACGTTAGTTTATAATTAAAAAAATTATTGCAGTCTTGACATTTTCATATTAGAATTTTCGTCTCAAAATTACCTCAAGAATACGTTTTTTAAGAGAAAATGCGCTAGTGTGAGACATCCTGTATATATATATATATATATATATATA
>NW_012130091.1:3526275-3530296 GCF_000143395.1 Atta cephalotes
AGAGAGAGAGAGAGTAGGGAATGTATACGTGGGTGGTTGAGGGTAAAGAGAGAGAGGGGGAAATGTAGTAGGGGGTAGTGAGAGCCTGGTGCCCAGTATTTATAGCGCTTGCGAACCGGTCGATAACGAATAGCGACATTGCGCAGTTGGGAAACCCCCGCGTCGAAGCCAGCCCACGCATATCGCCCTCTTGCCGCCCTCTATCAACCCCTTTCGTTTTGGCTCTTTTCCCCTCCTGTCCATCTCTTCCTCTTTGTCTCTTTATTAGCAGCTTAAATTTAATTTTTACTTCGACACGGAGAGTAAACGTTTAATCTATTGTGTCGTTCTACTCTCTATATAATTTTCCTTTTTCTCGGGTTTTCTTTTTGTTGGTAGATTTATTTTTATTCTTGTTAGTATTAACTATACTTTAGTGTACTGTGGCTTTATTTTTTAAATGTGTATTGCTTTGAGATCTTGTTGTAAAACGTAAAACGTAAAATTCAGACCAACTTCACTGCGTCCTCAATTATAGATTTTTAAAATTAATTTTGAATTAATTTTTTCTTATATTAAAATATTTTAAAAGAAAAATAAGAAATGATGATAAAATCTCTAATTAAATTTTTTTTCCTTTTGTACTCTATTTTTATTCAATAATTGTAAATTTTTTTAAATAAAAATTTATTTACATATATCTTAAATTTTTAAATACATATATATTTTTTAAAAAGACTCTTGAATTTTTGATGAGTTCTAAATTTTGATTTTTTTTTTTAAAGAAAGCAAGAATTTTTTTGAGAAGTAAGAATATTTTTTGTGAAGTCAAAATGTTCCAATGTGTAAAATTAAGTATTCTGTATTTGATTCTATATTTACATTTATGTATATATATTTTACATATATAATTATTAGATGCTTTGTAGTATAAATATTTTCTCAGTATACTCCGAACGTGATAAAAAAATAATGCTGCATCATATATCTTTAAAGAATTTTTCGTAATTGTTGTTTCATATACACCTTTTTATTTTTGTAAAAATCTTAATAGTAAATTCAAGGTGGAAATTGCTGTGATAATTCATATCTGTTTTGCGTCGAACATGGCACATTTATTTGTATTCTAAGTACCTTAAAGCTTTAATAACTTCCTTTATATGTCTCTTTCTTCTATTCATCTACTTTTCTTGAATAATTCACCGGCAAACTCATTATAAGCGTATTACTGTATTCATAGTCCTAAGTATAGCAACCTTACGTGTATTTTTGATGCAATTCATGGGGTGCGTTATCGGAAAATGACCGAATGGCGTGGCAAGAGGTGTTAAATTAAAACTGCGATCGATTATCTAGAATAAAAATTGTTAAGATTCTCAGAATGAATCGTCGCGTATGCGATTTCATCATCACATTTTTTATTCATAAAAATATTTACAGTTAAAGAATTGTGAAATATTAGATAAAATATGAAATATGTATATATAGATTTGTGTGATGCTATATCTATTTTTCATATAGTAAATATTTATCTGTTTTTAAGTAACAGTGAAAGA
Source organism: Atta cephalotes (assembly GCF_000143395.1). Classification (NCBI taxonomy): domain Eukaryota; kingdom Metazoa; phylum Arthropoda; class Insecta; order Hymenoptera; family Formicidae; genus Atta; species Atta cephalotes. Next base: position 3,527,811 of record NW_012130091.1, read on the forward strand.
AAGAAGAATTTTTTATTTCGTAAAAAGATAATGTTGTATTTATCTTAGTGTTAATTGTGATAACATAAAATATTTGTGGAAGAGTTTTATATATATATTACGAAAGATTTTGCTTAAAAGTTACGACGCACATACATATATTTGTATATGTGTGTATATGAAATTTATATATACATTTAAATTAAAATTTCTTCAGTTTATTCATTTAAATAATTGTTTGAAAAATAGAGGTTTCTCTAGTATTTGGTGTGTTAATAATAGATGCTATTTCAGAAATTGCTTGGGTTACAAAACATTGTAGCATGAAATATAAAACGTCATGTATGTGATTTTAGATTTGAAAAGAAACGAGCATTATATGCTTTTTGTTGAACTCGCTTATGATTGAAAATTATTCACAGTCTTCGTATTTAGTTTGTCTCAACAGCGTTGCGCCGATTATTATTACTGAATCGTTAGTCAATCCATAATTAAATGCGCATAATATCGTCGTAAAACTACAAAGTTTTATGTGTTCTGCTGTGATAATTAATCACAAATGAAAGTACGAGAGATATTATGTATCGGATGCGCTCGTTTGAAGTAATATGACACGAAGAATAGAGAAAATTAACGCGTTGTGAAAAAGGAAAAGAGAGAAAATTTGCGCAATTTGTGTTCGTTTTTAAAACGTAACCCGTAATCTTGTCTTAAGAATCGAGAAAACAATATTTGAAAACGTAAACATTTAATGTTGATCGTATTAGCGAGTGAAATTCTGACATTTTCATGTGAATTATATCCTGTATAATAAGTTGTAGAGTCTATTGTGGAGAAGGATGGAATTCGCGAAAAAAAAATAGAGTAGCGAAGTCGTGCGAGATAATTACGAACAAGATAAAAATTTAAAAATCCTTTCTGATTTGGAAAGCGAAATAGGGAGGGGAGGATAGGAAAAAAGGACTCGGAGTAGGCGGAGTAGTGTGAGGATACAGTGTGGGGGTAAGTGCATTGCCATCCCTTTCATTCTGTGCTGAGGCGTATCGAGGATGGCTGGTCGAGCCCTCTCTCTGTTCCCTTCGAAAAAGGAAGAGTGGGAGGGATCGTTTTTTTAGTGCGATGCAAATAATGAATAGTTTGGAAAGATGAACACCGAAGATTAGGTCTCATTGGGGATAACGTCACAAGAGTGCAAAAATCATCACATAATATCTTTTCTTTGTTCTTTTCAATTGAAAACGGTACGATTGTATCGGTATGATTAATGAGACAAAATTTCAATGTGAAGATAAAATCAAAGTGTGATGCTTGTGATACCGGATGGAACTGTTCTACACTTGGTAAAAAAAAAACGAATTTACTGAGATTACAATAATTTCTTTCGATCTATATAATTTCGAAGGTACGAATCCACAAATGGATGATTCTTGTATGTTTAAATGTATTTTGTGATCAAGCATGGTTTTTATTAAAATACAGTTTATCTTAAATTTTACTTTTATCAATTAATTATCTCAAATTTTTAAGCTAATTTAATCTTGAATTTTGTAAATTCAATTTTTAAAAAATTAGGAGTTTGACGAAGAAACTACTTGGCATCTGATTGATAACTTTCCAACAATTTTCCATACTTACAATTTTGCTTTTACATGGAAACACTTTTTGTTATTATTTTTAAATATTTGTCATGTCGCATCTATAGTATCATGTGAGTCTTGCAAAAATACCTTATCGGACTAGTACTCGAATTTCTGAATTTTCGAATTTATTGATAATAACTAAATAAACTATTGATAATAACTAAAATTTTCTTCATTTATGTAGTATGTTTTCATTAATGTAGATCGTATAATTAACAGAGAAAGATCAATTATTAACAGTAAATACAATACTATAATACGAGAAACTAATTTTGATTTAATGCACTCTCGGTGAGACTTATTCTTAATATTTCTTTCTTTCTTTTCATTGTTACTGAAGAGTAACATTAATATAAATTTATATATCCGAGAGACATAGAAAACAGACGGTGAAGTGAGAGAACACTATGAGAGGGTGGATGCACCCTTTTCCCCTCTCTTGATGAGGGAGGGATGGTACGGGTAGAGTTGGTTGGGGAGATGACCGCCCTTTTCCGAGGAGAGAGGAGGCAACTCGTTGGAAAATTTATGCCGGCAGCGGATGGACCGTAAAGGTCGCCGTGGTTGCTGGTTGTCTCCTCACTTCGGCGCCGTCGCCGCCGGTTTGCCCTCCTTCGTAAAGGTTGCCAGCTGAGAGCAACGTCAGCAACGAGAGTAGATCGTAGTGTTGTCGCAGCTTGTTCCGGGATTAGTTATGTGTTCTTTCTTCTATCATCACACGAAACGTGATCTCTTCTCTGGAAGGGATGAAGAGTTTTCAATGGCGTGCTATTTATAGGAGTGAAATTTATAAAAATTAAAGTAATCAGCACACATGCGTGCGCGCGCGCGCGCGCGCGAGAGAGAGAGAGAGAGAGAGAGAGAGAG
>NW_012130091.1:3535246-3538532 GCF_000143395.1 Atta cephalotes
GAGAGAGAGAGAGAGAGAGAGAGAGAGGAGAGAATGAAAGAGAATGAGAAGAGAGAAAAAAGGACAGAGAAAAAGGAAGAGCGAAAAGATGCGAGACAAAGAGGATGAAATCAGCTGGGGAAAAATAATGTGAAACGCGTAGGTAGAAGAAAAGAGATGCGAATGAACGTTTTAAGAGTGTACATTATCAATACACTCTTTTTGATTCCGTTTTTGCATACGAGACTTTGGGTTTTTAGATCGGCGTAGTAAATTAATTGGTGAATTATTCGTGTAATGGCTGAAATAATTTCTCGGCGGGGAGGGAGGAGGCAATTAATTTTTGACAATTCTCAATTTATTGTATTTATTCTTAGGTCATTTAATTCTTTGATAAAGATTGACATTTTTTTTGCACCATTTAACGATATATATTATCTTGACTCTAAAGCCCACATATTCAGAAGTATTTTTATTCATAAATATGCGTTTTTATTTTCTAAAATTTTATAGTGTATGTAATATGAACTATATATGCTAATGCGCAGTAATATTGTTTCAAGCACGTTCTGAATACGAGCCTAAGGATTTATTATTTACACAAAAAAACATTATGTTTCTAAAGATATTTGTTAAATAAATTTCTTATGATGTGATATTATATTATATTTCGGAATTGAATTTTTCATATTACAGTGCGCGCATTATGCAAATTATCCAAATTAGATTACGTCACATTACGAAAAACGAATGTAGCTACATTGCGCTGCAAGTTTATGTATACATATATTTCTCTTCTTCATTACTCATTGACGTTGATCTATGATGCTGATAATGTTCTTTGCGAACACTCTCGAGATCAGTCGTGCCGCATGAGAATGATATCATGTCGAAATTCGATTATTGCGATACGGGTGGTGTCACACATTGACGAAATCAATATCGAGTGTGTGAGACCTTGAATCTCAAGGACATATATGGCGAGATAAGTCTGTCGGAAGCATGACGCGTGCAATTTGTGATCATCCAATTGTTCGTCGTTCATCAAAAGGATCGATTGTTATCGCTAAGGGAACACGTATTTCATAGAACATTTGTTCTCTTGTTGCATGTTTAAGTGAAAGATCTTGTAACGTATGCTCTTTTCAGGTTTCAAATTTTATTTATTTTATTATTATTATATGTATCTATTATTATTTAGATTGTAGTATTGCTTAAAACACGAGATATATAAGCTAACAGTGAATTATGAATTAAGCTGCAAATTAAATTTAAAAAATTTATTTTACTGATGATAATATAATCCAGAAGAAAGTGCAATGTATAATTTTTCTGTGCTTGTATTGTGAAAAGTTTCGATATGGCTCGTATATGTGAAAGCGATGAACTTGCAAATGTATGATACACGGTGTTCTTATTCTTTTTCCTGCACTTTTCTTATCTAATGCAAAACACTAAAAGTTTCTTTGAAATATATTTTGCATTTTTGCTGCGAATTTCCACCATTGATGCAATTTTTCGCATTTCATTTCCTTGCTGAAAATGGTTACAATTTCTTTGCTAAATGTTTTCTTTTTCCTTCTGTGTGTTTTCGTTTGGTTATCAATGTTTCTCTTCACTTTGTATAAGCATACATGGAATGATCGTTTTGTTAAATCATCTAAAAATTTAGCTAGAATATACAATAAATCTGAACATAATTGTGTTAGACTATTAAAATAACTTGTAGAACACTCTAAGTGTATGTACGATTATTTGAAATTAGAAAAAAATAAAGAGGAAAATTAAAACATTGCTTAATACAAACAAAATTAAAATGTTTTTTTTTTAATTACTGAAGTTAAATGGTATTTATATTAAAAATGTTATAAAATTTAATCGTTGTTTCATAAACTTCATTTGAATTTATTCAAGCGCGTAGTTGTGGCAATATTATACGTATCTCGAATACGCTAAACATTTTAATTTTGTTTTTAGTTCATACACAGTTTTAGTTTCAGCAGCGTTGTATTGTGAGATTTGTTCATTCGATTCTGAAATTAATTCAGTGTTATCATCCTAACGAGCGATGATATGACAAAAGGTGGCTCTTGGATAACTAATGCAACTATTTTGTATCGATTAAATATCGAAAGTGTTTAGCTAATGAATTGATATATGTATGAAAGAGAAAAAACGAAAGGGAAAGAAAAAAAAAGAAAAATATATGATTTGGTAATCATATATTCAAATGTAAGCAGAAATTAAATAGATATTTGCATACACGTGTATACGTGTATATAAATGTACGTCAGTATCATCGCGAATTCAAATTGTTGTATTTGGTTAATCATTGATGATGTCAATCTGCGTCATCGCTGTGCCTTCGATTGAACATGAGATTTTCCTCTCGATTCTTTTCAACAAAACTATGAATCATCTCCATAGTGTCGTATAATTAATCGTCCAATAATGACAGTATGGGTTGCACAATTTTTAACGTACTTTTTCCTTGTGAATTTCAGTGAACAGACTCCATTGCGAGTCGGAGTCATTCAAAATGGATCTCATTCTGGACATCAACAGTTGGTTGTATCCAATGGAACTAGGTGAGTCTTTTATTATTGGTAAATTAATTGCTTTTGTATGCTGAAGCGATTAAAAGTGATATCTAATATTCGGTCACACGCACTATTGCTCTAATTACAATAATGCGTTAATTCGTATTGAATATTATTTTTAATACATTAACATACGTTTTAATACATTAAACATACTGTAAACTAAAAACATTGAATGACATTTCTAAGAGAGATTTATTTGTAATTTTATCAAGAAAAAGAGCGAGAGTACGAAAAGTAGTCTTGGCTTATTTTCAATCCTAAACGAAATAATTAATTCTGACTATAGATAAATAAATTTAACGTACAAGTGATCGATGCCATTGAGCATTAAATTATGTCTTAAGTGGTTATTAGAAAGTCCAACTTTGTAAAAGGTAGGATAAGCTGAAAAATTGTATTCGTTATATCAGATTGAATCCCTCCAGGTAGACAGTATTATAATAGAAAGCTTGATTAAAATGATTTCATTTTTTAAGCAATTTTGTGTTATTGTTTTGTATTATATATTATATATTTATTATATATGTATTATATATTTTATATATTATATATGTATTATATATTTTGTGGATGAGTGATACACACACACATACACGCGCGCGCGCGCACACACACACACACACACACACACACACACACACACACATACACACACACACACATACATACACACACACACACACACACACACACACACACACACA
>NW_012130091.1:3542138-3544287 GCF_000143395.1 Atta cephalotes
GTGTGTGTGTGTGTGTGTGTGTGTGTGTGTGTGTGTGTGTGTGTGTGTGTGTGTGTGTGTGTGTGTGTGTGTGTGTGTGTGTGTGTGTGTGTGTGTGTGTCACACAATGTAGTAAAAGTCGCTAAGATAATATTTTATCCGTATAGAGAGTAAATGCGTTTGATCAAAGTCAAACTGAAATTGCAGTAGCACATTTCTTTTTATAAAGGACATGATTAATCTCGAAATATTTCGTTTAAACATAGTCATTCTGAGAAAACCAAACAATTGCAAATAAAATCATCTTCGCGTGTGCTATTATATCATAATGATTTTATATTCCAGAAAAAAAACAAGATTTATTTTTTTAAGGCTCCTGTCTAAAAGTTTGGCCATTTTGGATTGTGATATTGTATTGTGACATTAGAAACGAGAAAAACAAAAAAAGATTCTTAAAAATATATTTTATAAATATATTTAAAATATTATTTTATAAATATGTTTAAAATATATGTTAAAATATATTTTTTAATGAGACAACATTCGCAATTGATGGGATAGATTTGTAAAATATACCAAAAATTCTCTTACGTTTTGGAATCAAATAATTATATACTTGAAATTAAATTATGGCTAACTAAAAATTGAAACTAGTTATGTATACAATACGAGTTTAATCCATTTCAAAATAAAAGAAGAGTTGTCGGTATTTATATTTTATAAGTGTACTCTATCAAATGCAAATATTGTTTTATTGAAAAATATTTCTGTTTTAATATATTTTACAGCAATTTTGATTGGATATTTTTCACTTCTGATATTGTTAATCTGAATAGTGTGGTGAGTGGTCAGGAGCTTTATATAATCTTTATATATAATTTTTTTTATTTGCATTTACACATATTACGTATTTGTAAATATTTTTCGTTATATCTTTTATGTACAAAATAATATAAAAATAATTCAATACGATAGAAGAAAAATTATATCAATTAAATATTTTTACGAAATTTCGCTCGTTTCTAACCTTTGAATATTTTTATTTTATTTATACAAGGAGTAACTTAATGACTATAATTTAAAAATTTTTTGATTTTGCGTTATATTTGCCACACGACAAATGATGGTGATACCATATGTGTATATGTATATTGTCTTTCGATTCATTTCTGCGCTAATCGCCGCTACGTCCACGGAAATAGTTTACCCCTAACATCTTTTTTCTTAACCCGCCATCTTTTCGCGATCGCTCGTCCGATTATATCGGAGATACGATGACGTGCGATTTATCGTTGAGTCTGGCCATTTTGCTTCAACGAGCACGTTGCGTCTCGCCGAAGAGCAGTGCGATCGCGGCGATTAATGCTTCCTCGTTTCTGAACTTGACCAATGGAAACTCACTGACCGAGTCTGACTTCGAGGCTCGTCTTGACTCCGCCTCTGAATTACCGATGCGGTTGCAGCGATTGGTGAAGTTGATTCAAACTAAGGGCAACGATGCCTTATTTCGATACAACCTACTATCTGTCGGATAGAGACGCGTTCTATCTCTTTGAGACAGGCTCAACGAAATTGAACTCAACTTCAATTCCAAAGTGAAATTATATCGACTTTATGGATCGAAGGTTTATTCGGTATTTTTAACATACGCGTATTTACAATGATATGACACGTAATGTGAGAATCGTTTGCGAAAAAGAAACAAAAAATTACATTTTAAAAAGTTTGAAATTATTGTTTGAAAATTCTGGAATGTACATACATTATGAATAATTATATGACAAGGTATAGAAAGCAGACTAAAAGCGATAAGAAACAAATAAATTACGATTGAACAAATTTGTTATTTCGTAATATTCGTAATATCAGATGTCACATGATAAAACGTCTGTTACATATTCTTGAATTGAATTGTTGAATTGTTAGTGTGAAATCGTAACGTGCGTATATTTACGGACCACATACGATATAGATAGATGAGTAGATATATGATTTATATACATAATATGTACATGTGTATGTGCGCGCGAGAAGGTTAGTCCATAAGGGCCAGGCAGGCAGGCAGGCAGGCAGGCGAGTCTCGCCTCGCCTCGCCTCGCCGCTGTATTGACGCGCCGCGTTCAGGCTTGCGCGAGATGACGCAATCTCCCTCCCACTCTCTCTCTCTCTC
>NW_012130091.1:3544307-3548588 GCF_000143395.1 Atta cephalotes
TACGTTAGTTAGTAAATTAAAGTTAATAGTATATATATATTATACTATATATATATATATATATATATATATATATATATATTAGAATTAAATTTTGAAATCGCTTCATTACAATCCTATTGTGTTGTGTCTTGCAGGTCGATTGGGCCGCGTTTGCTGTGATGACTCTACCTTCCTTGCTTATTCCATTCGCCTTGTGGTACTCGAGTAAATGTAAATATGAGAAATTACTGAAGAACACGAAAAAACATTGATTGTATATTACATGTTAGAATCGTTTCTAGAAATTTCTAGGTCACTTTATAAATTTTCCTATATCATTGTAAGAATCACAACTGTTCTATTACGTACATCTACTTTTGTAATAAACGTGACGCTATTTATGAACATCATGTTGCATTTTTTGTATTTATGAGTATATCTCAACTTCTTACTTGAATACTTCTAAAGAGTAAAATGTTTTGATTTATTATCCACTTTCCTTAAGTTTTCTTTTTCCTTGTTTTACAATAAAATATCTTTCCTCTCAAAACTTTTTATATTATATTTGGCACCAGAAATCTAACCTGGGTTTTTTATTTAACAAGCGAATAATTTAACTATTTCTAGCACTTCTATATTTAACTTAGATTATAAAATTGAAAGATTGTTTTGCTATACATATATAGAAATGTGTACATATCACAGCTTCAAAATATAAAAAAATAAGATTTTTTTTGTCCTTTCTGTGATGCAATATAATATTGTGTACATTGAATAACAAATTGGCTGCCATTTTATTTACATAAACAAAAGTATCTATGACTAAGAACTGTCGATATAAAAATGAAAATAGTATACAGAGAAATCGTGTATCGTGGCAATGTTAACAACAGACTATTGTAATCCTACCCGTGCGCGCGCACCACACACACACACACACACACACACACACACACACACACATACACACACACACACATACATACACACACACACACACACACACACACACACACACACACAATTGGATTACATGCTGCCATTTTAAGATGAATATTTAATAATTAATTTAATACTTATTCTTTCTTTTCAAATTATAAGTTATTTATGTTTATAAAACTCTAGATTTTATCCATAGAGTTTGACAATCGGCCCAGTACTGGGTCAGTACTGAGACTGCCATAGTTTAAGTACTGGTCAAGTACTGGATGATAACTTGGGCCCAGTACTGGCTCATTTTAGCCAATCATTTGCTAGTGATAGTCCAGTACTAATTGACAGAACCCCTTTGCCGTAAGTTGACAGCGTTGGTTCTAACTGCTAACTATTCTATATGGGTAAATACAAAATATTTTTTGTTTAAAATAAATGTATGAAAAATTGTTGAAATGTATGAAAAACTTGTATGTTATATTAATTAAAAATTGGTCTTATTTCCTTATACATAAATTTCCTATACATAAAATTTATCGATAATAGTACACTATCACTGAATAGCATTCTAGAATTAAATACTTTAGGTTAAATATACTTTTATACAATTTATATAAATAGTATATAAAAAGTATAAGCTACTTAATATTTTTATACAATTTTAAATGTTCGATAACTCGTATAATATTTGTTTAGTGTAACATTTGAATGATTACAATTTATTTTGCAACTATCTTATTCTATGTACACATATATAATTTGTCACTTTTTTATTATAAAATACGTTATTGTCTCGAAATCTTAAATTGAATTTTTATTCAGAAATGTATTTATAAGAAAATAAAAATACTTCAAGAACATCATTCATTTGCTTCGTACAAAGGTGTTATAATTTTTGAGTAATTATAATTTCTGAGCCATCAGTTTTTTATGTTACTCTGAAATACAAAAATCAGCCCATTGTTCTGTATTTTTAATGTTATATTGAGAAGCGTGTTAAAAGCAAAAACTCATCTCATATGTGATACACATGTGAATTGAAAAGTTTTACAGAATATTAAAAAAGCGATACTAAAATGAGCTAATTTAAATTGATGAATAAAAATTGTTTGCGCATTTTATTGCGATCAATGCTGATATAAAAAAAAACATATATATGATAAAATTTGATATGTATATACAAAATATATATATATTTTTTTGTATATGAAGTTTTAACAGACAAACACAAACACATATCTTATTCAACAGTTAAGCGAAGAAAACAGCCATATTTTTTCAAGGTTTTGGAATCTAATAATATTTTTGTGTGATGTTTTATATTTTTTCCAAAGGTCAAGCAAACTGCGTGTCGATTATTTGTCGACTTGAAACCAAGTCCTAAACTTCAACTGGAATTGACAAATTGTTTAATATTATTGATGTATTAATGAATATTTAAAATACTGTAAAGAATTTATTGTGAAAAATATTACCTTTTTTACGGAATTCGATTCTGGTTCTCTCTTATTCCGTGCAGGCATTCTACTAATTCAATCATCGAGGCATGCGGTGATATTAATTGCGATAATTATAATTATATATATATGTGTTGGAAAAACGTTTATTTTAAAAATATTTATTAGTGTCACTAATATTAAATTGCTTGTCTATTTATTTTGTGATGTATTACATCATTGTAAACATTAGAATATTTTATGCAGACAAAATATGAAAATGTACTCAAAATATGCAAATATGCACAATTAAATATTTTTAGAATGCTTTTTCAATGGGACAAATTTCTATTTTGATTTTACTTCTCTGCTTTTCCAAAAAAATATGCAATTTCATGAGAATCCGTTCTCCGAGATCTAGATTTTTACATAATTCAGTTTCAATTTAGGACTACGTTTCAAAACAGACAAATAATTGGCGCGCAATTTGTTTGAATTGGAATATGAATTATAAAATTCACACAAAGACATCTTTAGACATCAAGACCTATCTTGATTACTTCCTTCCTTAAATCATGTTGAACATTTCTCGATTGATTTTCACTTAAATATCTTATTGTTAGAATGGAAAAAAATTTCTAAATATATAAAATTCTTCTCAAGAGGATACTTCGTAATACTATTTAATTATTAATTATTATGAAATAGAATATTTTGAAATATGAATTGTATTCACTTCGTAATCAATTTTTTTATTTAAATTAATTTACGCAAAATTAACATATTATTTTATCAGATTTATTTAACATGTTTGTAAAATTTATTAAATATAATTTAATGTTAATATTTAATTGATTAAAATTATTGTATTAATCGTACGTCTTACAAGACTGTCTAGTTTGATACCAAAACTACTTTGATACTTAAAACAACTTTTGATACCAGCCACTTAAATTTTTTTCCGCTAGTATATATTATTACTGTTATTATTATTGTTTTTAAACACATTTGTTTCTATACACATTTTTTCCGACACATTGTTTCTATACATATTGTTTCTTTAAAAAAATTGGAAATTGGAAGATGCGTAAAACATTTTTGTCGTATGTTTTGAATTGCGTCGCGTAAAATTATGTTGGCGTTTATGTGCGAACATAATCTTTCGAAATGCATTTGGCAACAGTGAGCGGTCGTGATATTCGGCTTTTCTCTCTTGTATGACTTCCAAACTTCGCCAATGGCACTTCCGGTCTCTTTCTTAAACATCGAAACTCTCTGTATCTACAGGGAAAAACCGGAAAAATAGGTTTCAACTTTGCAACTTTTTTAGTCCATGTTTTTTTTAGTAAAAATGTTGAGGTGCCAATAATTGTTAAAAATTACAGACAATTGAATTGAAAATGAATGATTTTAGGTTGTAAAGATTTTAATAGCAGAATACATTTGAAAATATTGATGAATATACTACAGAATTAATATTGATATGTAATTAAATAATACAATTGATTGTTAATAAAGTTATGTGAATTTTAATTTCTCGAAAGCAATATTTGTATCACATTTTTAAAAATACATGATACTTTTACAATACAAGAACTTTAACGTATTATAATATTATTTTTAACGTATTATATTAACGTATAATATTATAATTACAGTAATATATTAAAAATATTTTCCTTTTATTTCAAATGTTAGCTTTTCATTCACATTTCCAAATTTCTTGATAAAAGACATGTAAAATTCGTTTCTTACATTATTTGTCACTTTTTGCACTTCCGTCGCTAATGCGAATCTTTTCATTCATCTTTTAAGTTGCTTTGGCCAAATTTGTGTGTGTGTGTGTGTGTGTGTGTGTGTGTGTGTGTGTGTGTGTGTGTGTGTGTGTGTGTGTGTGTGTGTGTGTGTGTGTGTGTGTGTGTGTGTGTGT
>NW_012130091.1:3549266-3554964 GCF_000143395.1 Atta cephalotes
ACTACTCCCTCCCTCCTCTCTCTCTCTCTCTCTTCTCTCTCTCTCTCTCTCTCTCTCTCTCTCTCTTCTCACCCTTTTTACCCCGGGCCACTCATTCCGCAGCTCAGCTGCGTTCCCCACTTGGGCGCTCCCTTCCGCAGGCGCAGGTCTTCCGCCGCGCACCTCGTCCCGCGTCCGGCGCCCACAAGTTCAATGCCAAGGTCAAAGCGGCCACGACTCGCAACCATGTCGGTCGTAAGTGCGCGCGATATTCGTTCGTTCTCGTCGGTTCGCTCGTGCTTGTTCCGTGTGCGCGCCCGGTGTCCCTCTTTCCGCGTACGCGCTTCTCGTCTCTTCCTCGACGACAGCGAGAGTAAAAGACGTCGCGCTCCGCTTTCCTCTCATCGTCCCGCTGTCGTCATGCCGTCGTCGCCACTCGTCGATGCGGATGTCGTCTATGTGTTGCTTTCGCAAACTAGGTTCGTGCGCGCTACGTTCAAGTGCCCGTTGACGAGTTTCGCAGGTGCAAATTACGCTCGTATGTGCGTCAGATGTCCGTCTCTCGACGACGACGAATGAGCAGACATTTTGAATATGCGACATCCGCGTCGTAGTGTCGTTCGTTTCGAGGAAATTTTCGTGTATTTGACGGCAGCACGGATATATTTTAAGATAATTTACTCGAGATGTTGCCGCGTAGATGACGCGAATATTTCGACGGAGTACTCCGTCTCTTTGTAAAAACAATTCCGATGACGATGACAACGACGAGGAGATAGAACGCGTGGGCGTTGACAAGGAGGGATGGAGAATACGTAGTGCGCGCTGTCGATCGAGAGCGTCGATTTGTGTGATCTCGTGAATCTCCGCTCCGCGGAAGGGAACGGGAAGGTCGGCAAGGTCGTATGGCGCGGCGCGGTGCGGCGCGGCGCGATGCGGCGCACAGAAGGAGCAGAATACCACGGAATACCCGCGGTCGCGGAGGAGGCGCCGCGGCGCGAGATTCGCGTCACGGGCCAAGATGGCGGCCCGGATTTCGGACAGGATCCGGACGGACGCTGCGCCGCGCCGCGCTACGCCGCGCTGCGTCGCGTCGAGTCGAGGTAAGCCGCATCGTTGTGTTGGATATATCTATATGTAGTATATCGCCGCCGCTGTCACGCGTTATCGATTTCGTGGGAGGTCCTTTCTATGCGAGAATCGCAGCGGCTCTCTCTCAAGGTCACTCTCGTGAATCGCGCCTGATCTTTTGGAACTCGTTTTCTCTTTCCGGTTTCGCCGGAATTATCCATCTTTTATTGGTTCAATTAGTATTTGAATGTAATCGATATTGCGTATCGTCGCGTCACTTTAGAGTATCTTCCTTTGAATTCGAACCATCTTATTATCTAGACGAGCAAAATATCGTTTTCGAATGTCTTATTTTATTTTTTATTTCTCATAAATAGAAATAATCCAATTACTCGTCATGCGCCTTGGAACAGTTTACGTTTTACGTCGAGAGACAAATCCGATCATCCATCGGACATGGCGTTTTGGTTGAATGAGGGTTAATTTAAGCGCGAGAGATATTACCGCGCAACACTCGACCGGATGATCTATAGTAACCGTCGCTGTTACGATGTGACACCATTATGATGTAAGCTCGTACCTACTCTTCGTGAAGAGCGGTGAGATCAATTGACCAGTTTTCCCGGACTCATTCGCGCTGATAACATTATTAGCCTTTCATTTATTATGTGCAAAAAAGCTTTCATATATTACTTATGAAAAATGTTCTATTTCGATATATTATTTCTTATATTGTTTAAACAAGACGATGGTAAATGGTAAATATGAGACTATTTCCATTTAAAAAATAAATGAAAATAGAGATAAATAAGCGAATAACGATGGAGCGAAAAACTAAGTCTAAAATTTTGCTTGTTGTAAATGGGTGGTAATCTTTTCTTGCTGCGCGGAGACGACGGCAGCGTAGCAACGGCGGCGGCGGCGGCGGCGGCGGCGGCGGCAACGATGTAGTATCGATTAAAGCTCGCACCATACCTGCCGTTGTGTGTGCTTAACCTTGACCTTGCGTCCCGGGCTTTCTTACGTATCGTTTCAGCTCAGGGCTTCGTATGGAAACTGGCAACTTTTTCGTACTAACGATTATGCTCGCTAAAGCTACATTAAAATTGCAGTATACGTTGCGACAGTCTCAAAAGGCCCTTTAAAATTTTTGCTTAAGACGAATCTAATGATATAACGTAATGTTCGCGATTGAATTAATGGATTCAATTCAGATTCATAGTTTACGTCTCTCGATATAGCGATGCCAAAATGATTTATTCGTCAAGTTTTATTAAAGCGTGGCTTCAATTTTCTTTTTCCTTGTCTACTTTATTTTTCCTCCGGCAATATATCTATATGATGATTTTTCTTTTAGCAATTCTCTCTTTATTTCTCTTTCCTATTTCTTTTTATATCCCATTTCTTATATTCTCTCTACCTTTCAGTTCGTATGTTTCAGTTCTTTTTCTTTCTCGATATTGAACTTAATCGATTCTAGAAGCTTTCAATTCGCACAACTCGACTCACGTAATTTCATGCAAGCGAGCTTACCTTGACATTATAAACACACATCTGATGCAATAGAAAGATATCTTTAAAAATCAGATAGTAAATTAATTTAAAAATCTCTCTCGGACAGTAAATTAATTTAATTTAACGATAGCGATTGGATTTAAATTAACCTTTGTTTTTTTCTTCTTAATACTCACGATTAGCAACATCCCGTTGACCGTGTGAATAAAGTGTTTTGTATTCATAACAATGAAATTATATTTTTACAAAAATGTTTTATAAAGATCTATTAATCGTATTAAATAAAATAATAAAACAATAATAAATGAAAATAATAAAATTTTATTTTGATATCTCAAGTTTTTATTACTTATATATTAATATTAATTAATTAGTATATATTAACGAGATTATTTTCACTTTTTCACAATTTTACAAATTCTTATTTTGCTCTGTAAATTGTATTTTAACGGCTTGTTCAACGCAGTTGAAGTGCACTTTACGTAGTCAGAAAGTGAGTGTCACGTATTTATCGAAATATTGTATGCATGATGAAAAGGACAGTTCCCATTAGTTTACACACTTTAATAGCAACAATAAGTGGATGCAATGAGACTGATGCAATCGTGTAGAGCGATGTGTTTTCGATGCATTCGCGTGAAAGCTATTATTGGATCCGTTTATATTCCGTCATTGCATGGCTTGTCTGTTTTTTTTATACTCAAGAAACATCGGGATCATCCTGTGTTGAAGCTCAGTATTATAACGCAGATAAAAATGTCTATAAAATGATTTACTTAGTCATTTAAGTATTAAGTATGATTCAGTATACTTTTTCCATCAATTCTCTTATATTTAATTTTTCCAATTCTACAAGAGATTTAGTTTCTTTTAGGAATTATATTTTTGTGTTAATGTACATGATACGTTCAATAAATTTGTTTCCGTCTACCTGTGCCAGGTTTTCTCTCTCTCTCTCTCTCTCTCTCTCTCTGAGATATTACACATTTTTAACAGTAATGACGTTTATGTAACACATATTTATCTGCAAATTTTACAACTTTTCCAGTTATATACAATAATAACCAAGTTATAAAAAAAATTGTTTTACCTATGTAATTAAAGATATTTTACGGTCTAGTAACGTACAGAACAAAGATTTTAATGAATGAAAACTCGGTACGTGGGATAAAGCTCTTATGCGTGTAACAAAATATTATTGTATGTTTAGGAGATAAATTCCGTCTTGTTCTGTCGACGACATTACGTGAAGATGGATATCCAGATGGTAACGAGTGGAATCCTATGGAACAAGAAGGAGGTTCCAGAGCGGATAGCTTTGAGTACGTCATGTCCGGCAAGGTGTATCGAATTGAAGGTGACGAAGCTAACAACGAACCCAGCAGCAGACTGTAAGTAGTTGTTCTTCATATCAAGCTTGTAAGATCGATCTGAAAAATTAGCTTTTTATCCTTTGGGAAAATTTAATTTATTGTATTAGGCAAGTCCAATTAGTACATGAAAAAAATTAACAAATATATATTTTATGAACAATTAAGAATAGAAAATTAAAATCAAGGGACGAATCTTTTTCAGATTGATCTTACCAGAAATATATTTTATTGGCAATTAAGATTTGTTTGCACTCTTTACGATCTTTGGTATTGCTATTATGATTTTACCTTGAAATCTTGTATCATTGTTTATAAAGCGCGTACGATACGCAGCGATAGTTA
The DNA here is from genome assembly GCF_000143395.1 of Atta cephalotes. Classification (NCBI taxonomy): domain Eukaryota; kingdom Metazoa; phylum Arthropoda; class Insecta; order Hymenoptera; family Formicidae; genus Atta; species Atta cephalotes. Next base: position 3,553,547 of record NW_012130091.1, read on the forward strand.
CATGAGAATAGATAAGCGAAACAACTTGTTATAGTATTTTGATAACAGTGCGATAATCTGTAAGTTTTATACGAAATGATCAAAAATTGTTACGCTTAACTTTCTTTTAAACAGAACAAAATACTTGGTCTTTATTTAAACAATCTTCATTATTAATTGTATTTTATTAAAGTATCTTACTTTGAAATAATTTTCCATTATACATTTCAAGATAAAAATCAATTTATACAAATTCTTGTTATATATAAAAATGTCTAAAACTCTTGTAGTGCAAACGAATCTATATACTTCTTTTTGCAATATCCGAGCAGAATCCTGTACGAAATATTGCGTGAATTGATTTGATGATATCGTTTGAAAATATCCTGATACGAATCTTCATAAGGAGCGACATTGTCAATTACATTGAGAATTTATCACCTATATGCATGTTCTCTATTGACTTGATTCCGCTCGGATACACCATACGCTGGCCTGTATCGGGCCTATCAGGAAATACACGATACATGACGTCGTTCGAACGATACATTGATGTGCGACAAACATTCTGTTGTGCGATCTCTTATTGGCTCGTTTCCAAGCGCTCTCAATGAAGCCGCGTGAGCTTCCGAAAACAACTTCTTTCTACGCCGCTTGTAGAGAAATTGGCTCTCTATGTCGTTGATTAGCGCTCTAAACAAGGTTTCTCCATTCGATCGAGAAGTGATCTATCAACACCGTTTGATCATTCTTATGTCATTAGTGAACGGTAGAAAAAATATTGAGCAACGCAAAGTGTTGCAAACAATTTTTTGAGATTAATAAAAACGTATGAACAAAATTATGTTGTAAATAAGTTAGTTAAATAAACGCAGTAGTGCTTTCGACACTTAATTTATTTAAATAGATTGTCACGCAAATAAGTTTTTTTATGCGAAAATATATATATATATATATATTTAAAAAAGTATTATGGTTAACATAGTAATTGAATGGCAATAAAGTTAAGGTTGTATGAATTATGTGATACGCAATTGCCCGAACCTTGGCACGATTGACTGAACACGACGCCGAAATAGTGCGTCATCGGGTGGGCCATTTTTAGCTTCGTCATTCATGAACTATGGACTCGCTATTTTTTCAAACGCAGTTTTTTTAGCTCTGTATATTATTACCAAAAAAAAAATGAGTGTGGCAAGTAAATATATATTTGTAAAAATTAGGTTGGGAATAGCTATTGCGCGCGCACGCACACACACACACACACACACACACACACACACACACACACACACACACACACACACACACACACACACACACACACACACACACACACACACACACACACACACACACACACACACACACACACACACACACACACACACACACACACACACACACACACACACACACACACACACACACACACACAC
>NW_012130091.1:3555824-3566888 GCF_000143395.1 Atta cephalotes
GAGAGAGAGAGGAGAGAGAGAATTTAAATCATCAGATATAATAATATTATATTTGTGTCAGAGTTGGTAAAAATCATATTAAACGTGTTTTAAATTGTTTAAAATGCTTAAATATATTTTAAACATATTTTTTTATAATACTAACGTTTAAAGCGTGTACGAAGCATTAAAAACTTTGCTTTAAAAAAATACAATATTTATTTATTCTTTAAGAAAAAAATATTTTTTGCCAACTCTGTTTTTTAGAAATAATGCTTATGAAATTCTTAGACAAGAATTTATAATGAAGAATAAAATTTCAAATTTTATTAATCGCCAAACAAGTGTTATGGAGAATTTGATGAAAGTTGTGAAATTTCTTTAATTTAAAATTGCTTTCCAATCGGACGGGAAACCGAAAGTTGCACGCGAGTGTTGGGCTTTCCATTTAAACGTGCTGAACGAAATGCGGAATTGCGCGATAACCCCGCGGTTTGACCGACTTATCGCATTGACCTTGGGACGTGGCCGCGACGTCGGTCGCATCGGTTGCGTCGCCGTTGATTTCGCCGCAGGTTGTACCACTACTGCGCGCAAAACATGCCGCGCTCTGTTGACGCTATTAAAGATAGAACGCAACGTTATAAACGGCATGATAAGAAGAGAAAGATAATGACGCGTGCTTTAAACATTTGAGTCTATTAAGCGCTTTAAATCGGCCGTGCAAGTGCGGTACTATTTATCGAATGCAACGTCATTTCGTAGCGTTTCTTCATAATATTCAGAGATTAACGTTTAATTTTTAGCTTTTTTTTTTTCATGCACTGTCAGTCTTCGTCTCAATTAAAGCGTAATGTAATCTCAGCTGTATGTTATGTAATTTATAAATGTAATTAATTAACAAAATATAGATCATACATTATATTCTGACAAGTGTGAGATATAATGACGATTAATAAATTTATGTCCGGCGGAGTATCTTGAATATCTAAAATTTACAATTGAAAGAATCATTGGACTGTTCTGGTATCAGACATGAAAGATTTAAATGATTATACGTCTATCTTTTTTATTAATTTTCTTTATCTGCCTTCTTTATGTATATAGTTTTTCTGTATTTTCTGATGTTATTTAATTAATATTTTTATATATATTTTTAATTTTAATATTTAAAAAATTTTAAATTTCTTGAACAAAATTTGATAAGATATCAAATCTATTATATGATATACGTAAGTTAATAATTCAAAAGATAAATCTTAAATTAATTTATTTTATTGTGCAATATTAAGAAAAAAAAACGTACATATTTAAATATATTAGGTCCACTAAATGTATTAGAGAATCAAGATTTACATTTCTCAGTTACTCTTCCATAACTTGTATATTGATATTGACTCAAGATTGTTAAGTGAAATACGCCATGTGTAAGCAGACAAGCTTACACTATATGCTTATTAATGATACGTGATAATTGTTTTAATAGCTTCTTAGTTTTTTTCTTACTATTTTTTTGCAATTGATTACTGAATCACAGATAGGGTGAACGATATTTTCCGGTATTTTTCCGGAGATTCAATAATTGCAACAGTGTAAATTAGCGCTGTGTGGATATTTACTCATTATATTAATTTTTTGTGAAAAGTATCGCATCCATATGTTAAAAAATTTAAATATATGTATACGTTTATTGTGTATTCTGTTGTTTTTTTCCTAATGTATATGTTTTCTATAGCAAATATAATTAAAAGAACAAGAGTTACAAATTGTAAGAAAGCATCTCGTGAATATTATTTATAAGAAAATATAGAATAGTAAGTAGAGTTGTTTTTATTTACGTAATAGGATAATTCTCATCCTTCTGGTCATACTATAATCATCAATCGAAGTATGATACGGGAGGATATTGAGCTCGATCGATAAGAAGATATTTGGCAGAAACAATGCAATTCCACATTGAGATAAGCGAACATTTACAACAAGGCGATACTTCATAATGTGGCGTAATGATTATACGCCATTATCCGGTCGGTAAAAGAGTGCGCACGTACCAGAGAGATCAGCGGAACGAGCTTTCGGAGGACAGGGAGCCACTCTGCGTTCACTCGGTAGGTAATGAAGCGGGTGAACACAGCTGGTGGTATCTCAGTTTTCTGGGGGCATTGGCAACCCGACTGGCAAAAGTCGAAAAGTCGAGAGTAACCATCGAGAAAGACGGACAACAAGCAATAAACGAATTTAGATCGGATGTCTCGCTGTATCGAGCAATTGCAAAGTTCTTTTATGATCGATCATTTCCTCCCCGGTTCTCCAACAGAACGAATCTCGAGCTATACAAAATCAATTTGTACTTGTCAAATTAAGATGCAGTATCACATTTCAACATGTATATAACTAAAGATATGGAATAAGATTTATTTTTTGTTATCTGTACTTCGTGTCAGATTTTCAGGGAAATGTCAGAATTTTATTTATAACTTTGTGTCTTTATTTTTTTAAATATGTATTTTAATTTTTTAAAATATCTTTTATATCGTATTATATGTGTGTGTGTGTGTTATACACACACACACACACACACACACACACACACAAATTAAAAAAAAATTCTATTCTCCCCTCTCCTCGAATCTGACACGAATCATGGATAATTCATTTGCTTTAGATATTTGTCACCTAAATTGAAGATGAGTACAAAAGTCTTGATCCTTTTTCAAGAGATGGCGTATCTGTTGATTTGCAGTTGCAAGATATGTTTATATATTAAATAAAATTAGAAAAGTAATGACGTTAATTCTTCTATAATGTGATGTCGGTTTAATTTAATAGTATTTTCATGATGATAGAACAAATGAAAATGAGCGTAAAACAAGTAAACATCGTCCATCATGCTACACAAGATGCTTTACAAGAGTAAACATCTTTTATCATCTTGTATCAAAGAGATTCAAACATTTACAGCTATTGTGAAAATATTTCGATGTAGTTATTTCAATTTGAACAGGATTAAATAATACAGTCTTGTACTATAATTATATAGTTTAACTTTATATTGCGTTCGTTCGAACGTTTGTTCCTTCGTTTGCGAGGGCGTGACAGCTGGGAAACGAATTATTGATCGGGGTAGCTCGAGACCCCGGAATGAATATAGCTGATACCCCGGCAACATTGGCAACGCGCAGGCACATATCCTGTCGTGATCTACTCTAAAAAAAAATTTGAAACTCAAAGTTATCGTTATCTAATTATTATATTTATTATCTTTTGAATTGTGGTATTTTTAATATTAGATATACTTGTATTTTATTTTCATTGTGAGTTTCTTGTAAAAAAAATTAGAGTTTCATAATATTTACTGTTGTGTTATATTAACATTCCTGTTAATACAATTTTTGAAATATAATAAAATCCAACATAAATGAGTAACACAAACGTTTCCATTAGTTTCCAAAATATTCTGTTCGGGAATTTTTCTGTCGGAATTGAAATGAGAATTCTTTTCGCTTTTATGTAGTCGGTATTTGATGCTGAGTAGGTTATTGGAATGACAAGTCTCTTGACAGAGAACCTGTAGCACAAATTTCTTCGATCTCATCGGGGATGCGGGCTCTGCTAGAGTCAGCTGATCAGGATTAGTGCAGACGCGTGCGCACAATGCAATGCTTCCCGATTGGTCGATACCTCGGCTAGGACGCGCAAGGTCGCCCGGGCTGTCAAAATCAGCTGACGTCGGAACAACCAATCAGCTGACGCTCGAGCTTAGGAGAATCCTCCCCCCCCCTCCCCCTCTCACCGTTGGGTTTTACTTCTACGCTGTCTGATTTTTCGTCGGATTTTCCACGATATTCACTTGAGAGTAAAACTTGGTTTGTTAATCGAATAATGGAAACATTCTCGATCGAGATCACATCAGTCACTTATGATGCGCGTAAAATAACTTTGGAGTGAGATTCTCTTATTTCTAATAATCAAGTTCGAAATACAATATTATACATTTTTGAGGAATCTATTTATCATTTATTTATTTATTTTTTGACAAAAATTTTATTTACTGCAACATTTATTTATTTAAAGTTTCTTCCTGAAACTTATTGTATCCTTTTTATTGAAATATATTATCTGTCAAAGAGAAAGAAAGTGAGAGAGAATGGGGAAATTAAATTTGATTAATCTTGACTCTCAATTTATGTATTGAATTTAAATTATAAATACGCAAAATTTGACTCTGCGTCACTGCGTTAAAGTATCATGTGTCCGTTGGCGGTAAAATTGTATTGGCTGTAAAATATGCGTTCATATGCGCAACATGTCTTGCGGCTTTTCTTCCTTGTGAGTCACGTCGACCGCCGTTCCACGGTCACATGTATCTCCTAATATCGTGGAGAGCAGCCTAGGACCGTATCGGAAGGCGATATATACAGCCGACTCGACGGAAAATTTAACCGCCACGTCATCCGACGTTGCGCTGCAGCGAGAAAACTCGGGCGGACGAGTAAAACTGTCACGGAATTGCCGCGTTACATAAAATCGCGAGGCGGAATTACGGCATGCTGCATTTTTGGCAGTCGATGTGCAAAAACATTTCCTTTTCTTTTTCATGATGCGTATATACATGTATTGGCATGATTTTCCGACAGGTATATTATGCGCCAAAAAACGCATCGATACGCCGCATGTTTGGCCGCAGCATATAATCAAAGTAACGTCACAACCGATCTATGTTTTCTCGATTATGTTTTCACCTTCTTTAGATGATGTTTATAATAAGTCTATGTTCATTTGTCTATCTCTTATCGAATTTACATTATTGCGGCTTAATAGTTTTAAAAATACAATGGTTATATATTATTAAAATTTTTTAATATTGGGAAATATACAAACAGCTTTGACATTGTTTATAATCTCTTAATAATTACCGTGTTGTAATTGTTAAAATAATTGTTATGTTCAATAAGATAAAATGTTACAAAGTTGATAGGTATTATACGCTTTTGCCATGTCCTGAGATTTCTTATTTTAATCTTTTTGATTAAAAATTTGAGCGAGAAAATTGTTTTTTTTTTTTAATAAACAGATTGCAGACATATATCTTCGAATGATTGAGCTGACCCGTATAATTCCTACGACAGAGCGATACTGATGTTCGAGAATTAAAAAATCCGGATCAATCATTAATATTCTACATCCATATCGATATTACTCACACACGATCAATAATTTCTTGTCAGTATTTGTCGGTGCTGACAATATTATTGACCGTATTAGATCCGGGTAACATATATTATTGCGATAGTTGCGAACTAATAGCCTACTCTTTTATACCTTTGTACTTAAAAAATTGTGAATGTATTTATACTATATGCTCAACGAATATGCGGAAAAAGGAAGAGCTGTACTCATTATCGTATTGTATTATGCAATCGCGTTGCGTTGTTGTGTTTATCAACAGTTGATTTGGTTTTCTTAGAGATGCTCTATTTATAAAAGTTTTTCCGAAGTTTTCTTAAGAATCATTGCTCATGAATATTAAAGCTCTACAAAATGTTAATTTGTAAAATTAATGATGTACTCAAGTTGCGGTACATTATTTATTATTAAATAGCATATTTTAAATCTCAGTAATCAGCAAAGATTTAGCTTTATAAATTTTAAGATTTCTTTTTGGAGTCCCAAAAGATGCCAACAATTAAATTTGTAAATAATAATGTATCATCTATTCACTTACGGATTAAAAATAATCTTTGATGTATTTTATGAAACATTTAAAGAATATAGTGATAGGCGATGTAGACGCGCGATATTGCGAATATTTTAGAACGTTATTAATAAATTATCCATCATGAATATTAGCAAAATGCGTATGAAAGCATTAATAAGGTATAAAGTCACGTTATAACGTTTGCAAGTGATACATCGACTCTGTCCAATCATGAGCGTTTAAACTAATGCCGACGTCATTCGTTGCAAAAGGGGAGTTAGCTTGAGTTACTAAATTACGGTACGTTAAAATATCTCGTCGTCGAATCAAGCATTATTTCTCATTCTAATAGCTATTCTGAAGAGTCATGATTGATGCACAGTCATAACATTAACACAGTAACTCGGTTTTTTTTTTTTATTAATTTCACTATATCTTTATGTGCATTAAATGGTTAGTATTTATAAATATTTTATTGTTTAAAAATGTAATTGAAAATATTTCACGATATAGTATTTATTGGGAACTTATTTATTGCGAACTGAATTATGTGTAACGCGAAAGCTTAGTCGTAAGATAATTAATAGGAGATTCACGATAAAGGAGTTTTCGAGCAGGTAATTTTGTACCTTGATATTACTGTGGGTGTTGTACCGAGTTGCCGCCAACACTCGCAGGCTCTCTTCTCTACCCGGATGCGAGCCAGGCTCTCTCCGGTTCCCAGGGGTGACCCAGTTTCGTTTATCCCCTCGGAGTCAGCCTACACTTGCCTGGCGAACACATCCCTTCTCCCTCATGCACACCTACGCGCATTTTCCATGAACTATACCCATTTACAGTTTTCTCGTTTTCGATTCTGTATTATTTCACCGTTCGCACAAATAATAGTATTGTGTCGGAGATTAATTTTCAACAGTCTATTATTTCATTTACTTTCTTTTTTTAATTACGTTACGTGGTAAAAGATTTGTTGACAAAGATATGAGATGATTACGTCTTTAGGATGTTTAAATATGTAAACTAAGGCAAAGAGTAGCTATTCGAATAGTTTTATTTGAATTGAACAACATTTTAAAATTGGGAACATATTTTAAATCGCGTAAGAACTTTATTTGAAAGAAACTTTAAAAGGGGTGTAAGCGAGTGTAATTGCTAGAATTAATTTTTTTATTTTACTCAAATATTTTTTTCTCACGCGCCGATTATTTTTCCGATAGTAAGGTCTACGAAGAATATACGTGCAATGTGTATTTACTCATAAAATTGAAGATCTCGTTTTGACGGACACTTGCCGCGCATCCTTGCCGGGACTGCTCCTGGGAAAAGGTCAGACAGTCAGAGGCTAACCTAGTGACTGGAATTAGGTCAACCCCTGACAGGGACCGTCCCCACTTTCCCCGAACACGCGGAAGAGTCCACGTTGTTACGTGTTCACAGTGAAGCCAGATTGCACGTAGCCGATACGACACAATGTCATTTGGATCTGAAGAATTGAATTCTCGATTGACCGAAGGTTAGCAGCTATTTAGTAAGAAGTAAGTACTTGAAATCGAGATATATAATTGTGTTAGAGAATAAATGTGACAATATTTTCCAACAACATATACCGCGTGCTCGAATAGGTCGATTTAAAAATTGAGAAAAAGAATTAATTTTAATTTCCGTCTGTTCTGAAATAAAATTATTATAAAAAGAAAAAAGAGGTCTTGAAACAAAATTATTACAAAAAATTATCATTACAACGCGAAGCCATCAATTGTAATTTAATTGCATCACAATCATAACTGGTCGATTCTATTTTATGATAGATACGTATGTTGACTAATAGACATATATGTATTAATAATGAATAAAAATTGTTACGTTTGCAAAATTTAATTGAAACCATTCTTAGCTCATTAAAATTCACTGCATCCTTAATGTTGTTCAAGGTCGACAAGTGCGAGCATTTCTTTGTCTACTGTTCATAGAATTGAGAGTAAAAGCTGATTTTACTTGGATCGATACATCATCCCGTTCCTTTCCCGTTTTTTCGTCTCCGCGTTTTTAATGTTCTTCGTGTTTCTTTCTACGATCGTATGTTTTGAGATAGTGAGACGCTCTCGTCATTTGCGCAAAGAAATTATATTTTTGTTTAATTTTACTACAATTTCGATTTTTATTTAAATAATTATATTTATGTGTAATTCGATGCTTTATAATGTTGAGAAATGTTTTATAAATTTTATTATGCAAATTCTTATCAGATGAAAAAATAGTAAATAATTTATTTTTAACAGACACAAAATTTCTATTTGTTCCACCATAATATGCTCTAAAAGTAGCAAGATTTATTTGAAAATTTTTTGGAAAAATACAATATTTTAAAGGATGAATATTTCATATTTTAATTCAATGAACAGATTCGACATTGTTCTTTTTGTCTATTGCAAATAAAATTCTATCTTTCTCTGCATGGCATGCAAAATTTTACGAAAAATTATGGGAGAAAGAGGGAATGACTATGTCATGTGTCAAGTGGATTACATCAGTGTCATACAACAGTGAAATATTCTTCGCGCAATTAAAAGGAATTATGGGAGATAAGAGGAAATTTCATTCATGAAAGCTTGTTGAATCTATCGATCATGTTTTACGATTTTATTTTATTTCGAACTCCTTTTTCACTTTCTAAATATTTTTTTGATTCGTAAATTTCAAACATTATTTTCGCATGTTTATCAATATGCACCTATCAATGTTAAAATGTTATTTTTTCTCTAAAAATTGCTTGAAAATACATTTTGGTTATCATTTGTAAATAACATATCTCCATCGTTATATCAATGGCGTTTAACATTTCTGCATTTATTGCATTATATATCCAATACTTGTTCATAAAGTAGCACTTTTGTAATATTCGCTTGATCCTTACATTAAGCAAAGTTATTATCAAGAGTAAATTTAACTTTGACGCATCTTCACTATTATATTGTGTTAAATTTTCTTTCATGTAATTTATTTAATATATTCGTCTATTGTTATCCATATATTTGTTTTCCTCCGTTTATATCCACACATTTGTTTCTTGTCGTTATAACTTATATACAGGTTTAAAATCTGTGCTCTCTCTCTCTCTCTCTCTCTCTCGCTGTATTATTATAAATATTTTATATGATAGTTACACTATTATTATTTTTCCACATTTTGCACTTTCTACGCGCGATATCATGATAGTGCAAACCGTGACATTGAGCGTGCAGTAGTTATGGACTTTGCTTTGCAGTCGAGCGATCGCGGCTATGCGCCCCGACCGCCACGTGTTGCTTCAACTCCTCTACAACCACTCGTCGCATTTGCGGCATGGACGACATACAAGTAGAAAAGTTCTCAGTTATCAGCATCGCATGCTAGCAAAAGATCTGATTTTTATAATAAAGCGCTTCCAAAAATGTATATCTCGAAATTTAAAATGATTACAATTTGTCAAAACTGTTTGGAGAACTGCTGGGAAAAGCTAATTTATTATTTCAGTGATATTTTATGATGTGCGTCAAGTACTTAAACTTAAAGTATATACAAAATATTAGTTTTACAAATGAAATTCAATATTTAATGAATTAATTTTTTTCCGCTCATTTTGCACTCAAAGAATGGAAGGTGAGGAATCTTTAATATCATTTGAATTCTGCTTCCACCAGAAGAAATGATCGTATACAACATTTGTTTCACTTTTCGCAAAATTCGTTTTCCGTATCAATGTGTGTTTGGCTAAGCTAAACGTTTGCATTTTCGGTATCGCGTCTTTGTCATTTCCACAATAATTTGTAATGATTTCCATTAACGATAATGTTCCGATTAACAACGTCAAAATCAGCGATTCCAATAGTTCCAAGATCTTTTAAATCGTTTTCGTTTCGCGTTACTAGTGAAAGCGCTTTTAATTATTCTGGATACCCGACGTACGATCAATTACCGTCATACGTTTAAACTGCATGATGGTAAACCAAGAATAGCTTCATTATATGCGCGCTGCATTGAATGACGTAGCCAAAGACATATAGCGTGTTGTGTACCGGCTTTCAATTACATAACAATGATATTTAGTCTGACTAATACGTCTATCCTGCACGTATACGTCTCTTACCGCATCACCGTCATACATCGCGATAAAAACAATTTCGCGAGACAAGTACATTTCTCGCGAGCCGCATAATCGCTACGTCAACAGATAGCAAACGGCAAGATAATTTCGAGTGCAATGCACGACCAGCCTAAAACGAGAGAAAGTGTCACATTCCTTTTCTTCAACTGATTTCTTGTTTTTTTCTTTCAACTGCTTTACTGTATCATCACATAATTTTGATAGCGATATTTTTGATGAAGAAATAAGAATGATATTTTTAATAATAGCTACGAGAAGTGTGTAATATACAAATTCATCTGCAGCTGCTTATTGCGAAGCACGTCAAGTTTATTTCCTTGGTCTTTTCTTACATAATCAGTGCTCGCATTTGACGGTCGACCGCCATACTACCGCGTCTCTCTCTCTCTCTCTCTCTCTCTCTCTATTCATTATATGATATAGTAGTAGGAGAGCTCCCGGTTCTGAACGATAATCGACTCTCTCGAGTGCGCGTGTGTGTTAGAGTGGCGTAGGAGGATGAGGTACAGAAAGAGGAGGAGGGCACGAGGGGTGAGGAGGCAGGCCAAAGGTGCCTCCTCAACCCCTCCGCGATACATCAGTCGCGCGCGCGCGAGTGGGGAGCGGCCGTTCGACCGCAGGAGAGGCAAGGGAAGGCAGGAAGGGATGGAGTGCAGGGGGGTGTCGTGACGGGGACAAACGGGCCGCGACCGAGAAAACGGTGCAGGCAGCGCGCGCGCAGGTGCGCTCCCCGGTTCCTGCCGCGGTTGTATTGCGTGTGTCGTGTCGCGACTGCCGCGATGTGAGATGGCGAGACTTAAAGGCTCGTTTACACCATGTCGGACAGAGCGACGTGTCGCGTCGCTTCGCGTTTCGGTAGTGACGAAAATTACGATTCACGGTGATGACGATGACTGCCAACGGCGTGTAGTGGTAGTAGTAGCAGCAGCTGCGGTGATAGTGTGCGACGATGATGCGCGATAGTGGTAGCTGTCTAAGATTAAGTCGACCCAGGTTCTGACACTTACCTTGCCAAGGAAGAAGTGCACGTTGCTTCTCGTCGTCCCTCAACGACCACCCACCTGTCGCCGTTCTTCTTCTTCTTCTTCTTCTTCTTCTTCTTCTTCTTCTTCTCTCTCTCTCTCTCTCTCTCTCTCTCTCTCTCTCTCTCTCTCTCTCTCTCTCTCTCTCTCTCTCTCTCTCTCTCTCTCTCTCTCTCTCTCTCTCTCTCTCTCTCTCTCTCTCTCTCTCTCTCTCTCTCTCT
>NW_012130091.1:3566908-3570702 GCF_000143395.1 Atta cephalotes
TCTTCTTCTTCTTCTTCTTCTTCTTCTTCTTCTTCTTTTTCTTCTTCGACTGCTACTTTTCATTCGTCGCGCATCAAGATTTTCGAGGACATCCCAGCATGTCGGAGCATCTTGAGAGTAACGCACTTATTTGCGTAAGCTACGTTTCGCGCGATTGTTCATCGACATTCATGGATTTGATTACTTAATTCATACTTTGAATCACTTTGAAATCTTTTTTTTCCTAATGAAAATTTAATAAATTAATTTTTTAATTTGTTTCAAAAATTAACGAACATTTAAAATTTTACAAAAACGTTAATAATATTTTAATCGAAAGAAGCTATTGTCTAGCTTTGACTATTTCCTTATGCGATGTTTGATGCAATATTTATTAGTTATTTTTTTCAATTAGGTGAAATTTATTATCATACACTCCATTACATTCTGTTGCGTTGACGTGGGAACAAATATCTTATAAATTCAATGAAAACTTACAATTTTGTGTCATATTTAATTACAGGTAGTAGAGAGCATGCTTTTTATATTTCACGCTAAAATAACAATCAAGAAAATTTCAAAGATAGATCTTAATTGAGAAAATTTATTCATAATTTGATGTTTGATGTCGTTTGACATTTTCGATTTGGTGTCGTTTGTTATCGTCTCTGTCTGCTTTTGATGTGATCTTTAGAGAATTATTTGTATAGTAACAAGCAAGATATTATTTTTCACTTAATTATACTCCTGTTATATTTTTATTAGTCATATATACGAGGGAGAAAGGAGGGAGGGAGAGGAGGGAAAACAGCACGTCATTAGATTATAAATCGAATGTGTAAAAGAACGATCTTACAGATAAATATGCTTTTAAAGATTGATAATTGTTTTCTGGTTTTGTTCTTAAATAATAGTTAAAACAAAAGTGTTACGTTTTAAGATTTGAGTGAATTACCGTTTTGTCACAGAAAGAATACGTAGTGTCATGAGGCGTTCGCCATTATTACATTGCACTTGATTAGTCGCGAAAGTGCACGTGCGTGCGTAGTGGCATGCACTCGATAATTAGCAACAATTATACGCGCGTCAATGCGACGAAGGCCGTCTAATCGCGCGCGGTCCGCGGAAACTCGCGCGCGAGTATAGGCTCATTATTGGACGCGTCTGTGTCTCAAGCCAACGCGCGAATCGATCGTTTCGATACTGACCCATATCCCGTGGAAAAATCTATTAAAACGAATAGCGGACAATTCGATTTTAAAGCTGTGCATCGATGGATATGTGCGTGTTGTGCTATCATCGATTGCAAAATTTAGTAGAACAAAAAATTCGAATTTGTGCAGACTCGTGTAATGACGATCTCTATAATTTATTCGATTCCTTTCCTTTCGATTTTAATTGTAAGAATTCATTCTCGCGAGCACTCATCTCGTGGAACTTCACTCGCGAAAAGACTGAAAATACTCCCACTCTTGTTCAAGTGTGATAGATTTTTACTCTTTTGAAATGAGATTTACTCCAAAGGAGTGAAATCTCAATCTCTTTTTTGAAGTATAATACTACGATTAGATAGAATCTCACTCCAAAAAAGGAGAGATTGATTCACTCCTTTGAAAAAAAATAGTGAAAAAGTCATTCTTGTTCAAGAGCGGCAGATTTTCACTCTTTTAAAGTGAGATTTACTCTTTCGGAATGAGATTCACTCCGAAGGAGTAAATCTCACTTTAAAAGAATGAAAATCTGCCTCTCTTGAACGAGAATGACTTTTTCACTATTTTTTTCAAGTCTGGCCTAATTTTCAGTCTCTTCCAATGAGACTTCACTCCACGAGATTCAGAGAGAGTTCTTTTTGCAATAGTAGCTAAATTATTATCCGTATCTCAATTTTATATCTCAATATATTTTAAGTTACATTTTAGATTTTTGACCCTGTCACGTAAAATATATTATTTGTGCTTGAAATTTCATTCTTTCTTTAAGATATTTAAAATTATTGATAAGAATCGCGCGCGCTGCTTGCTTTTCACTGTTTATTCGTCTAGTTTTATTTCTATCTCGTTATCTCTTTTTTTTATGCGAATCCAATATGACATATAGCGTGTCATATCGAGATCGAGCGTATTTTTGAGATATATATATATATAGACAAAGTAAAAAATTTTTAATTGTAGAAAAATACTTGCAAATTGTATATAATTTTTATAAAACGAGGGAATATGAACACAAAAAGAATATTTACATTAGAATCTAGCGTTCGACGAATGGAAATTCAAATTCATTTATCATTGTCGATGCAAATAGAATGGCAGTAGTTGGCAGTCGAAATTAATTTCATGCAAACTGAACTCTAGCACAATCTGTGTTTTGGACGATAAAGCGATTTGAGCTACGTCTCGGTCGGATTCGATAACGTTTCGTTTAATTGGCTGTTGGGAAAGATTTTCATGCTAGTTTCGAAGACGATTTCGGATCGATTATCTCGATAACATTTTAATTGAAGACACGATATTTTTTTGCTCTGTTATTTTATTATAAATCGTAAGATCTACTTTACACGTCAAGTTATATATCAATTAAAAAACAAATAATTAACTAAACTATAATTGAAGTTAGATCTTTTGTTTTTCGATAAGTACAAGACATTTGACATTTTCAAAGTTATACTATTATTATATATATTTAACTAATTAATTAGATATCCATAAAGAGATTTCTTATTTTATATCGCAAAATATAAATAATTTTGAAAATAACAGCTCGATGCAATATCCAAAGGTCACTCGGGGGCCAGGCGAGAGGGGGAAGGGGGGGGGATATTCGTTTGGAATGAGCCAAGTAAAACTCTGGGCTTTTCGCAACCCCGATAATAACGAGAGCAACCCCGTCTCTGCTGGCACGTCGCACAGTCTCTGGCTACATGATAATGTTTCGAGGTTAAGCAGATGATGGGGCGTGTGTGGCCCAGCGCCACGCATCTTGGCATAGCTTTTTCGGCCACGCGGTTGCATAATCGCACGACGCGGCACTTACCCGGACCGTCCGCGTTAGTCGCGCCTTGTTCGCCTTCTTCGTACGGTCTCGCCGCGTATTTTTCTTTCGTTTCGAGCAACACGAGCTCCCTCGAGTAGTTATAGATAGTTATAGCTAGTGATTAGTGAGAGATAGCATATTAAGTATATGTGAATTTCACGCCGACAAATTTGTATCTTTAGACATCGCGATTGTAGGAGAGAATCGAGATTTAACTGCTCCTTCTCACCCTGATGAATTCTCTACAAAAAATTTAGTATAAATTTGAAATTATATTACATCCCGAGAAAAAAAAAGAGTATCGCATTGAAGAATGCGAATTTTGAAAATTAATTGAATAATTAATTGGTTCAATTAATAAAATTATTAATTAATTGTCAGACTCTTATTTTGAATTCGAATGTTTTATTCATCGTGATAAAACAAGTCAATTAAATGCGATTTTAATTTAGAGATGAAGCGTTTATCTTTTTATTTATGTTTTTAAAAACTTCTTCACTTATATTACATTTTTTGTTCGAGACGCGATATTATCGAGATGTTTAATTGTACATTTAATTATTTCACATAACAACCTTCATGTTTCTTGATAACAGTTTTTTTTCGTTATTAGGGTTTTCGGTTTTATATGTGGTTGACAGAGAGAGAGAGAGAGAGAGAGAGAGAGAGAGAGAGAGAGAGAGAGAGAANANATATTACGTTTACGTTTTTTAGTTTTTTAGTTTTTAGGTTTACGTTAACTTAACTTAACGTTAAGTTTAAGTTTTAGTTTTAACTTTTTTTAA
>NW_012130091.1:3570722-3579980 GCF_000143395.1 Atta cephalotes
AGTACGTAGTAGTAGTAGTAGTAGTAGTAGTTAGTTAGTAGTAGTACGTACGTATAGTAGTAGNGTAGANGTANGAANGTAGNTGTAGNGACAGNTGAGAGAGAGAGAGAGAGCAGCATGACTTTTTGTTTATTGGTTTCTATAATCAATTGATTTGACTTTTATTTTTTTATGTCGCTGAGTTTTTTGTCGTTACGTATATCTTTGGAAAAAGCAACGTGCCACTGCTATTAGCAACTCCGCGAGGTGACGATGTCGGAGGATCTGTCATGCCGATCTATCTCGTAGAAGGCACGATGTGTAGTATGGCAGAATCGATCGTTAAGCTCGTTTAATAGCAAAGTGGTCCAATTACATCGTTACCGTTGAAGCGAACGTCGCTTCGAATTTTCTATCATGTTTCGTTTCTCTTCTCTTGTTTTTCCTTGAACACCTTCTCTCGTATTCGATTTTAATTTATCTTAATTCTCGTATATCGCAACGATTTCATCGAGTGTTCTGAAGGATGGAATAGACGCATTGAAATTGGGGAATGCAATGCATACATCACAATTTTTTGTACACGTGACATCATCGCGCTTTCTCGATGTTAAATTAATACGTGTATAATACAGAGGTGAAAAAGCGAGCGTGAATTTTTTAGAGTACGTTGAAATTGAGCAGTAAAAACTGTCTTGTAGTTAAACTGTCTTTTAATATTCGTATAATCAAAATGTAATTCAAATAGGATCCAAAATTTATCAAAAACAACAATATATTTGATTAAATTCACAATTCTTGGATATCTGGATGGATATCTTTATCGATATCTGTTGTAATAATTACTTATCCGATGTATATTTTCGATGTAATCTTTCGCGACTATTATACTATTATTCTGAATTATATTTAAATCGATATTAAACTGTTGGAAGGGTTTTAATCAGTTAGGTCGATATTGAGTCAATCTTTTCTTTTTGTATAGATATATTGGAGCATTTATAAATTACATAATTATTAATTATATAATGTCAAAATATTCCATATAACCTCCTACGAATATTATTCGTAGTTTCACAGATAGGTTTCATTTATTCATTTATTTTATAAGGGGGGGGGGAGGGAGGGGGAATTTCAAACTTTTGGCACGTACGTTGGTTAAGGAGCAATGAGACAGTCGAGCGTGCATGCACGCGGATTGTATAACGCCTGGTACGACTGGAAATGTCGAACCGTTTCTACTTGGCTTGCTGTTTCTGGCTAGTTTCTGGCTAGCGCTGCCGCTGCAGTTACTGGCTCATGCTCCTGCTCTAGGCTGAGTTTAGTTCGCAAGCAGCTCTAGTCATCGCGCTTAGTCGTTGTTCGTGTCGCTCGCGAGTCGCATGACATTCTCGTACGCGATATATAGCGATTATAGTATTTTATTAATCTTGCGCCATTTTTTTTTTTTCCCACTTGATTAGCCCGCAAATTATATCCTCGATTGACGAAAGGATTCACACGTTCATGTTGGTGTAAAATAGTAGTAATATAAATTATATCGTGAGGAATCTAACTGATCTTCGAATCGTAGTTACATCGCGCGTAAGGCGTCTACACTTTGATATTGGAGTTTTGATTTTAAGAGATTTTAAACATTCTCTTTGGAACAATCTTCAAGAACAATCATTGGTGCATCCAACTGTATAGTTACATTCAACATTGCAGTTTGATTTGATCGATACAGCGCAAATGTAAATCGATCGATCGATCGTGCGCGCGGCGCGCGCTATATTTCTCGAGATCGATTTCCATTCCGCGAGCGGAGATTTACTTCGCGGCATGAGATAAATTCCGCGCTCACGGTCCAAGGTCGTGATTGTGTAACGTTATTGCTTTAGAGCAGTCGGACTGTACGTATACGTGTACGTTCGTAAATTTGCTGCAATTGTCTCTCTTTTCACGAGTGGTGATGAAATCACGATCCATGGAAAGTTGCCACAAGTGCATTTCTCGTTATGAAACGATCGATGATTTTCTCTTGATCTTTTTTATCTTGCATTTTTTTGATGGATACTTGTTGTCTCCATTACAATCGATTGATATTAGGAACGATTCTCAATGATGCTTCGACACGTCCGATTATGCGCGGGGAAGGAAGGTCACGACGCGACCGGTCAAACGGAATTACCTGCTGCCGCGCCAGGATAATTTTGGATCGCGCGATGCACCTGTTGCGGATTAGACAAGGTCGCACGAGTACACGATTGTGCAATTCGTTCCGCGTATCTAAAACGGCCGTCGATCGACTGCATTCGGCAACCGCGAGGCCCTGCTCGCCGCTCCCCGCGTCCTTCTCTTGCGGATGCAGTGCACCGGTGGTGCCGCAGTTGCCGCTGGTTAATCACGAGGAATAATCGATGTCGACAACGCTGCTGCACTGCGGTCTTGCTCTCTTGACTTTGGCAGAAAAAACAAGTTTCAAAGTGCATTCGCGAACTATCTCAGACGTCATTTTTACACTAGTCAATCGCGCTCTAGCTCGGTGAAAAAGCTCTGAAAAATCAGTAATACTAATCAATTGAATCAATAATTAAACAGATATATTCCTTCCGAAATATATTTCTTCCGTGGTGTAATATTGCGCGATTAGTGTCCGCGATGCATACCGCGTGGGCGCTCTGAAATGTTAAACTGTTGAAAATAGTAACAACAGTGCAGTAAGATATATAATATTTTCTCAAATTGGTGTGAGAATTGAAATTAATTCGATATTCCCCTTCGGGAATTCGAGCAAGCGATGTCGTTGCGTTTTTTTTGCGATCTAGACGATAAAAGGATACACTATTTTCTTCTAATTACTGCAGAGCGAGATTGAACTTTAGTTTCGCGATCTTGAATATTCAATATCGATCATAATGCTGATACGGATCCCGAGATAAATTATGCAAACAGACAATATGACTATTTGATGAATCTCAAATCAAAATTCATACCGGAAATAACGAACGCTTATATTTAGCACAATATCGCACAATAGCGCAATAACACAATAATCTCATAATTCTATATGATTTCATATTGTTGTGAAAGTCACATGATTGGGTTAAAAAATAATCAACGGTAGATAATCGCATTTATTTATCGTGCGGGATACCTACTTCTTTTTCATATTAAATCAAATCAAATGAAAAATAATGCGATCTGAAATCATAAATTCGTCACTTGAGTATTAAAAAATAAACGTGTTGTTAAATAGTTGATATCGGTGAATAATTTTGTGACAGGGGAGAGGAGAGGGGAGTGGAGGGGAGGGGGGGGGGGATATGTGAAGAGAAGGGAAGATAATTGAAATTGCCAATTGGAAAAATATTAAGGTTTATATATATTTAAATTTTATGTTGAAATATACCCAGTGCAATGACTATAATTTATATATCATCCACTCTTGTTTTAAAAAATATAACAAGAAAATATTCTTTTGATTGGTCAACAATAATCATTATTGAGATAAATTATCTTGATGGAAAATCTCGAGAATGCAAAATAAATAAATTTGAAATGATGTGTGTGTGCGTGCGTGCGTGCGTGTGTGTGCGTGTGCGTGTGTGTGCGTGTGTGTGTGTGTGTGTATGAGATGTTTTCTTTCTAATTTGAAAGTTATCGTAACATTGATAACTCTCTCATAATGTCCTTGGGATGCGGTGACGTTTATGAAAGGATTAATTGTCTAAAAGCATCGAGAGAAGGAAGATGCGCCGACTCCGTCAGTGTACATTAGCAGATCGCGCGCTAGCCCGACAACGAAGAGACGCGTCTCGACGCCGAGCGTCGTGGCACCGGGGACAGTGGCGGCTATTATTAGCAATGTCGTCCTCTTCTCGTTTCGCGTTTCGAGGGGAAAATAGCATCAGCTGACATCCTTCGACGACACGAAAAAAAAACCTTAACTCTATGTCTCGTCGTTTTCATCATTTTATCTTGAAGAGATTCGTGGACAATTTTTCATACCTATTTTCAATTCATCGAGCATGACAGTCAATTATCATTGCTACCGAGTTTTTTTTTATGCCGTGGAATGAAGACTTAATTATACGTCAGAGATAATCGCGTGACTTGAACGTCATTACATAAGTGTTTACATTTTTTACACACTCACACAAACACACACAATTGCGATTAGAGACAAATTTAATATTATTATTTAATGAGATATTACTTAATTTCGTTAATTAATGTGGTAAAAGAGACATTGTAACTTTATAAGAGGAATCATAATTTGATACGAGGAAAGATAAATTGGAAAGCAGACAAAGGAGAGAAAAGGGGGGGATAAGTTGCGAAGATTAATGAATAAAAAGAGTATGAGAGCGAGAGCGGAAGCGAGCCAATACGAGATACAGGGCAGTTGGGGCTCGTGCCAGATGCGCGTTTACACGGGCCCTGAATACTGTAAATGCACTATCTGGTACGACATCTCTTCTGTCGCCGCCATCAGTGATCATGTGACAAGACGTTTTTGTAACGTAGATATATGTGTATAATTAAAAATCGACATTGATGCCAAACTACATGGTATCTTCGTCACAAGCAAGAGAGTGATATTAGAAATTTTACGTATCGCGTCTTTTGGATTATTCCAAAACTTGCAAAGCTTGGGATGATTATACTGTGCATATCTCGATTGTGTGTACTTATATACTAATATTTTTATAAGAATTATATTTTTCACAGGATTTTCAGGACTTCTTTTTTGTCAGACAGTCTATTAATATAGACTTCCGGGATTGTTATTAGTGTAACAATCCCAGATTCGAGAGAAAGTTTAAATCAGAGATAAGATTCTTGAATTTTTTTTTTAACAATTTTAGATTTTCAATTACATTAATATTTCATAATAAAATTTAATTAAAATTTTGATTTTAATAAAATCTATTAAACAACATAACAATTTTTAGTGTTTCACAATTTAATTATATTTTTCATCTCTGGTTTAAATATTACTCTTTTAATGACAAAATCGATATCATTATGATAGAATTCGTACGAATTATCTTTCTGTAACTCTGTAAGTAAGGCATAGGAAATTACATCCATTATTCTTTGTCAAGTTTTTCTCTGTGTTTAAAGTATAATTATTACAATTATAACAGCGAAATATGCGTTATAACATTAAGAATATTATTCACAAGTATTTCTCTGGAGAAAAATATTAATTTAAAATTAATTTGCATGTGTAAAATATTGTGTTATCGTATTGGTAAGTTTTATTCAGAAATATCAAATTTGTCTGAAACAATAATTAATGATAATATTATATAGATAGATAATATTATAATTGACATTTGTTGCGTAAATTTAATCTTGGAATAGTGTGTAATCTTTGGATAGCGAATTTCCATAAAATCGGTCGGTACGTCGATTTTGTAAAAAATAATTTTATAAAAAATCTGTTCGAAACTACACAATGTGTATGAACTGCAATAAATACATCCTGCTAAAAAAAAAAAACTGTTATTGCCGCTTTTCATCCTGTTCCCTTCTTTTTATTCCGAGATATAATATCTTGTGGAGGAAGGGATGCGCAATTAAGCGAACGAATGCATGTTGCATTGATAGACTCTTTTTTTTTAATGCGATATCATCGGCAATGACAGTTCGATATGAATAAATAGCGTAATGGTGTTTGATCATTCGTGATGAGAGATTTGTTAATGAAAGAGTGCTTGTTGCATACTTGTTTCATGTAACAAGGCTTCACATAAACGTAACAATTTATGTGCACATATAAATACGCATTGCTTATACATAGGATCATATATTGTTGTATCAAATGGCAATAAAAATCATCTGATGCGTTTTTCATTTAATTTCACCAGCGCCTTTATTAGTGATTAATTTATCAATAGAAATAAATTATATACAGTTTTGAAAATTCTTTTTTCTTTAATATTCTTCTAGTATTCAGATGCAAAGTAAGAGATATTTGCAGTTTTTTTAATAACATATCGAATCATCTTTGTAAACTTTACATAAAATAATTATATAATATAATATAAGCTCCCCTCCTCTCATTAGAATAAATATTAATTTATAATATAATATAATACAATATAATATTAATTTAAAATTAAATTATTTATTTGTAAATGGAGTATTTAATAATTTTAGTTGAAAAATCTTGTTTTTTTCACTTCATCTATTTTCATTTTATCTGTCATATATGATAGATACAAAAGAAGTTAAATCCCTTAATGAATTAGATTCGTAATTATCAAATTACGAAGTAAAACATTTTTTTAATTATTTGAGAGAGAGAGGGGAGAGTAAATATTTAATCGAAAAATTATTATTAGAAAAAGAAATAGTTGCTTCGGATGTATGGGATGTAGATAAAACAAAAAAATAATCACTTAGGAAGTATACTTGTACATAAAATCTAATGAAAAAGAAATTAAAAAATATTACGCCGTTATCATTTTAAAGTATTAACAAGCAGGCATAATTTTTATAGATAAATTATTGTAATTACTGTTGCATTTGTAATAGGTATATTTGGTTAAGTTACCTGTTACGAATTAATAATACACATAGTATCTTTTAAAGCTTTTTATATATACGAAAAGAAGAGAAGAAGCTAGAATGTAAGTGGAAGCTCGAACTTGGCTAAAAATAATTGTCTCTTATAGAAGTGGAGTGCTTCTTAGAGTCTGAGATTCGACAAAGACAAGGTCAATCGATAGGGAAATCTCGTAAAATATGTGCCGCGAGAGTTCTCTTCGATATTTTCGCACATTTTCCTTTCTGTCTTTCACAAGTCTCGCAAAATTTGGATTTCATGTGTATTTTTGTATATAATGTATGTATATATGATGAGTTTCGTAGAATGCATTTTGTAAGCGTTATCAAGATGACGAATTAAGGATGACATTTTCAAACATAAATGATAACGTAACGAAATTATTAAAAAATTACAAATTATTCTAAATCACATTTAAAAATAATACGACAAATTTATTTTATTATCTGGATCATAAGTTATTTAATAAATAGTAGTAGTTCTTAATAAATAGTAATATTTCTCAATTTGTGCTCTGTGATATAAATATATGGAAATGTATTATAAAATGAATGATAAAAATTTCAACTTTTAAATATAAGTACATTATGTACTCAAGTTCATTATGTATTATTTACGTAGAATTATATTGCGATATGAACCAGTAAATAAACAAAATATTTATTTGTTCTGTATCTTTGTAACTAATTAGTGAATTGCAATGAAATTTTGCATAAATTATTTTGAATATTTAAAATGCTAAAATGCTAAAAGAAATATGTAAATTTTTTAATCATTTTTTTAAATTTTAATTATAAATTTTAATTATAAATTTTAATTTTTAACAATAAAAATAATAAAAAATAAACTATCAAAATGTATTATAAAAAACAAAAATATAATAATCTTATTCACACAATTTTCATATATACACAGTTTATTTGAAGTGTAAATATGAAATATACTTCTAAAATTTAATTTTTTTTTGCAGGGACTGTATGTCTAATACATTTTTAAATGTACAATCGGACATTCAAAAATATATCACACGTACAGTCCCTGCAAAGAAAATTAAATTTCTAAGTATGTTTATTATTTACACTTCAAGTAAACTATACACATATGAAAGTTGTGTGAATAAGATTATATTTTTGTTTAATAACATTTTTGTAGTTTATTTATTTTAGTTGTTATTGTTTTTATTGTTAAAAATGAAAATTTAAAAAAATGATTAAAAATTTATATATTTTTTTTATAAGTATTGTAAATAATCAAAATAATTTATGCAAAGTTTTATTGCGATTCACTGATTATAGTTACAAAGATGTAGAAAAAAATCAATATTTTGTTTATTTACTGGATAATTAGTTCATGCATCATAATGTAACTTTACGTAAATAATCTTGAATACATAATGTACTTATATTAACAAATTGAGATTTTTATGATTTATTTTATAATACATTTCGATATATTTTTATTAGAACACCAAAAATACTACTATTTATTAAAATACTTTATGATCCAGATAAACCTTCATCAAATTTTATTGTATTATTTTTAAAACATTAGATTTAGAATAGTAATATTTTAATAATTTTGTTATCATTTTGAAAATATGTATAAAACATTATTAATATTGATAACTTAAGAATTCTATTACTTTAATAATGTTGAAGTTAACGTGTTATTTTTTGAAAATGTATGCTTTTAAGGAATAGAATGTTTAATTTTAAGATGTTATAATATTTATGTAAGTAGTTAAATTGATTGTCAAGTAAAAAGATTTAGTGTTATCTTACTGCGAAAATCTGCGCAGTCGATAATTTTGGCATTTAGGACCCTAAATTTATGCATTTTTGAAGCTTTGCTTTATATAAATTTATGCATTGTTTTCATTACGTCAATTTTTAATCTCAAGTTTATGTAAATTGTTGTCCGCATTTTATTTGATTTTAATATCAGGGTTGCCACAGACCTGGAAAATCAGGAAAAGTCAGGGGAAAATGTAAAAAAAGACTGGAATTTTGAACTTTGCTCACAATTCCCTTAAACTGCTTCTATTCCAAATAATTTTATAATTTTTTAAATATTATATCTAACATTTATAATTTATAATCAAATACTTTTAAAACACTTTAGACAATTAAAAAAAAAATTAAAATTTATATTTTATTCAGTAATTTTATTTGATCGCCCTTTTTTGTCATATAATTGCATTCTTTTTTTTAATACTAATTTATTTTTTGTTGGCTGAATTTACCTCCAAAATTTTATTATGCTGTGTTAAGCCTCTTTTGTATTTTTAATAATCTAAGCTAGTTTTCTTTCAATTCAACAATTCTTGATTCTAAATATTAAAATTTTTACATATTTTGTATTGGTTATGGAAATTTCTCATTTTTATTTGAAAAATCTGGAAAAATCAGGGAATTTTAAAGTTCATTTTCTATGGCAATTCTGAATACGATACACTGTTTAACGACTCGTATCATTTATTATCATTAATGTACTAAAACATTAATATTGCTATGTAAAGCCTTGATGTTTGATACGTATGCGTTATAAAAAGAAAGATAAAATGAAGAAACGATACGAAGAAGAAAATTCATCAGTCGAGCTTTGAAGAATGGAATATTTGGAGGCATCGATCCAACAGATATATCTTAATCATTTTGAAGGAAGAACTTTTATATATATATATATATATATATATATATATATATATATATATATATATA
>NW_012130091.1:3580541-3582339 GCF_000143395.1 Atta cephalotes
CAAATATATGTATAGCGATCGGCATGTTGGCAGTGTGGTTAGCTGGTTGTGTGGTCAATCTATATATCACGACCGCTATCGGCACTGCAATTATGACGGTCGCAAATCTGCTAGCAAGAGAAACATTGTTGATCTTGAAAATTTCTTGGATATGAAAATTGTTCAAAACCGCCGAAAATTTAAAATGGCGCCAGAACAATATCATACTAATAATTCAAAGTTAAATTGTTATTTAAAAATTTTTCCGCTTTACGTATTATATAGGATGTTTTTTAACTGTGTGTTTCTCAATATTGTGTGTTCTTCAAATTAGTAGAGCCTAAATAAGAAAAAAAAACCATATAAATATAACCTCAATTTTAAGCACATTTTAAAATTATAATATTAAATCGTATCTGAACAATCATAATATGCCAAATATCAAATGCCAAAGGTGATAGGCATTTCGAATATTTATATAGGACAATGCAAAAAATTTGAATTGATCAGTTTTTTATTTTATTTCCAGATCTGCCTATGTATCTTTTGGAGGTTTGCTGATGAGGTTACAAGGCGATGCGAACAATCTGCACGGCTTCGAGATAGATCAACACATGTATCTATTAATGAAGAAACTTGCATTTTGATATTTCTATCATCAATTTTTTATCATTTAGAAATTCTTTCAACAAATGTATCTATTAGTAATGGAGAAATTTGAATTTTATATTCTAATATGTAATATTAATGTACCAACTGATTTATCATTTTTTTTTTCAATCATATAGACTTACTGTATTTATATTAAATTTTATTTTAATGATTTACTCTGACAGGTTCATATACAGCGATTTTATGTTCTAACAATATAAGTTATATATGTATATTAAATAAGTTTACTACTGCCAAAATTACTATTAGAAAATTAAGGGAAATATAAATATTTTTCATGTTGGAATCTTTTTTATTTACCGATCCCTGTGTGTTACAATTATTACTATTTGCTAAATGTGGAACAGTAATAATATAATTTGTTTAATGGAATAATTTTTAAATGGAAAGATTGTTTTAAGTTATGAATTGAATTATTTTTTTGAATAGAAATTATTCTCTTAAAAATTCGAAAAATTAATACAATTAATGAAAAATCACATAAAAATACTTATCGACATCTAATAACTACTTCGACTAATAATTACTTCGATTTTAATAAAGAATCAAGCTTTCTAAAGAATTGAATCTTTCCATTAAAGATTAAATCGCGTTGATTATAGTTGGGATTATACAGGAAAAGCAATGCAAATCTTGGATGTTGACCAATTCGTTGCAAAGTGCATCATCAAGTGCGCCATCAAGAAACAAAAATAGGAACCAGGTATTGCATATACTTCTCTATTTGTTCACGTGTTCGTATATACACACGTATACTCCTGTAAATACACATATACACGTATATTCCGCTATGTAATTAGCCAACCGACACTTGTACACTCCCAGAATAGCAATCTATTCCTTTGATATGATTCATCTTTTTTAACTTTCAATGGATACATTGGCTGCGGTTGATTTGGACACTTTCAACGCTTTTGAATACTTCCATTTTTATTTATTACGTCTAAACGATAAAAAAGGATGATTATAAGCATGTGAGCGTCCAAATCGAGTGCAGCCATTTTGTGCTGAGCTAATTAAGAAATTTGTTATATATATCCACACACACATGCGCGCACACAACACACACACACACACACACACACACACACACACACACACACAACGAAGTACGACGTAACTTACCTTTACCCTAAACGTAAAAACT
>NW_012130091.1:3582359-3619641 GCF_000143395.1 Atta cephalotes
TGAGCTAATTAAGAAATTTGTTATATATATCCACACACACATGCGCGCACACAACACACACACACACACACACACACACACACACACACACACACACAAAAGGTGCGAAATCTTCCCTTGAAAATATCCAATACTAGTACTACTCATGTTGCAATAAGGAATAGAAAAAAATATGTCTTGTCAGAAAATATTTTATAAAAAATGAAAAGAAAAATGTTTTGAATAAAAATGGATCGTGATGTAAATTATATGCGATTGTCTTAATTAAATTTCTTTGCACTCCTAATTTGTACGATCAAAATGATGGAACAAGATATAGTCATTCAGACTTGTATTGGACGCGAAAGGACGCAGGATCTAACAGTATAAATATATATTGCGACGAGCGAGTGAGAGAGATGGACTTGGCGACGCAACGTCTAATTTATATAATTAAAGCCGAGGTATTCCTGACCTTGCGTGCGCGGTTGCAATGCTGTGCCCTCACGCGTTGTCGTTGGATTCGAGGTGCAAGCGACAGCGCGTGGGTCGAACGCATCTCAAATGGCGGACATCGCTCGGGATATTGCGTAACATTCACGTTCGTGCGCAAAATGGCCGATGCTTAATAAGGGTCCGATCCTAAATAGATTGGCCCAATGACACATAATTCGCTCTCGTCTCTGCTAGCCGTTGCATAATGTACTTTGCAGTTGGCAAATGAAAAATCGATGTCTCAAATTCAATCATGATAAATCGAGATGTTATTTAACGAACGAATTTAACAAGTGCGTTATTCCTATTATTTAACTATTTCATCATAAAAAAAGTTGCATATAAAACAAAAAACTTTATTTAATAATTATCTTAAGCGTACAAAGTTAAAATGTCAACTTTTTGTTTTCACTGGTATAGGCATATTTACATGTACTTTCTTTGCGTTGTTTAATCAATATGTATTCAGTTTCGTAGTGATAATAACACGTAAGCATTGATCAAACGATGTGCAAATAGCAAGTCCTTGTTTGTCCGGGCTCCAATCCAAAGAACTAATAGGTTGCGACGAGAGCGTACAGTTCTGGAGCAAACTAATGTTGCCCATAATTCCTTGCTCAATACCATCAGCATCCGTAACTTTTCTTTTCTCTGGATAATTACTGTAAAACGATAAACAACGGATTTTCAAACATTTTTATAGGATGTAATGTAATTATGTAGTTATAAAAACAAACATATTATATTTACTATTTCCAAAGACAAATCGTTCCCCCACCGCCACATGTCGCAAATAATTCACGATTCTGCGGCAAATGCTTAACTAGCCATACCGTTGATTTGTGTGCCTAAAATGCAGTTGATAGATTATAAATACATATTCATAGAGAAAGATAAATATTAATTTTTATTCAAAATAATACCTTTTCAACAAGATAAGCAAAACCTTTTTTAGGATGCTGAGTCTTCAAGTCAAAAAGATAAAATTTGGATTCTAGTGTAGTAGCAACTAGCTTATTCATGGGAATGTCCTTTCTATCGAATTCAAGACCGCAAACTCCATTTTTCAAGTTACTTTCCCATCTCAGTGACATGGCCTTTAAGTCGAACATTTTAACATCTCCGTTATCATATCCTGCTGCTACTACTCTTTCTTCGGAATTATAAGAATTGCCGAATCCAACTGACCAACAGTCCCGCCGACTTTCTCCTTCCTTAGGTTCCATAACAGCAACTGGTCGATTCTTTTGCCTAGGATCCCATACTTTTACACTTCCATCTCTAGATCCAGTTACTAATTCTGGTGCTCCATACCCTATACTAGCACCTGCTATTCCATCAATGGCATTTATAATCTGTGTGTGAGCTTTAACCGAATAAACGGGTATTGAAGGATCTTCCAAATTATAAATATTTAATTTACCCTGTAAAATTAGCCTTTGTAATTTATGAATCAAATGTCGCAATTAAAATCTTCTCGAACACTGAACACAACAGATATGTTAGAATAAGAGAAACCTTGAAATCACCAGTAGCCAAGTATCTATCACGAAGACTGGATGCTTTGAATGTTCCACACTTTATTTGATTAGATCTTTCTATATTCTTGACAAGCTTTAATTCGCCACTAGACACCTCGTAAATCTGTATAATGCCGGTACCACGAGGGCGAGAACCCATAACCACGAATTTTGCGCTGCATGGTATCCACTTTGCATCAAATAGCGAATAGTCTACTGATTTCTCAATATGACAAATTATTTGCGGCTTCGATAGTTTATCCATATTCGCGAAGATATTCTCTCCGACTTTAACACTGCCAGGAAAATTTGTTTCGACTTTGACAGCATTTAGATTATTTGCACAAGTAATTATAAACAAACTCGTACGCCATCTAGAAATCGTTGTTTCAGTCAAGAAGAAAAACAATTAGCACCTCTATGTGTAAATCATAGTACTATATGCGTTCAGAATCACGGAACAAAAAGAATTAGACTGCATTTTCATGCTGACGCTCAACACTCGAATCAAAAATACAGCCTTAGGGCCTGCGCACAATAGGGGAATAGGAATAAATATCAGATATTAGGGCTACGTTCCAAAACTTCCTCTTTGAGGAAGATTTTACTCTATGCTATAGTATACGTTACGTGTACTATATATTTCGAGTAAAATTTTTCTCAGAGAGGAAGTTTTGGAACGTAGCCTAGGAATAGGAATTAGGAATTATTTTGTTTTAAAATCAATGGATTGAATCAACGCATAACGAAAGAATTACGAATAAAAAGGATGAAATATTAGAAATAAGATATTAATTTAATAGTTCTAAACATGGCCGACCATACTTACACGAATTCCGTAATAGAAAATAAGATCCTGCGCACAATAGAAAGAATA
This sequence comes from Atta cephalotes, assembly GCF_000143395.1. NCBI lineage: Eukaryota > Metazoa > Arthropoda > Insecta > Hymenoptera > Formicidae > Atta > Atta cephalotes. Next base: position 3,585,231 of record NW_012130091.1, read on the forward strand.
AGGAATTAGGAATAAAGAATAAACGATTTTAATCTATCAGAAATTGGATACATCAGAACACACGGTTTCTGATAAGTTGAAATTGTTTATTCTTTATTTCTAATTTCTTATTCCTTCTATTGTGCGCAGGACCTAATTCTAATAGTGAATTCAATTGGGCGCACTTAGTGCGCACTGATGCACATTAAAGCCGTTGTACACAAAATAACATAAAGGTATGTTTGTACATGAATAGAAAAATCGATTAAATCCTGAAATACTCAATACATTTTATTGTACTATTATAGGTAAAATATGTATTTTATAATTTGAAATATTTGCATTTCACTTTTATACTCAAATCAGTGTACAACAGCTTTAATATGCATCAGTGCGCACTAGTTCTTTCAATCGAATTCGCCATAATATTCAAAATGACATTGAAAATGAAAATGTGGGTGAATGTAAAGAAGAAGAGACGTTATTAATTGACTTAATAAGATCATACCTTCATGGAACAAACAAGATAAAGATTGCATTTCACGTGATGTGCATGCTGCATTATTTATCCTTGTTATTCTGGTTATTCATTGAATGTTAAACAAGGATAAATGATGAAACGGAACGCAGCCAAAGATTACAAACATGTAAATAAATGTGACAATTCTTGGCAAGAAATAGCTACTGTAATGTATCTATACGTCTTGTCTTTTGAATGTCTTTTTATTAAAAAAATAATTATTTGTATATGTTAAAATAAAATATTGCTGGCATTGAATTTTTACATTATATTAAAATGTGAGACTTTGTCATACATTACAGGTTATAATTTGTGTTATAAACGCTGCTAAATAATATAAATTCTATACTATATCTACACTTTTCAGTAAAGAAATGTATAAGCCGATGGTGTAGATTTATGACAGTATTATTCAAAGGAAAGACAAAGCCAAGAAAATATATCAAGGTTCTGCACCTAGAAAGAAGAGACCATGGGAATTATATGAGCAAATGTCATTTATAAACAAGCACATATACAAAAGAAAGTAATATTCCATTTTTTTTTACTAAAATTGTAAATTATTTGTTGTGAACTTTTTAATAGTTTTATTTTGATTGATATATGAGTTGCTATTTCCAAAATTTGTCTATTTCATAAATCCACATTTCATCCTTTTTATACAAGAAAAACAGAACTTGGTTAAGAGACAATATAGATGCTTTTCAACAATATATGTACACAAGCAACACTAACAAAAGAATGTACAAGAATGTATTTTTTAACTATGATGCAAGTTGACACAATCATAACAGTTGAGTGAGCTAATAGCTGAGTTCAACTTGTATCAGTTGGAAAGCACTGGATTGTTACATAGTGTTGTTTATGACATTACTGAAAAGTATCCAATGTACAACTAAAGATACTAAAATATTCACATAATTAACTATTATCATTAGATTTAAGTATTTTTAAAAATGAGCAACTCATATATTTCTTTTTAAGTTATATTATTATAATATTTATAATAATATATTAATATAAATATTATTATAGTATTTAAGTTATATATTATTATAATATCATCATTATATTATTATCACTATATTATTATATCATTATTATCTTTATTATTATCTTTATTATTAGACGAGAAGATATACCAACATCAACAGAACTGTAAATGAACCCTCACAGTTAAATATAAGTCAGTGAGAAACAAACAGTAAATATTTAAATTTAAACATAATTAAACGAATGAGAATAATGTTAATAAGCTCGAAAATTAACAATATATTATAAACTATACTACATTAAACATTTTTTTGTTATAATTATTTGAACTTTGGAGTTTTATCAGCTCAATATATATAGGTATTTATCTTATTACAAAGTTCTTTTGATTTTTTATTATGTTTTTTTGTTTGTGTTACAATGTACATATTCGTTTTTGCAGTTATCTCATACTAAGATTATTTATCAAAGAATTATTTCTTTCACTTTGGATTTGACAATTTATAAGTAATTTTTGAGCATAGCAAATTAAAACGTGTAATATTTACTGATGAAGACTCCAAAATTAGTTGTAACATTCAAATAATTATAATAAAAAATTTTTTGATGCAATATAGTTTAATATGATTAATTTGTTGTGCTTGTTAACCATGCATTATTTTCATTAGCCTTTAATTCATTGTCTCATTATTGATAGTCCATATATTCTTTATTTACAGAGATATATTATTAACTTACAGAGCCTTGACATAATATGTTATAATAATATCTTAAAATTATTATAATATATTAGTATATTTTTAATTATTATGCGGAGTCTACAATAAAAATCGCAATGTTCATAGAGTCTTAAGTCGTAAAAAATTGATCAATCATAGTCAATTATTCTTCTCATATTCGATTGTGATTGGTTAATTTTTTACGACTTAAGACTACGATCACTATGACTTCGATTGTAGACCCCGTATTATAGCATATTTGTAAATAAATTACATATTAAACATATATTGAGTTGTTCGAAAATTTTTTTCTAATTTGAAGATTATGAGAAGTTAGGTAATAGAGTCAAATTGATGTTCATAACAAATATTTCATAATTTCACTGCAATTATTGTTTAAATATTTTTTTATTAACTTTCAACATGGTTTTTGTTGTGTGTTCATCTTTTTTCATAATTGAATTATAAAAGCCTTGTAATTACTTTTGTAATTACTTTTATTTAGTTTTTCATTTTATATTATTTCATTTTATAGAAAATACTGAAAAAAATATTTTAAATAACCCAATATATTGTTTTCTATAGTGAAATTTTAATAATTAAATCTTAATAAAAAATCTTAATAAAAAAATTGGCAAGTCTCTTAAATTTAGTCTTTAAACCAAATTTAGATTTGCTACAGATAAATTTATTTATCTTTAATATTGTTGGATTTATGTAATATAGAGACTGCAGAAAAAGATTGTGGACAGATCACCTCTAAGTGATATAATAAGGTGATGAAATTTTATGATTTGAAAATATTTCTATTAATTTTTAAATATTTAGATATTAATTTTGATTTTTAATTTATTATGTCAAGGATGATCTGCAAACTGAATCATTTATGTTTACGATGCTGACATCACCCACAGGATCTGATTCAGCAAATATTCTTATCTTCTCTACAAATCTCAAGAATTACTTGATGTGCTGGAAAAATCACTTTGTTTAGTCTCTAGTCTTTTGTTTTATCTCAATGGCAGCTCAAATGTTTTCAAATGATAATGTAAATGATACAAATGAAACTTTAACAAATATGATTTTGGCTAAATTACGAAATACTAATGAACCACAAAAATCAAAACTAAGAAGGAAGTTAATAAATATTATCATGGAGCATATAATAAATTAAATTTTATATGATATTTATCATTATCATTTATAAGTATCATTATTAAAGTTCATATATTATTTGCGTACATAGATGTTATAAAACTATATGAAACAGTATTATTATCAAATTAAAAAAAAGCATATATTTTATTTGCGTTACATAGGTATATATTATGAAACATATATTATGAAACAATATTATTATTAGATAAAATATGTATTTTATTTGCATTAACTAGACATAATATTTTTATGAAACAGTATTATTGTCAGATAAGAATTTATATTTTATTTATGTTACATAAACATACGAAACAATATCGTAAGATGAAATATTTGCGTTACAATGTAACATTATGAAACAGTATTATCGTTAACTAAAACATATATTTGTGTTATTACAGATATTTTGTTATTTATCTGTTCATTGAAGATTGTATCACGATGTAATTAAATAAAATACTCTAACATTATTAATAAACGCTGTTCTGGAATTGGTAGCTTTCTTAAACTAGTTTTCATTATTGCTGACGATATCTTTTTTAAAAGATTATTGTACACTTCTAATGATATCCTAGTAGTGGAAAAAGAGATTTTTATTCTTTTTAAATTCTTTGACTGGAATTGAACTTAATCATAAAAAATATTCCTTTGTAAATTGAATAAAACGAACCCACCAACATCTTTTTCTCCATTTCTTATGCTTTTTTTTCTTAACATACTTTTATTTGTTATACATGATAATAAAACTGCGACTAATTTTTTTCAGTGATAATTTTTATAATTTTTAACACTGTTTTATAGATTAAATACAATGAGATTATGATATCAACATGAACAGATCAACAGATACAATATCTTTAAGTTTTGCATGCACAACTTCTAGTTTTGTTTATTGTTCTTTCTTTACCATTCTTTGCAATTACTTATTTTGCTTATTGATTAAACCTTATTTTATACTCTTCATGATACGATATCCTTCATGAAGAATAAAAAGGTTATTTGTATCTGTATGAGATGGTATGAGATGTACGATACATTTATATTTTATATCTCATTTAAACATATTGTGCGTTACACAGTATAATACAGTGAATCATTATATTCTTGTTGTTTGCTTACGTTATAAACAAGAATGAAACGATTCTCTGTGTCTGACTGTGTCCTTGCTGGAAAGCACCTTTAATCTCTATTCTTAATTTCTATTCCTAGACCGTGTTCCAAAACTTTCCGAGGAAGATTTTACTCTATAGTATGCGTTACATGTATTATATATTTCGAGTAAAATTTTCTTCAGAGAGGAAGTTTTGTGAAACGTAACCCTAATATCTAATATTTATTCCTATTCCCCTATTGTGGCCCGCAGGCCCTATTCTCATTGAATATCGCGTGTCGCACGCGACGCGCTCTGTGCCAGAGCTATAAGAAGTTTCTCTACTGTATCGTATATTGATGGCCAAAACTTGTAATTGTAAAATTCTTATGGAGATATGTTTTCAATAAAGAAATACTCGTTCTTAATAAAAAACGATTAGTTCAGAAATTTTATTTTAATAGTTGCTATACTTGTTGTCTTGTAACGATATAAAATTGTAAGAAGAAGAAAGAATAATTGAACGAAGTGTAACTAGAAACCGGGTAAATTTTCTTTCTCAGCCAGGTTTGCCAACATGACCAGTTATGGTGTGTTCGAGAACGCCAAGTATTCCCCTCCGAGTGGGTTAAAAATTTAAGATACGAATTGAACTTTCTTAGATCATTGGTATGTAGAGGTATGTAGAGTACGGAGAGGTGCAGGTAGGATTTCCATATGTTGGTCGCTTGTGGTTGGGGAGTAACTTCAAAAAAGACGGGTTTTAATCTCTCAGTAGAAATTATTGAAGGTTTCAAAGTCCACTTTAAAAACTTTGTCTGAAATTCGTTGGAAAACCTGGAAGGGACTTTCATAAGGGAATTCCAGAGGCTTTTTTGTAGAATCTACCCTAACAAAAACGTGTGTACAGAGGTTGAAGTCTCGATAAAAAAAAGATTTGTCCTTCCTATGATGTTAAATAGGAATAGACCTAACGAATGGATTGTCTAAGAATGTTCTAAAAATAATCGAGGATTAGTTTGCTCTATATTTAAAAAGAACTTATTCAGAAGTCAGAATGAGGTATAGTAATTCTGCTGCAGAGGCATTTATATCATCCTTAATATTAGTTCACAATCCCAGGAGTAATGACGGAAGAATCAATCCATTCGCGGTTATTATAGTATATTATTGCAGTTTTTAATGTCCGGTGCCAACGTTCAATCATGCCATTAGATGCGGGATGGTAGCATGAATTGCGCTGTAGTATGAATTTTTTTAGCACCGATGAGTTGTGCTAAAATAAACGCGATTCAAATTATATTCCACGATCAATGGTAATAGTAGATGGAGCTTCGAATCTGGCGATTCAGGTATAGTAGAATGCACTAATTATAGTGTCTGTCTTGAGGTGGATGAGGATGGCCTCCAGCCACCGCGTAAACCTATCAATAATAATAATAAGTTAAAATTCAAAATTTTTTGAAGGTTGTAATGGGCCAATAATGTCCATATGAATATGTCTGAATCGTTCATCTGGTATTGCAATCTTATTTGGAGTATTTTTAACATGACGAAAGATCTTGTTACGCTGACATGCTAAACAAGTGTGGACCCAATCAGCAATATCTTTACGCATAGAAGGCCATACAAAATGACGCGCGATTAACTTTTGTGTGGATTTAATGCTTAAGTGCGCCATGTTATGGACTACATTGAAAACTTGACGTCTTAGAACTTGTGGGACATATGGCCAGATGTTTCACAGCTGACGTGTTACAAAACAAAGTGATGTTGCTGTCGTTGCAATGTAATTTTTTTTGAGAGCGATAGTGATAATGAAGAATTATTGTCAACTAGGGTTTGAATTCTTTGTCTTCTCTCGATATTTAGCTAGTTCTTCAATAGTGACAATAATTAGCAAATTTATTTGCTCAATAGGCTATCAGCAACGGAGTTTCTTTCCAGCAACGTGGATGATTCGAGTGAAAATTGATTGATGAAATCCAGTTGACGTTGTTGTCTAGGAGATGTCTTATCCGATTTCTGCTGGAAGGCATAGACTAAGAGTTTGTAAGCAATCCTTATCATAAGATCCTGTCCTTCACAAAAATGGCGAAAAAGCTTTAGACTAACGTAAATAGCTAGCAGGTCATGAGCGCTATAGCATTGTTGTGCAGGTGAGAATTTTTTGGAGAAAAATCCCAAGGGTTGCTAAGAATCATCAACCTTTTGTTCGAGGACAACGTCTATGGCAATTTCAGATGCGTAGTAAAGTTCTCTCTTTTCGAAAGATGAATAATCAAAGAAGCATTTGTGAGCTGTTGTTTACATGAAGGCATGATCACTTTCTTCCAAATGATAGAGAATTTATCCTGTTTGGTTGATCCAAGATATGCGTTTGTGTTTCTGCAGCATCCTTAAGAAATCTACGATAATAGTTGATTATTCCTAAAAACCGTCGCAATTCATATATTGTTTTAGATTTTGAAAAGTTTTGAATCGCGGCAACTTCTGGTAAAGGTTTGACGCTTTGATGATTGATTCGGTAGCCGCATTTAGAGAAGTTAAGGCCAAATTCGTGTAATCTATCGAAGACTACTTTTAAATGCTTTTCATGCATTTGATAGTCCGGTGAGGCGATCAAAATGTCATCTGTAGTATGTACGGATAATAAAAATCTAAGCCACGAAGTGCAGTGTCAATTAGTTTTTGGAACATCTGGGCTGTATTACGAAGACTGAATCACATTAAATTCGAAGAGCCCGAATGATGTAATAATTGCAGTTTTTTGTTTGTCTTCTTGAGCGAATGGGAAAGCACGAGTTAAGTTTATCTTTGTAAATATCCTGCAATCATTTAAAGCATATGAAAAGTCGTGGATGTGATGCATTTATCTAGAATGCTGACAGCATTTAGTCGATGATAATCGCCACATAACCTTCATTCACCTTTTCGAGTATCATGTGGAGGAGTGATGCTCATGAACTTGAAGAAAGTTGGCAAATGCCCTCCTAGAATCAAGCTCAGCTTTAGCTCAGCTGTCCTGAACTTTTCTGGAGATAGGCGTCGAGCTCCTTCAGCCATAAGAGGATCACAATGTGGTGCTAAATTTGATGTACATCTTTCCAAGGGGTGTTCTTGGTTACATCAATATATTCTTTAATTGATGATACCTATAATTAGTGTTAATGATAGTTATGGATGGTATGCATGAATTACGTAACTGACCGGAAGTTTGTAAATTGATTGTTCTATCAATAAGACATTTGTTCGCAAAATCGACTAAAAGCCCAAAATGATGAAGAAAGTCTGCATTCAGAATTGCGTGAGTAACATTAGCAATTGTAAACAATTCATTTTCATACAAATCAGGCCGAGGTTTACCTGCGCCACTTTATGTCCATAAGTCTTAATCTCGGATCCGTTTGCTGTAAATAACTTGAAGTTAAGAGAATACGGTCCTTTTATCTTTTTCTTTGATAAGACGGATATATCTGCCTCGATATCGACTAGGTAGCTTAAATTTAACTTATGGTCGCGCAAAAACAGGCGGCTTTGTTTAGTGCTATCCGCTAGTGCCTGTATCTGTGGAGGCGTGATTAGTTTTCCGACTTTTTCTCTGAGGAATAATTCATGGTTGTTAACACTTTTTCGTCTTCTCAGAGAACTGACGGTGATACCAATATATTGGGTTCGTGACATTGATGATCAATTTTGAGACTGAACAAGACCTTCGTCGTGAATATTGGCTGCGCAGCTCTCTGGACAAAGCATCAATTCTTTTAGTTAAATCGTCGATGTTATTTGAAGTTGTTATTCGAGATGGATTTACGCAGGCTTTAACATTAATTGTGGGCTTGGTTATCTCGGTAGATTTTGTCGGTTGTGACGTTAATATAGTTAAGTCTGTGACCTCGCTAATGGCTAGAATCATCTCATGTTCTCAGGTAACTGCTCAAAAAATAGTATGCGTAGGACTGAATCATTGCATTGACCGCCGACAAAATTTCTAAGCCGTTGGAGAAAATTAGAAGGATTATCATCACCGATTTCTTAATTGCGACTCTCCAGTCTCATCGAAAGAATGTATAATCCGATCTTTGAGAGCTTTATATTTGGCGTTTGAGGGAGGATTAGCAATAATGTCTGAGACGAAAGGTAATGCTGTATTGTCTAAATTTAACACAACATATCTGAATTTTATGTTGTTATTATATTTTAGAGATGCCGAACGCAGCTTCTACTTGTACAAATCAAAGAGTTGGGTTTTCTTTCCAAAAGAAAGATAGAATTTTTGCATACGTTGCTGTTGCAATTTCCGGTGATGGATCGAATGTATCTCTGGATGATTGATTTGATTGGTTGTTCGACATGCCTGATGATGGAAATCAGTAATCATTTGAGTATCTGATGATCCAGGGCTCGCTTTGGTTGGTGAATCACCATTAGACATAATGATATGCGTTAACCTCGTCGTTCGCAATGATCGAATTTCAATATATAATCATCGATCTCGTCGGAGTCATCAATTATGGAGATATGTTCCCAATAAATAAGTACTTCTTAACAAAAAACGATTAGTATCAGAAACCTTATTTTAATGATTGCTACACATGTGATGCCTTGTAACGAACATAAAATCGTAAGAATTTTTTCTTCTTGGTGTTGGCCAGGCAACGCATAGATTGAGAGGCCATTGAGGTCCGCGGTACTAGTTATAAAGTATGAGAGAATCTGTTAGAGTTTCGATCGAAATGATTATCTCCCCCCTTTCCTTGCTTCCATACGCCTGCTGGTGTCACCCAATGGTAAGCCGCGCGCCACAGGAGAAAGGAGGTCTAAAAGAAAAGCTCATTGGCCTTCATATAAGCCAATAACAGGCGACACAGTTTGGCGGAAGAGAAATGAAGGACAGGAAGAAGGTTCGGAAAGGAATTAGGGAATTTATTAGCAATATAGTTATGAATAGGAGACGAATTCAGAGTAAATTTCTCAAATGGAACAGGAGGTGGTTAATTGTTAGGCAGGGATCCTCACAGAGCCAACCGGTGACTTTATCATTTGAACTCTGTGAAGGCTCTCATTAATATTTATATGATTCGATCTTGGACGGTTAACAAGGACTATTTCTTCTCTTGACAAAGAGACTTTATGAAACCACGTTTTTTTGGAAGCAGTATAAAAGTGTTCATAATAAAGAGTTAGTGATTGAAATTAGTTTAATGTATTATTCAGTTTATTTATTCGCCTGGGCAGTCAACACTATTAGGAGGTTCTCGTAAGGAATCTTGAAGAATGGTTTGTACCAGGTATGTAAAGAAACTGGAATTTTTTATAGAAAATACACGTTTATTGCATGAAAATGATAAAAAATATTTTATTCGAAGTATTGCCCATCGGTAGCTATACATTTTTTCCACCTGTTTGACAATTTGTGGACGCTAAAAAAATTGTTGCTCTTTTGAGCCAAACCAGTCATCTAGCCATTTTCATACATCTTCGGAAGAAGTGAAGCGCTGCTGAGCAAGTGCGTGTCCCAAGTGCGTGTCGATACAAATAAGTGATAATCAGACGGGGCCAAGTCTGATGAGTAAGTCGCTTGCGAAAGTATTTCCCAACCAAATGCCTCAATTGTTTCCTTGACCAGTTTTGCTGTGTGTGATGGTGCATTATCATGAAGCAAAATCACTTGTGCTGGCTTTTTTGATATTTCGGTTGTTTTTCACACAAAGCTTGATTCAAATTGATCATTTGTTGTCGGTAGCGTTCAGTATTAATGGTTTCGCCAGGTTTTAACAGCTCATAATAGACAACTTTCTGATCCCAAACACAGAGCATTATCGTCCATAGCGATTTGGCCTTGCAGTTGATGTTCGCCTGGAATTATTCATGATCTTTTACGCTTAGGATTCTCAAAATATATCCACTTTTCATCGCCAGTCACAATTTGATGGAGAAATAACTTTCTTTTGTATTATACTTGGCGAGCAGCATTTCGCAAGTGCTTTTTCGGTTTTCCTGTTGTCTTTCATTCAGTTCATGTGGAACTCATTTTCCCATTTTCTGGATCTTTCCCATGGATTTCAAACGTATGGAGACGGCTTCTCGTGTCACATTCAATTGATCCGCGAGTTGTTGTTGAGTTTGAGCGTCATCCTCATCTAACAATGCTTGCAATTCGCTGTCTTCAACTTTTTCGGTAGTTTTCCACGTTCTTTGTTTCTCACGTCAAAATCGCTACTTTTGAATTTTTTAAATCACTCAAAGCACTGTGATTTACCAAGAGCATGCTCACCGTAAGCTTCGACAAGCATTCGATGCGATTCTGCAGCAGTTTTCTTCAAATAGTAACAAAAAATCAATGCTGTCCGCAAATCGTAGTTTCCAGGCACAAAATTCGACATGTTCAATGCTATTACAAACTATACTGTTGTATGAAACTTGTATTGTTGTGAGTTGAAAATCTTTATCAGATGTCAGAACAAGGAAATGGTGTCAATGCGCCGTCTGACGGCAACTACATTGACAGCTATGGCATCTATTGGTAAATTCCGGTTTCATATTTACATATCTGGTATTCCTCTATTGCAGCTGATTTAGCAGCTTGATTGAACGAAGCAGCAGCTTCGTTACCTGGTACACTCGAAGAACGTCATCTCTTTGTTCTGCTTGATGACACCTCAATAAGCTTGTTTGATATAGTAGTTATATACTTACGCTACACTCTTGCGAGACTGCAAAGGACTTCAAGCGTGCTTTCTGAGTCTAAAATATAATGCTCTTTGTGATATCAAGATCTTCAATTATGGCTTGAATGGCTTGAATGGCTTGTAATATGACTCATAACTCAGCCGAGAAAATGGAGATTTCAGGTAGTTTATGGCAATTTATGTTTAAGCTTTTCATGTTAGGTGAGAAACAGCTGCTCCTACGACGCCTTCCTCGTTCTTCGATCCGTCAGTAAAAAGAAATGGCATTTTGTCTGTATTGAAAGGATTTATGGTAGAAATCTGCTATTACTAAACTGGGATTGTCTTTTTTGTCGGAATCGTGCATATCTTTAACATAATCGATTTTGAGAGAGAAGACCTCATAAAAGTGCCAGTATGTTGGTGGGTATGTAGAGTGATGTATTATGTTCTTTTCGCAATGGCTAGTCATAAAGTATTTGAAGAATCTAGAATACTTAATGGTATTGATTCAATATTAAGTATCAGTTAGGCGTTGAGCGTCAATGTTGAATGTCAGTTGGGTGTGAACATTAAATTGGAATAGTCTGGTGTATACACCATACTATAAATTGAATTTGATGGTAACACCCAATCGCGGTTTACTCATCATCAATAGATGAGTGTAAATCTTAAACGGCTTAATAATCTTTGAATGTCATTTTCAAAATTGAATGTAAGTGTCACTTGAAAGTTAATCTTTATGATAGAGAATTAATGCTGAAATGTTGAATATAGATGCGCCGTCAGATTCATTTATGAAAGAAATAATTTAATACTATACGCATGAAACATCTTTTTGACAAACTTTATCTGGGCTGCGTTCAAAACATTATTCGAATGAACTTATATATCGTTTTATCCTTCTTGTCCAATGTGAAACAAAGATAATATAAAACACAGGAGAATCCATATGATGTTTCCAAACGCAACCTGGATAAAGTTTGTCAAAAAGATGTTTTACGCAGTTTTAAAGATGTTGAAGTCCTATTGAGTTATATACTAATATTCAGTGTTCTTGAATCATCGAAGCAACAATTGCTATACGATTGCAGTGGTCAAGCACCGTTGGATGGGATATGATATTGAATGGCTGACCGCTTAGAAAAATAAAGAAATTAATTCCCAAATGAGAGAGAGAGAGAGAGTGTTTTTTTAATTATAATTTTATCGTGTGTATTTTGGAAAATGTGGCAAATTAATAATATTATCTTAGAAATAAAACAGATTTAATTAAGATTTATATAATAAAGCCATTTATTTTGATGGTTTTCTTTGGGCGTTTAATTGGGTGTAACCTTCAGTTGACGGTCCGAAATTATATCCAAATTTGAGCGTTCTTTTTGAGTGTTTAACGTCCAAAATTGAGAGTATTTTTTCATAAGGGATAACTTTTATTACCAGGTGTATAAGCTTAAATCCGCTGTTTGCTAATAGATGGCATTTGTGAGCGTACAAAGCTACCCTGAACACACAACACCCTTTTTTTTATGTGTTTGATATCTGTCAACATTAACCAGTGCACATCAGCAATTTCATACAACAACATACATTTTTTCTTTCGTAATCATGTCTAGTTTTTTGCTAAAAAAAAAGCATATGCGGGAATCTTTGCTTTTCTGTTTCAATTTGAAGAAATCGGCTGCCGAATCGCATCGAATGCTTGTGGAGACAATGCTTTATCGGAAACAACGTGCAAAGATTGGTTTCGCCGGTTCAATGACGACAATTTTGATCTGAGTGACAAGAAGCGTGAAAATCGGCCCAGGAAGATTGAGGACTGTCAATTGTAGGCTCTTTTGGACGAGGACGATACCCAATCGCAAAAAATGCTTGCCGAGCAATTGGGTGTTTCTCAAGCAGCCATTTCCATGCGGCTACATACCATGGGGAAGATTCAAAAGATCGGAAAATGGATGCCGCATGAACTGAACAGAACTGACAGGCAGATGGAGCGACACCAAAACACATGCCAAATTCTGCTTGCCAGACAAAAAAGAAAGTCGTTCCTGCATCGGATTGTGACAGGCGATGAAAAGTGGATCTATTTTCAGAATCCTAAACGCAAGAAATCTTGGGTTGATCCTGCCCAACCATCAACATCTTCCTCAAGATCAAATCGCTTCGGAAGGAAGACGATGCTGTGCGTTTGGTTGGATCAGGAGGATGTCATCTACTACGAGCTGTTAAAACCTGGTGAAACTGTTAATACTCACCGTTATCACCAACAACTGATTAAATTGCACCGTGCTCTGCGTGAAAAAAGGCCGCATTATCGGAAAAGATATGACAAGCTGATTTTCCTCCTGACAACGCATCATCGCACACGTCAATAATGGTCTACAACTACTTGGAGACACTCAACTGGGAAGTACTACCTCATCCCGCTTTCTCACCAGACCTGGCACTTTCTGACTATCACCTGTTTTCGTCGATGGGTCACGCGCTCGCTGGGCGGCACTTCGATTCTTACGAAGATGTCCGAAAATGGCTTGATGAGTAGTTTGCCTCGAAAGATGAGGAATTTTTTTGGCATGGTATACACAAATTGCCCGAAAGATGGGAAAAATATATAGTTAGCGAGGGCAAGTACTTTGAATAAATTGTTTTTGCTTCCTAGGAAAAAAATGTGTTTTTCTGACTAAAAAACAGCGGATTTAAGCTTATACACCTGGTAAATTATATTAACTCCTTACGATTTAAGTTCCAATGGCGCGTGTCATAATCAACAGCCTGGAATGTATTGTTTGGCCTAATAGACATACCACGGCTCTCACCCATGATACTCATATTTGACCCGAGATATTTCTTTACCACGAGTCTCATATGATATTGTAAGTGAAAGGGTTAATCATTATATCTTTCTCATTAATGTATAATAGCAAAAATGATTTCAAATCATGATAGTTGACGAGATATAGTTTACGATTTTTTCATGTGTTTTATATACCGCATTCGTAGAGGTGATTCGCAAGAACTCAGCGTGATCTCGGGCATTAGTGTGAGATCAGAATATTGAAGATCCTACGCTCGATCCTGCTTCTTTTTTCTTTTTTCATAATTCTTTTTTTTAAATAAATAACGTTATTAATAAACATATTACTCCAAATATATTTTTATAAAATTATAGAAATTATATGTGTATTTCAATGTGCTTGGTATTATTATAGTTGCACATTTCGGGCCAATTTCTGAAATGTTGTCTTCTTTTTCTTCATAATCGCTCAACGCTCGACGGTTGAACCGCTGGATCGCGCGCGGACATGCATCTCAGGAGCGTCACAATATAAGAAATATGTGGCGAGCATACCTTTCAGCAAATTATCATGAAAATATTTTCCTTCCTACATGAATGTTATTTTCTTAATATTGGTGAATGAACATCATATTAATAAATAAATACATTTTACTGAATGTACTTTTGAAATAATATTTTATTATTTTTATGATACATTCGGTTTTTCTTTCAAAGAGCTATTAATCATATTTATGCCACAAAATGTATTATCTTTTAATATAGAATAATAATAATATCTATTTAAGAGTCGACACAGGATAAGATACATAATTTTAATGTAGAATGATGACTTAACTCCAATAACTCCGTGATGTCTTTTTTATTCAATATGCCTTCTTTATTCATATGTTCTTTATTCTCATATGCGTCCTACGTCAACTCTTATTAGCCTTAAATTAGTATTGTTATTATTACAAACTGTTACCATGGTTACTATCTGATTGGACACATGATGTGAGTTGATGTGAGCCGCATGAATGATCTGATTGGTCGAAATTCTCATCCCCATCATGCGCAATGCTTCATCTTTCTGATTACATTATGATAACAATTTATAAATAAATATGTTTTTGATATGTTTGATGGAGCACGTTCGTTACAGTAATCAAGATTAAGAAATATGTGCTTATTTATGGCAAATGTCATAAAAATCAACGATAAGCTGCAGTCCTCTGCTGATCGTTTTCCTGATAAGCGTCAACCAGAGCAGCTTTTTTCAAGTATTATATAATAGAATATATCAATATAGGATTGTACGTTCCAATTACGGCAAGTATCTCAACGAGAAGAGAGGATAATTAATATCAGGTACAACTTTGCTTCCGCCGTTTTCCTATAGACGCTTTAGCGGTAAGTGGTGGTCGAAATAAATAGATCATAGACGTCATACAATAAACTTGGGCATCAACATAATCCCATAGAAACATTAGTCGATTTGTGTCTGCATCATAAAGTTATTCGATTGAAAATGTCAGTTTATGAGCCAAATTCTAGTCATTTGCGGGAGGTTTTAATTTTTCGCTTCAATATGAAGAAATCTGCGGCTGAGGCTCATCGAATGCTCTCAAATACTTATGGTGAGGCCGCTATTAGTGAAATTGGATCGATTTGTGGATAGCCTCAAAAGATGACCAGTTTTTTCGACGCGGGATTCGTACGCTACCCGAAAGATGGGAGAAAGTAGTGGCCAGCGATACTTTGAATCATAAATGTACAATACTTTGAATCATAAATGTATAACCAGTTTTTTACAATAAAGCCTCGAATTTCGGAAAAAAAAACGGCGGAAGCAAAATTGTACACTTAATGCATAGCTGGATTTTCATATCCATCTTCATCTTCTCTAGTGCATCGGTGTAGATTATGAACGGGACACGTTCTTTTTTGGCTGCTGAAGCTCAATCATTTGTTGTCCTCACTGGACAGCCGAATGTGCAGTTGTTAAATTTCCCACAGTCTATTGCGTGGATCTCCAACTTCATGCTTGTATGAAAATAGTACAGCCATATGGAAAATAACACAAATTTTTATTATTATTAAAAAAAAATGTTGCTGAAAATATTTATAATTTTTTCTTTTTAAATGTATACGAACTATTTATCACAGAAATATACTCTATTTTTTGTTGCTGTATTTGCAATCTCACAAGGCGGAACAAATCCTTGATCTATTCAAAGTGCCCTGTATTATTGTTGCATGGATACACGTACAAGAGATTGTTTATCCCTTTTTCGGTCGGTGAGCCGTAATGGAAGAATTTCTTTTTGCTTCTCGATGTAGTATACATTGATGGAGATGTCGTTGAGACTTTCAAATCCTTTATTTGACTCAACGTCATTGGAAATTGGATGCCTGTGAGATTTAGCACTGTAGAATAATACGGATATGATGACTCTCGCTCTGTATGCTTTTTAGCTTTAGGGTATAGGGCGGCAACCACTGACCAGACAAAACATGCATTGTTCATGGATCGCATGTTGATCACCGCTCTTTTCATTTTAATTTCTCGTGGGAATTCGATGTGGCATCTCGCGTGCAACGGATTGTACTTTACGTTTCCAGTTAAATTCAGGATATGACAGTGTCCACTCGTTATCGCATTCCTGGAATTCCTCCAGCGATGTCAGGATAGGCTCTATGACGCGCAACTCGTACCACTCTTCTAAATTAGACGAATGGAGAGTTCATAGTTTCTCGTGCTCACACTTTTATTCGCACGTTTATCTCGATACAAATTCATCACACTATGTTAATATTATCATTTTCTGGATAACGTCTCGCACACTATTTCAGCACTATCTTTCCCGCATCTTCGAGGAATTGGCGAGTATCGAGATTGCAAATACAGCAACAAAAAATAGATATTTCTGTGATAGTTTCTGTGATAGGTAGTTCGATGTGTCCAGAATTTATCACAGCACCGATCAATATACGGCTTTCGAATGCTGTGTCAATTTCGCGGATCGAAGTCTTGCGCTATATCCGACATCCATCTGCATAAAACGTTCGCGCACAATATCTTTCAAATTTTTGAATTTCGCGATACGAGCGATCAATGATTGTTTCACATCAATCGATAATCGCAGACATTTAACATGACTCTATTTCTCCAGCGATTCGCGATTTCAACGTCTTTCGGTTTCAGTTCATAAAGCAATTTCCTTGTTTTTGAATCATTTCCATAATTCTCAATCGTATAGAAACGGCTTGTTGAGTTACCCCCAATGATTCTGCAAGCTCTTCTTGCGTTTGACTCTGATCTTTTTCGAGTAATGCCTCTAATTCTTTGTCTTCGAATTTTTTTGGCTATCCAGAGTGAAGCTTGTCTTCAACGCTGAAATCTCCATCCTTGAAACGTCGAAACCATTCCCTACATGATTTATCAGTTGGAGCAGTGTCACCATAAACTTCGACAAGCATTCGATGGGCTTCAGCCGCACTTTTCTTCCAATTAAAACAGAAAATCAAAACCTCCCCCCCCCAGCAGCAAATGCTGCTTGGTTTACACAAAATTCAACATTTTAAACACAGTAAAAATCAAGATTTTTATATGAAACTCAAAGCGTTATAAACTGAATATTATTAACAGACGTTTAACCTCTCTGAAACCGCCAAAATCAGCTGTCACTATTCACAACAACTGAAGCAATCTTTAGGGAAACGGATCGAACTAATTTGTACTCCCAACATTTATAATTTTTTCTTTTTTAAATGTATACGATATCACATATACGATATCATGTGTACCTATCACAGAAATATAGTTCTTCGTTACTGTATTTGATCTCATAAGGCAAGATAAATCCTTGATCAATGCCCTATATTATCGTTGCATGAATCCTGTACATACAAGAGTGTTTGCCCTTCTTTCGATCGGTGAACTGTAATGGAAGAATTTCTGTTTGCTTTTCGATGATGTAAACATTGATAAAGATGTCGTTGAGACTTTCAAATCTTTTAATTTGACTCAACGTTATTGAAAACTGGATACCTATGAGATTTAGCACTATAAAATGATGCGAATGTGATGATTCTCACTCCGTATTCTTTTTAGTCGGATGTAGAACGGTTATCACCAATCATGCGAAACATGCGTTGCCTAAAGATTGCAGATTGATTATCGCTCTCTTCTTTTAATTTCTCGTGGAGGTTCGGTCCCGCATGCAACGGATTGATTTGTTCACGGTCAAATTCAGGACGCAACAGTGTCCATCCGCTCCTGAAATTCATCCGATGTCAAGATAGACTCTATAAGTACCTCTTCTAAATTAGACGAACGGAAGAGTTCATAATTTTTTTGTATTAACACTTTAAAAAGTAACGTTTATCTTGATATTACCATATTTCTAAATAAGCGATTCGATGATGAAATTATCGCAATGCTGTTCCCGCAAGAAACTCTTTTCGCGTATTGACTGAGCGGCTTGCGTTATGAGATCACGCTCCGTTTAAATATTAAAATGTACTGTTTTTCATAATCACTAAAATATAATTTTCACACAATCACTAAAAAGTATCATTTTTGCACAATTGCATTAAATGTCTTTCACATTGTGCAAATAGGGCATAGATTGCACGGTAATATTTGTTTTACGAGCAAAACTTGTCACGATCTGAAGAATGATTTGAAGTATATAAATAATAAAAATATATAACGCACATCCTATTTGTTCCATCCAAAGTATTAGTTTCAGCTCGCGTTATCGAACTTGTTATTTCAGCATGATTCATTGTCACTGTCGCTTTCATAACATGTGTCCGCAATACCATAATCTGATTCTGATTCTTCTTCATCAATTATAAATTCATCTTCTAAATCTTCTAAATCAATTTCTAATCAATTTCTTCTTGATGTTTCATGTTCTATTACTACTTTTACTACATCTTCGTATTCCATCTTGAATAAAAAAAATTTTGTAAAAATTGAATTGCATATGTATTCCCTCAAATCTTTCAGTTTCATTACTGATAGCGTGTATACAGATCTTTCCATTTTTATATGCTACTGAGGGTAGGAATTACATTTTTGTAAACATTCTTTTTCCATTATCGAATTTTTAAATTTTGTATCCCTCTAGATGATTCATAGTATGGTCTAATGACTTCTACGATAACTAAGATATGTAAATTCCAATTTTTTTTTGACAAAAGAGTAGATGAAAATGGGACATTGATGATGCATTTTCACGAATAGACATATTTTATTGTTGTTGACGTCGATCTTTTAGATTAAAAAAAGGTTCGATATCATTAAATTTGCATTCTTAGTATATATATGTCATTGTGCATTAGGCTTAATGACAATTACATTAAAAATTAACTTGCATATTTTTAAGATAAGTAAAATTCTAGATTGAATATATTGTTTAAAACTCATTTTTGAAAGAAAGTAATGGGAACAGACAGATTTTGTTGTCATTGATGCTGATTCCTTAGATAAAAAAGGTTCGATATCGCACATAGTGCGATTTCGATATAACCTTGCGATTTGAATTAATTGGCTCACTGAATCCGCCGAGGATTCAGTGGAATGCGTAACTATAAAAAAAATTTGTCAAAATGTTATTATACAAAACGTTACAAAAGGTATTTAAAATATACAACTGGTGATCGCAAGGCCAAAAAGAAATATATTAAATTTAAAATAAAGCATGAAATTTTTTAAATATATATTGATTTCTTTCCTCCTTTCCCTGTAGTTTAGTAAAACTAATACCTCCCTTAGTTAAAAATTAATATCTAATAGTTTTAGTTTTAATTACTAATTTATTAATTACTAATTTAGTTTTAACAATTAATTACTAATAGCTTGTTCAGTATGATTCAATAAGTATATAAGTATATTGAATAATATATTCAATAAGTATATAAATATATAAGTATATTGAATATATAAGTATATTAGTCGATAAGAAAGCTCTTGATCATTTTTGTACTACATTACTAAAAAATTATAATTGGTGTTATTAAGTTATATTATTAAAAATTCATAAAAATATTATTATAATTAGTAGTATCATTAAAAAATCATAAGAAAAAAACAAATATCTATTTAATAAAATTGTGCAAAAGAAGAAAAAAAAAGAGAGCGTAACGGGAAGAAGAGAGAGCGCAAATAATAAGTATAGGATTATAACGGGTGAAAGAGAGAAAACTGCAATGGAGACGGAAAGGACAATAGTTTAAAGAGAGAACACAACGAAAGAGAGAAGGAACAAACCCCCTTTTCCCCTCTAACACAGACCCCGATGACGCGCTTCCCTCTCCCTCAAACACAGCATCTGTAACTTCGCCCTCCCCATTCGCGCGACACTAGAGCCATGCTGGTTGTTATATCCGTGGATTACAATACATTTATCCTACTCTCATTTTATTATCAAGGATATAATTGCTGAGTATAAAGGACGTACAGAACTACTTTCCATAACTAAAGAAATAAAGAATAAAGAAAAATACATTTCATTTACAAAATATGTCGATAGCATTAAAAATGATCAAAAGAAAATTTGTGTAAAAATATATTTTATTCATTTAAATTTCTCACATCAAGTTTAGAGAAATTGACGTCATGTCTCGATAAATTGAAAATTACGTGATCAGAATTTTTTAATCTCAGCGCGGAGGATTTCGATCTTTTTACACGTAAAGGTATATTTTCACACAAGTACGTTGACTACATCGAAAAATTGGAGGATATATGTTTACCTCCGTACGAATCGTTTTATAGTTCGTTTAATGTGGGCAACGTTGTATCCGAGAGTGATTACACGCATGCCATGTAGCAACGATTTTCCATTCGAACTCTCGGTCAACAAAGCGACTTGTACTTAAAAACAGATGTATTGTTGTTGGCCGTATTGAGAATTTTCGGAATAATTGCATCACCAGTTATGGACTCGATCCCGCATATTATTATATTACCGATTTTACGTGGGACGCGATGTTGAAACATACTTGCGTCAATTTCGAACTTCTTACCGACGTTGGCATGATTCTATTCATCGAACGTGGCGGTCTGAGTTCAAACAAGTATGCGCAGGCCAACAAGTACATACATGCAGTCGTACGATCCATCGAAACCACCGACGTATCTGACATACTATCACATCAACCACCTGTATGGTTGAGCAATTGATATCAACTATTGCTGTATATCAATTTTCGTTGGGTCGAAGATGTAGACAATTTTGACGTTACGATCATTACAGATTCACTGCCGAGTTACGTTCTCGAGATGGAGTCGCAATATCTCCATGATTCTGATCTACCGTTTTGTTCAACGGACGAGAAACCACCCGGCAAGCGAGAGGAGAAACTTCTCACGACAATGTATGATAAAATGCAACGTCATACATTACCGCAATCTGCAACAATGTACTCACGGTCTCCATTATTACAAAGATCGTATATGCAATTCGTGCAATCTCCATGTCTTCGCAAGTGCATCGAGCTCAATACAAATTTTAGAATTTTAGCAAAGAATGAGTTCGAGAAAAATTTATTCAAATTAATGAACAATGCAGGTTTCAATAAGACCATGGAGAATATGCGTAACCATATTAATGTAATTCGTAATGTGTTGGGATGGGAGATCGGTGTAAAGACAATTATCGCGAAATCAAACTTTCACAGTAGAAGCGTTTTTTCCAAGAACCTGATCGCGATAGAAACTCAAGGTTAAGGTCGACAAATCGACATACGTAGGTATGTATTATATGTCCTCAACATATCTAAAACTGTTTATACGAATTTCACCACTAGAACATATTATCGCTCTTTCATGAAAAATGTAAAATTATGTATACCGACACGGACAACCTCATTTATTACATCGAGTACGATGTCTACGTTGTTATGAAACGTGATATCAGATATATTATATTTGATATGAGTGATTACACGATCGACAATGCTTATGACATTTCACTAAGAAATAAAAAAGTTCCCGGTTTAATGAAAGATAAAACAATGGTGTGATCATGACCGAATTCGTCAGACTTAGAGCGAAAATGTATGCCTTGCGCGTCGATGCGCAAAAAAAGATATTAAGAAGGCATCAAGAGTAACGTTGTAGCGAGATTTATAACGTTCAATGATTATACGAGGTCTCAATGATGCTTGAGAGAGCTGCTGCTACAGCTGTTTGGGCGGCCATAAAAGCCAAAACGAAAATTAGTATGGACATGAAAACGACGAAAAAACGAGTATTACTGGTAACAGAAGGCAGAAGTATCTTATCTATTCTACCGTAGTTGGGAGTCTTCGGCTCATTGGTCAGCGGCTTGGCAGGAGTCGCAAAAGCTATAAATGATAATAAAGCCGCGCAATGTCAGTTGGAAGAACTGAAACGTCATAACTGCGTCATGGAAGGTCATGGAGTTTATCTCGCACTATACAAGCGTGGACGAGGAGTCACAACGAAAAAAATAAAAAATATTAAAAAAAAACATTAAATAGATAAGTTGCCAAAAATGAAGGATGTAACAACCGATGTACAACTGCAACAATTGACAAAATTATTCCATATTTTAGAGGTATTTTTATGTGTACTACCTTATCAATAGAGGAAGTATCGAAACGAGAGCAGTATCGTAAATTTAAATATTGCTGACGGACTAGATACTCATTGGATGGTACGCGAAGCGGGGAGATCATGCTGTTTATTTTGATAATAATCTTCAACCATCGAAAGAATTGGTGCGATATTTGGACATAACGCAAATCGAGTATAATCGCATCTTATCAACTTTACAATCAAAGCAACTGTGTCTACAGACTGTTTTTACAGACAGTTGACGATCAATTTAAGAATTGACAATTTAAGAATTGACTCTTTCAACTCAGTATTCATTTAAACATGTCACTGACATTTACGCTCACCGGTCAGAGTAGCGTAGTCCTTGTGGCTTGCTACTTTCCAGCCGTAGATTTGAGCGATGGTGATTATGAGCTTGGTTTGACGGATTTTGAAATCTACCATACGATATCTAATTTAAATTCGTTAGATAATAAGTTTTACTTTGACGAAGATGACAAAGAAATTGTTATTCCCCAAGAGTCGTATAAAAATATGTGACATAAACAAGTGTCTAAGATGTACAATTCTACAATTTTATTCTAATGATGTTGTGAGAGAGAAAACGTTTCGTAAAGAGGATGAATAGTATCCATTGACTATTCATGTCAATAACAATACTATGAAGAGTGAGAGCAAATGTGCTTATCGAGTAAATTTCACCAAACCTCACAATATTGGATCGCTGTTGAGATTTTCATCGAATCGCGTGCTGGATCCGTAGTAGTGGCACGAATCAGATGCACCGATAAATATCATTCGCATTGAATGCAACGTGACCATGGACGCATACAGCAATGATAAATCTGTGCATGATACATGAATTTTCATCGAGCATGTCACCAGGATATAAGACATCAGAAAGATCGACACAAATAATTTACCTTCCGATTCCTTCATATGCATTACGGAATCTGACGATTCGCGTTGAATCAAGACGGATGATTGCTCGATTTTCACGGAGAAGAAATCATCGTTAAATTGTATGTATGAAAGCGACAGAAATAAAGAGATAACGACAACGATAACGTGAGATGCTTTTTCTGAATGAGCAAGCGAAACAGACAGGGGATATAAATTTTGCCAGAGGGACGACAGCGATCAAAAACATTCGAGTGACCAATAGAAAGAAATTCACTCGTCGAACGTTAAATTTTTACAATCATTGGGCTTTGTTGTGCGAAATATCTGATTGATATCTTTAATATTGGAGGCGTACCAATCTTTAACGATCGTCAAATTCGAGTTTCACATGTACAATCCGTACGTCAACACAACGTTTGGACATAGCGACGAGATAAGGATACTCGTATAACAGCAAAATTTATACACGTTACCGTATGAAAGCATTCTCTACATCAAAAGTAGATTGATTTTAAAGGAAAAAATGTATAAAAACAATCAAATCTTGGATCTAATTGTGTGGCGTTCATGTTCGATGAAATTCAATATGAACAATTCAACGATATGGAGATTGATCATAGCAGAAACATTGGTATAACTAGTCTTATGAAGGATTATGCAATATTTTCTAATGAAATCGCATATAGTTTGCATAAAGCTGGATTTATCGTCTCTAGTGATACCGTGAAAAGCCTAACAGACGATGCATACTTTTTAATTTTTGTGCTCAGTATATTGTTGGGCTTTTGCGAGGATTACAAACGTGTGGTAATTAACGCTCGTCCTGAATTAATTTTGATACGAGCGCGCAACGGTAACAATTACATAGAAGATCCAGCGATAGAGCCGACGCTTGAATTATTCAAAGTACAGTGGCGAATGCTTCATTTTGCGTTGAAGTTAATAAACTATTTATGCTGCGTGCTTTAGAGAGCGGACAATCTGAGTATGAGCTTCCGTTTGTGGGATTTGTTTGAGTACCCCCAATTCCGAATATAACGAAACATTCCTGGGCCATCAAGATTGCGACTCAGCTGGAAAAATGATATGTTATTTTTGGTCTACAGACCAATAAAAAAAATATCATGACAGCACGTAAAACTTATTTCGACATCAATAACTAATATGAAACATAACTTAACTAATATGAAACTTTAAAAATTAAACTCTGAATTTTATTCGTACGATGATCTGAATCTATTATAGACTTTGATAAACGCAGAGCCGCTATTTTGTATGATATGTATTTACGTTTCCGTACGTCTTATTATCAAATTCTTCGTGAAAGAAATGAACCATCATTCCAATTAAACTTTTCTTTGAAAGATTTTATTCTAGTAATCATTGACTGCTCGCGACAAAACGAGTCCGTCAAAAGTGGCACCGTGGATGTATGATTTGAATTCAAAGAGAATGTATCCGCGAATACAATCGCCTATTGTCTTATCATACACAACCGCGTAAATATAACCCAACATCAAATGTAGTACGTAAGATTACGTAAATTATCATCACCAAAAAATACTCTCATTCTCTTTTTAATATATGAGATAAAATCCAATATCCTTTGTGATCAAGCACAGTCTCAGAAAATCGTTCACCATATACTAATGTTTATGGATCTGCAAGGATTTATCGTTGGAAAGAAATTTGTCGTGAAGGAAATGGCGGTTGAGAAAAGGAACCATTCTCTCTCATTATATTTTTACATGTCATGGAATTTCTTGACAAAGTCAGAAAAGTATTGCGCTTTCTGGTTGCTTATCACCATAGATTGCAATGGGAAGACGGGATGATCCCGTATAACATAGGCGAAACGTCTGATTATAATGGTTATAATTAGTGCGGAGAGAGTGACGACAATAAGATTCTTGTATACATTAAAGGACATGAAAAACGCGAATGGCTGGTTGTATACTCGATAGTCATAACTCGATAATTGACTCTGGATGCTGATTACGAAGATATAGATTGTTATGTTCGGATTTCGATCTCCGAGACGCGGGGTGCAAGGATCTATTGATCTCTCGATTCATGCTGCAAAGTTCATGCGAAATAAAAACGACGATAAAAAAACGGGGAAATGAAATGAAAAGAAAAAAAAAGCAAAAGCAAGATCTGGTTTCTGAGGTGATTCCTTTTATTCTGCTCTAAGATTTTTTAATTATGTGGATCACCGGAAGACGATTTCTTCACAATGCGCGGCAAATACGTCGGTCCTCTCTGGCTGAGCGCAGGGGTGGTACTCTGGACTCGGGTAGAACCATGACGGGTCCGAGAATACACGCGAGTCGAATTCCTCGGAGCGGTAGTATTCGCGCACCAGGCTCCTATAAGCGGCCTTGCTCGGCGCACACGCGACATCTGTTGCTCCTGCGAACATCGCTGTCATTTTGAATTTTGTGCTCGCGTGGCGAGAGTGCCGTGGAGCCTCACGGAGTCGCTGGAACATTTGTTAAAAAGATTGCTGCGCCCTCAGATGAGGAAATCGCAAGGTAACAGGTGAGAAGGCCGGAATCCCTTTTCCTTTGCGGGGCAGCTGTCGAGATTGGGATGAGCGACAGGGATTTGAGTGTCGAGGTGGAGTAGTGGGGGAACTGTGGAGGAGCCGTCCTCGCTCGGACAATCGCTCTGTTTCGAGCTCTTAGGTGATTGAGGAAAGGAATGTCTCGAGTACTGGCGAGTGTTCACGCCGGAATTTGAAGGATGCGAGAGGACGGCGGATAGCGCGCTATAACAGTGCAGATGATAGGTCGTCGCTTGGGACATCGGGGGCATGGAAGGGTGCACTAAGGACGCGAGCGGAAACGCGTTCTGTGTTAGACTTGGCATTCTCACGCACTGACACTTAAGAGACAGACAAGACACGTCTAACACTTCGTAGACATTTCGGGCGACGAGATGTAAAAGAGAAAAGAAAAGAAAAAACAAGAAAAAAAGAAAGAAAGTTAATTGAATTACTATATTGGCACTTGATACACTATTGACTCTCAAAATATGTACAAATGAATTAAAACTATTACAATTGAATAATTACTATTCGCTCTATTTTACAATATAATGCGATAACAAAAAGGAAGACGGTAGAAATATAATTAGAGTCTAATATAAAAGGCTTTACGCGGCGCGCGTAATAGTAGTTTATAATGACCGATTCGGCTACCTTGCATTTATTTGCGGAAAACTTATCTCAGTGAATTTTGACAAAAGCAACTAAAAATGAAATGCGCCCATCCTAGATAAGGGTCCTCGTTTATATACAATTTAGGACTATGACGTCTCGCGGGTGAGGGGGCGAGCCAATGATATTTTGATTTTAGCGGAAACATTGTTCTAGAACATATAAATTTTTAATTCATGTGATTTTTCCTTAATTAATGCAATTTTTGATCAGGCGAGGGCGCGAAAAGGGGTTTTTGTGAAGCTTTTAATCTCGCTTACTCGCATTCGTTTGGATTGTCCGTTTGATTATTTTTCTCGAATCTGAAGTTTTTTATGCATTAGATTTTCGGTATCGAGCTAACTCTCCGCTCAATCATTCAACAGTTTTCTCTCGTATTTGTTTAGGTGATTTTGAGAATGTTAGAATTAGAGTTCTTCGTTGGATAATTGGAGATCTTAAGGCCTTTTATGAGAGCCATCTCGGGACCGTTTATCTGCAGCATTAATTATAACTTTTGAATTAATTGATAAAGTTTTATCGTTACTGAGAGCGCCCCTGAACGCGATTTTCATATCCGATTTTCGTACTTATCAATTCATTTTTTTTGGTTACTGCAAGCCGAAATTTTAATGGAGTTTTGCATTAATTAAGGATTCCAATTAAATTGGTCGCACAGGCGCAGTACATTTTCAATTTAATTTCGCTGTTACACTGTGCGCGCGTGACTCGCTTTCGCTCGTAAGTTCGTGAAGCGATACACAGATCGCGTTAGGGGTACTTTTCTATGCTTCCGTGACATGAGGCCTGAGGCCCGCTGTCATAGCAACGTGTGACGCCCAGCGCGGATCGTTTATTCGTGCTGAACGTTACATAGATTCTTTACGAAATATTATTAATTCTGTACGATATGGAAAACATTAAAAATTGTGCGTTACAGAATGTATTTAAACTATAAAACTGAGGGGGGGGGGGATTGTAATGCCAGAAAAAAATATATCAAGTTTAAAAAATAAAGTATGAGATTTTTTAAATGCATTTTAATTTTTTTCTTCTATCCCTATAAGTAAGAATCTATCAATAATGATAGTTATTCAGTAGTATATAGTTTAATAAGTGTTCGATAGTTATTCAACAGTTTTAATAATGATTCGATAATTAGGAACACTTGACAATTTGTATTACTAAACATATTATCTGTTGCTAAATTAAAATTATTGCCGAGTCATATTGTTAAAAGATCGTAAAAAACAAATATCTATTTAATAAAATCGTGTAAAAGAAGAAAAGAGAGCATAACGGGTGGAAGAGAGAGCAAATAATAAGTATAGAATTGCAACAAGTGGAAGAGCTAGAACATCCTACAATGGATAGTAGAGAGAGGACAATAGGTTAAAAAGAGAATAAAGAGAAATAAACCCCGCTTGTCTTCTAACATGGACCCACCAATTGGGGGCATGATACGCTTTCCCCTCTCTCGAACCCAGCGTCTGTAATGCATTTTCCTCCTCCCTAATTCCCTCACATCACGCACGCACGTACGCACGTACGCACATACACAATCTCTCTCTCTCTCTCTCTCTCTCTCTCTCTCTCTCTCTCTCTGTCACTTATCTTGCAGAGATCGCTATCTTCATACTATCGTTACTTGACGAATAAATTTCGCCTGAGTTGAAATTTTGCTTCTATTTTGAATCATGGTTTTCGGATGTATGTAGATTCTAGATTTATAATAGGTTTTAATCTAATGAATTGAGTTCTTACGTTGAATCTGTAAATGGCAGTTATTGGAAAATGTTTTATTTTTAGGTTTAAAAGAAGTTTTCTAAATAGAAGCTGTAGATTAAGTAATGTTAAAAAAAGTCCTATTTGATTGTTAAAATATCAAAAGATTTATAAAGTTTTAATTGAAGTTGGAAGAGTTTCAAAGTAGGATTAAAATTTTTTGAATCGCGTCACGACTGTGAAAAAGCAATACGATGACTCTTCACGTGTGATAAATTTACGTTTCAAGTAATGAAACAGGAGTTTGTTTTTCTTTTAAAAATTGTATCTGAAGAACTTTAACACTTTCATCATTGATTTACTCACGCACTTAATCGATCCGAGTCGACACTACATGAATAATTTACGAAGAACGTTTTACGAACTATTCTATTTCGATTATTCTTAATTAATACCGATTAATTATTTAACTCGAAATCAGGAATAAGAAACGCATTATACACAAAGTACACACAACCTGACATGATTCGACGCGAAACTTGATCTCAACGATACAATCAAGTAAGTTAGCTTTTACGGACAGAATTAAGAGTAACATAATAGAAATCTGATTTATCGGTCGCTTGTAATTGTTGGTAAGTCAGTGACTAG
Organism: Atta cephalotes; assembly: GCF_000143395.1. NCBI lineage: Eukaryota > Metazoa > Arthropoda > Insecta > Hymenoptera > Formicidae > Atta > Atta cephalotes. The sequence goes on from NW_012130091.1 coordinate 3,614,211, forward strand.
AGAGACTACATTGATTACATTCTACAAAAAGCATTCTACAAAAACAGGCATTATTCAGATTGTCAATCGTGTTAATTATCATAATTATTTTTTTTTGGCAATGTTTACTAGTATTGAATAATCTAGAATTATTCAACTTTGAAATATTAAATTTAATATTAATTTAATATTAATTTAATATTAATTTAATATTTAATTTAATATTAATTTAAAAATTAAATTTTATTTTTTTAAATTTAGTTATTTGAAAACTAAAAGAATATTCCTCGAAATGAAATATTTGGTTGCCTTGAAAAGAGCAGATTAATTATTAATTGCTATAAAATGAACAATTTTTGGATATCTTGATCTTCTTTTTTATAGTAAATGCTCGAAGTGTCCACCGTCCATTGTGACGCAAGCTTTTATCCGTCTCAATAAATTTGCCTGCATTCTTTCTATAACTTTGACAACGTCGTTATCGATAAACCAAATAGCATCGTGTAGCTTGTAACTGTTATTTAATTCTTCCACGTTCTCGGGAAGGTGTCTATAAATTATTTCCTTGCAGTATTCCCACAAGAAAAAATTCAATGGATCAAAATCTTGCTGGTCAGTGTACTGGCCTATGCAACGTGCAGGAAATTGCTGGTTTAAAAAGTCCGTAACAATTCTGGTGTTATGAGGACCAACGCCGTCTTGTTGAAATATTATTTTATTTCGAAATATTATTTTCGAAATATTATTCTGATAGATTTTCTGTCAGAAAGTGCACATATGATGCGCCATTTAGCCTTTCTGGGAAGATTACTAGGCCCAATATTTTTGTTCCCATAATCTCAGCTCAGACATTCAATTTCCAACGAATTTCTGAACCGCATCATTCACGGATTCTCGTCATCCTATATATGCATATTATGCGAGTTCAGAACTCCTTCTCATGTAAACAGCGATTCATCGCTAAATATTACATAAAAAAAAATTCTGGATCTTTGTCAGCTCTTCTGAGAAAATCCTCGCAAAACATTTTCTTCCGAGAATAGTCTTCTTCTCGTAGGTGTTGCATGCTACTATAATGGTAGGCGTGCAATTTTTCTTCTTTTAAAATTCATTGTATGGTCGAATAATCCGTGCTGTCGAGCAATATCTCGAATACTGATTTCCGATTCTTACTCAACGGCACGAACAACTTTCTATTTCGAATGTTTCTTGCGTAACGCTGCCTACCAGCGTCTTTTTTCTTTGGCAGGACGCTTTCGGTTTCGTACAATCTTTCCACTGCTTTGAATACCATATAACACTGGCTTATGGATGTCTTGCTCTGTTCGGATACTCGACAACTATCTCCTAGCAGCAACGTAATATTGCCCATGATACTCATCGAGTGCCATATCATAATATTCTTCGTTACTATATGCTGCCATTTCTTGATCCTTTGCTTCTACGATGCTCGAGAGATTATTGATTTGTGGATCGATCAGTCCCTCGTATTTCCGATCGATATCTTCACGGGGGACCGTGTACTGCGACACGAATTGGTCGCGGGGGATGGGATGGGAAGGCGCCTGTTTCATTACTTGAAACGTAAATTTATCGCACGAGAACGTGAAGAGTCTTCGTATTACTTTCTCACGGTCGTGACGTGAGTCGAAATTTTAATTCTACTTTGAACTCTTCCAACTTCAATTAAAAAATCTTACAAATCAAATCTTATAAATCTTTTGATGACTTGAATAATCAAATAGGACCTCTTTTAACATTACTTAATCTACAGCTTCTATTCAGAAAACTTCTTTTAAACCTAAAAATAAAAAATTTTCCAATAATTGCCATTTACAGACTCAATTCATTAGATTAGAGCCTATTATAAATCTAGAGTCTACGTCCTAAAACTATGATTCAAAGTAGAAGCAAAATTTCAATTTGGACAAAATTTATCCGTTAAGAAACGATGGTACCAAGACAGCAAATCTCTGCAAGGTAAGTAACACACACAGAGAGAGAGAGAGAGAGAGAGAGAGAGAGAGAGAGAGAGAGATTGCGTGTGTGCGTGCGTGCGTGCGTGTGTGTGTGAGCGATTATTATATGAGACAGAACTTTTTGTTCTTAGACAGCTGATTATCCTTTATGATCGCTGGCATCAGACTGGGTGAGTGCGCCCGGCATCGCCCCTGCTTACCTTCTATACGCGATCTGTGATTCAATAACTTTATCCCTTAATAAAAAAGCGTCGGATAAAATTTTCATAAAGGAAAAGTCGTCTTAGAATTCAACTAGGAATACGTCTGTGCAAGGACACGGAGTTTTTCTGAATCATCCTATTGAACAAAAATTTCCTGCTTTAAAATATATTTTACGATCATCCATGCGAAGCGATTCGCACCCCACCTTCTCTCTGCTGAGAATATGCATAACTTTTCATGCGAAGTTATTCTCATTCCACCTTTTCTCTTACCGAGAAGCGTATAATTTTCCATGTGAAGCAACTCTCACTCCATCTCTCCCCCTTCTGAAAGGCTCTCACCTTGCTGAGGGGCACACGATACTTACTGTCTCTTTTCCTATTTAGAAGCGCAGGACTTTCACGCAAAACAACTTGGGACGGAATTTGCTTTGCATGGAAAGTCGTGTGCTCTTAAGCAGAACGGGGAAGTGGGAGTCACTTCGCGTGGAAGTCGTGCGCTAAGTAGGGGAGAGGTAAAGTGTTAGTGATTTGGCATGCGCTGTTCTCGATGATGCGATGGCGGCATGCGTCTCTATGTACTTTTTCGGAATTCTCGGACTTGGGAATCGTAATATGTGTCCTTATTTCACAATGTTATAGGAATCTGCGATGTCGAAATACTCATTGTCGGAAAATGATTAGTTTCGGAATAAAGAAAACGTGAATACTGGATATCACAAATCATAAATTTTTTATACGAATAATGGCCGTTGTATAAATCGAGCTTTCTCGTGGCGCAATCTCGCCGTGGATGGGGAGGAGGAAGGGCGCGGAAAGTCGCCGAAGAGGCGCAAAGATAACCGATGTGTGCAGAGACTGCGAGATAATTGGCAAAAACATTTTGAAAAACACAAAATTTCAGAACCATGAATCTTGAAAGATGCTAAATGTTTAATGATCAAACATACGCCGCCTCCGTTAAAAATACATACTTTTAAAATGCCGTTACACATGTAAAAAATGAAGCAACATAAATAATTCGTTGGGGGGAACGATAACTGTTGAACTGATACGGATGCATCGGGTTTCTTATAAGCTAAGTCAAGTATGTGCTCGCTGAGAGTCGTTAGACTTAAATTATAAAAGGATGATGTGAGCGCAAAAAAGAAAAGAAAATAGGAAGATGTAATCCTATTATTAATACATTTTAAAGTAGATGGACGTATTATGTTTGCATCGGCAAAATAGCGATTTTAGATAATGATCTGGTGAATGAACTCTTTGCCGTGCGAATCATAGCAGTTCGCATTATCGGATCCTGGGTTGATTTCTGTGACTCAACAAGAGGAGAGGTACCAGATCCTATTGCTGAGTTTGGGTAGACTTGTTTTGGTTAGTCTTCAGCTGATTTCCCTTGTTGGTCTTCTATTTAAATCGCTCTTGCAACGTGTGCAGGTATTCCTGACTCTACTTGCCAAAAATGCTGTCTGACCTGTTCAACACGCTGCCAACACACTGATCTATTTTTGTTTACGTCAATTGTGTCATGATAAGGGAAATTATTCAGAACGGTGCCAACTAAGAAATGAATGGGCTTAAATAAGTAAAATCATTAGGATTTTAATGGAGTAAGAAGACGCGAATTCAGAATCGCTTCTATCTCACAAAACATTGTTTGCAATTCCTTAAAGATTAAAAGCGTTTTTCCGATCATCCTGCAAAGATGACGCTTCGTGGATTTGACAACGACTTCCCACCGGCCGCCGAAATGAGGTGCATTAGAGGGGTAAATTTCCATGTGATTTCCTATTCATGTAAAAAATGAATTTTGTCGGATTGAGCTTGGTCTCCACGCAAAAAATCGAAAAACTCTTTAGTTTTAAGTTGTCCTTAAGCCTTGATGAATGTAGTCCCGTTATCCGAGTACATGTAAGAGATTTTTTTCCTGCGCAATATGATGAATCGCTTAAACCAGTTTAGCTATGAAAGACTCTGAAGTGAGATCGATGAATTCACGCATTTGATAGCGAAGCACGCAAAAAGTGATAGGTATGCTTTGTGAACGTGTCATTGCGTCGCTTAGATTCGCATCGTGAACGGGCCGACATAATCGACGCCGTAATGCGCGAATGGAAATGGTCACATATCTCACAAAGATCTCATAATCATCTTCGATTAGAGAGGAGATCGATGGACAAGAAAATGAATAAGGAAGGAACGAGGCTAATAGAGTATATTAAGAAGAGGTCGATGACTGAGTAAATAGAGGTATCAGAGGCGATGAAAAAGGAAATTGGACGTACACTGGAGTAGAGGAGAATCTGTTATAGATTACGTGCTAATGAACGAGGAGATAAAGGAGGAAGTGAGTTTAGAGATAGGAGAGCAGGTAGATTCGGGTCACCACCCAATAGTGGTACGTTTGAAAAGAGGGGGGGCAATAGAGAAAAGAGAGAGAGAGAGAAAGGAGGAGGAATGGAGAAATATGAAACGAGAAAGGAAGAAAGCTATTTAATAGAAATTAATTAAAATAGAATTAGGAAAAATGGAAATGGTAGAGAGAAAAGGAAAAGTAGGGAAAATTTGGAACAAGAATGAGAGAGACTATGGAGAGAGTAAAGAAAGATAGAAATGAAGAGAGGGAAGGAAAAAAAGGATGATAGAATAAGGAATATAGAAGGAAAAAAGGGAAGTTAGGAACGAGTTAAGGGCATGGAGGAAAGGATTGAAAGAGAGAGATAGGAATATAAGGAGAGTAAGGAGAAGGAAGGAATTATAGAATTAGACATGAGGAAATGAAAGAAGGAAGAGGGAAGCAGGAGAAATAAGAACGGAAGGGCAGGGGAATGATAAACAAGAAAAGGAAAAAGTAGAAAAGATTAAATAAGGATATAGAAAAGGAAGAGGGATTTTTTCATAAACAATTAGGAGTAGAAAACAAGATAATAAGAGAGGGAGAGAGAAGAAGTGAGACAGGAGGAGAGGAGGATTTGGAAAGGGAGAAAATAAATAGGATAATAAGGAGGATGATAAAGCGATAGGAATGGACGGAGTACCAAGTGAGATATGGAAAAGAAATAGAGAAATAGGCGTGGTGATTAAGCAACAAAGTATGGAGGAAGAAAGAATAGTCAGAGAAGAGAAAGTATAGTCGTGCCAATTAAAAAGAAGGGGTGAAGGAAGATTATAGAGGGGGGGGGGACGATAATGCCGTCGTTGTACAAGGTATATACAACGGCAAAGGAAGGTTAAGAGAAGATGTAGAAAAGAAGGGACTGATTTCACCGA
>NW_012130091.1:3619786-3622810 GCF_000143395.1 Atta cephalotes
GGAAGGTTAAGAGAAGATGTAGAAAAGAAGGGACTGATTTCACCGAATCAAACGAGGAAAGGGAACGATAGATAATACCAGGTATAAGCTTAAATCCGCTGTTTTTAAGTCAGAAAAACATTTTTTTTCCTAGGAAGCAAAAACAAATTTATTTAAAGTATTTGCCCTCGCTAACTATACATTTTTCCCATCTTTCGGGCAATTTGTGTATACCACGCCAAAAAAATTCCTCATCTTTCGAGGCAAACAACTTATCAAGCCATTTTCGGATGTCTTCGTAAGAATCGAAGTGCCGTTCAGCGAGCGCGTAGCCCATCGACGAAAACAGGTGATAGTTAGGTGAGTAAGGGATGGGATAGCATTTCCTAGTTGAGTGTCTCCAAGTAGTTTTGGATCATTGTTGACGTGTGCGTTGTTGACGATAGTGCGTTGTCATGGAGGAAAATCAGCTTGTCATGTCTTTTTCGATAATACGGCCTTTTTTCACGCAGAGCACGGTGCAGTTGTTGGTCGTAGCCGTGAGCATTAACAGTTTCATCAGGTTTTAACAGCTCGTAATAGATGACACCCTCCTGATCCACACCAAACACACATCGTTTTCCGTCCGAAGTGATTTGGTCTTGAGGAAGATGTTAATGATTGGGCGGGATCAATCCAAGATTTCTTGCGTTTAGGATTCTGAAAATAGATCCACTTTTCATCGCCTGTCACAATCCGATGCAGGAACTTTCTTTTTTTTCTTTCTGGCAAGCAGAATTTGGCATGTGGCATTTTGGCGTCACTCCATCTGTCTATCGTTCAGTTCATGCGGCACACATTTTCCAATCTTTTGAACCTTCCTCATGGCATGTAGCCGCATGGAAATGGCTGCTTGAGAAACACCCAATTGCTCGGCAAACATTTTTTGCGATTGGGTATAGTCCTCGTCCAAAAGAGCCTGCAATTGACAGTCTACCTTCCTGGACCGATTTTCACGCTTCTTGTCACTCAGATTAAAATTGTCGTCATTGAACCGGCCAAAGCAATTTCTGCACGTTCCGATAAAGCATTGTCGCCATAGGTCTCCACAAGCATTCAATGCGATTCGGCAGCCGATTTCTTCAAATTGAAACAGAAAAGCAAAGCTTCCCGCTTTTTTTTAAGCAAAAAACTAGACATGATTACGAAAGAAAAAATGTATGTTGTTATATGAAATTGCTGATGATGTGCACTGGTTAATGTTGACAAATGTCAAACACATAAAAAAAAGTGTGTTGTGTGGTAGCTTTGTACGCTCACTAATGCCACCTATGAGCAAACAGCGGATTTAAACTTATACATCTGGTATATATACGCTGAATTTTGATAATTGATTTGATAATTGATTGATTTGATAAACAGGCAGATTGGAAAAAAGGGAGAGAAAATGACGACAGTGTTTGTAGATTTGAGATCAGCATTTTATTCAATGGATAGAGGAGTGTTGACAAGATCTGAGGGAAAAAAGAATAAGAGAGGGATTAGTGAAGAAGATGGAGGAAGTATTAAAGGAAGTAAGAAGTAGCGTAAGAGTGGGAGATGGATTGGGAAAAGGGTTTTGGACGACAAGAAGGATAAGACAGGGATGTCCGGGAAATCCAGTACTTTTCAATATAGTGACGGATCTAGAAGTGGAAATGAGTAAGGTAAAATGGGGAGGATTAAGACTAGAAGAGAAGAGAATGTATTCGCTGCAATACGCAGACGATATGTGTTGGTGGCGGAGAAAGAAGAGAGATGAAGAGTATGCTAGAAAGATTAGAAAGGTACTTGGATAGGAAAAGACTTAAGTTAAATGTAAGGAATACGAAGGTATTAAGGTTCAGGGAAGGGGGAGGGAGTGAATAGAATGAATTGGTGGTGGAAAGGAAAAAAGATTGAAGAGGTGAAAGAGGACAAGTATTTAGGGTATGTTTTTCAAAGAAATGGAGGACAGAAAAAACATATACGGGAAAGGATAGCAAAAGCAGCGACAATAATGGGGCAAGTATGGGGAATAGGGAGATTTGGCGGAAATTGGAGAAGAAGAGTGTGGATGTTTGACACTTTGGTATGTGATGGGGTATGGAGTAGAGATATGGGGGATTGGAAAGAAAGGGAGGGGATAGAAAAAATGCAGGAAAGGTTCTGAAGATAGATGCTTGGGTTAGAGGGAAGGACATCGCGGTATTTAATAAGGGAAGAAATGCATAGGGAAATGATGAGAAGTAGAGCGGAGAGGAAGGCATGGGGTTTTGAAGAAAGATTGGAAAGAGAAGCGAATTAGCGCGGGCATGTAGGAAAGAAATAACAGAGAGGGCGCTAGAAAAGAGAGACGTATCAAATGGGAGAGGGAGAGGGGAGTTTTTTAAAGATAGAGGAATGGAGTGGGAGAGACAGAGAATGAAGGGAAACAGAAAGTACGAGGAATTAGAGGAGAGGGAAAAGGCCAGAGGGATGAAAGATGGGAACGGATAAGGAAATCGAGATTTGATATGTAGTATGAATGTGTAAAGGAGGAGGGAATGCCGAAATATCTGGAGAATGGATAGGGGGAAAGTAGATGACAGAGGATAGCAAGGTTTAGGTTGAAAATGAGATGATGGAAGGGAGATATTGAGAAAAAAAGAATAGGAGAATGTGTCGGTTGTGCGGAGAGCAAAGGGAGACATGTCTGGGAGAAATGCAGGAGTTGAAATGAGGGAGAAGGTAATTGGCAGGAAGCATGTAAGATAATTCTGAGGAGAGAAAAAGAAGAAGGGAGAGTGTAAATGGATGAGGAAAAAAAAAGAAAGAAAAAATGTAAACGGAAACGGAAATTCATAAGGAATAGACAGAGACGGTAACGGAGCGAGCGAGTACGAGAAAGGGAGAAGAGAGAGAGAGAGAGAGAGAGAGAGAGAGAGAGAGAGAGAGAGAGAGAGAGAGAGAGAGAGAGAGAGAGAGAGAGAGAGAGAGAGAGAGAGAGAGAGAGAGAGAGAGAGAGAGAGAGAGAGAGAGAGAGAGAGAGAGAGTAGAGAGAGAGAG
>NW_012130091.1:3623116-3628394 GCF_000143395.1 Atta cephalotes
AGAGAGAGAGAGAGAGAAGGGGGGGGGATAGGTTAGGTTAAGTTAGAGTAAGTTAGTGTATAAGTTAGTATAAGTGCTATTGTATAAATAATGTATAATCTTATGGGAAAAATCAAATATATATACATACATACATAGTGTATGTATACTTATTATTGTATTATTGTTATATATATATTATTATTATACATTTTAGATTCAATTTTATATATTGTATTATATTATTTTTGTATATTAAACTATTTTAAGTTAAATTATGCAAATATTTATTGCATGTCACATTTGTTAAATAAAATTGTAATTGTAATTTTGTATTATAACACATTGTAAAATAAATTGTAAAGAATTAATAAATAATCAAATTATTTAAATATCGTAAAATGAGATAATTTTGACATAGACGGAATAACTTCAGAAGAAAATTTTAAGAAATACAATTTGCATGTCCACAATCCATAAAGAACACAATAAGGCATTTTAATAATTTTTAAGACGTTTTTAAAATGTCTTTTATTCTGATTTTATGTGTGGATAAACGTGCTGTTTAATGTTATTATCAAAATTGATAAACGTTATTATCAAAATTACTTCATTTTACGATATATATATATATATATATATAAATAAATTATAATTAGTGGGATGATAGAGATACTTTTATGGATTAATCCTTTTTACTTAAAATTATACTATAATATATAACTAATTTCTGATAAAAGTAGAACAATCTGCACAAAAACATTATTTCTTTTATATATATTGCTTAATTGCATATAAGACAAAATTTACTAAATTAATGTATTTGATTAATATTTATTTTTAGATATTTATTTTTAGATTTTTAGAATAATTTTAGATTCAGTACTTTTCATCTTTATAAAGTATAAAAGCAAAACAAAACCTCATAGTTAATTTTTACAATTTTTAACAACTAAATATTTATTAATATAAAACATTAAGTATATTTTAAATAAGCATGATAAAATAGCGATTTTCTTTATATCAACTTTATACATATATACTGATGATATACATATATGTATATGTAGATATATATTATAATGATATAAGTTTACAGAGTATTAAAGAACCGCAGAACTTGTTGCGTAAAATTATTTTATATATCAATGATAATTACATAAATTTAATATTCAAACCTATTCTCTTAAATTCGAAATGTTTCGAGCCCTTTTCAGAAATTCAATAAATATAATTACTGATGTGGCTTCTTAAAGTAGAATGTTTTTTTGGTAAACTGTTTCCAGAATAATTAAAGCTGCTCACATGTATATTATGCTTCCTCACTGTTCTATAATTTTCGAACTCTCTTACATCCATATAGTAATTAAGATTATGTGTATTCATATAGGGAAGTAAGAACATAATTGTACTATTACGGTTCAGCATCAAACATTATTTGCTTGAATAATTCACAAACCTATATTGTACGGCTTTGGAACGAAGCAAAATTATGAAATAGGAAATGTGTATCAGAGAGGTTGCTTGTATTACATCGTCGAAGAAATTTTATGCCAACAGTTAATACACGTGGATAGTAAACTAAATACATACGTATCTTAATGTGAATGGTATTTTCTTCTGACAAAGTTCAAATCGCTGTGTAATTGTAACAAAACGATATTTAACAAATAATTGTTATGGCGAATATAACGATGGAAAAACTTATTGCATTTTTGAAAGTGGACTTATTGTTTGCTTGTTGCTGGCCATTACCACCAACTGCCACAAAATGTGAAAAAATACGTAATAAAATATTTCGCTACTTTTCTATTCTACACGGGATGATTATGATGATTGCGATATTATATACAATTTATAGCAATCGGTCGGATTTATTTTTGATAATGAAATTATGCTGCGAGTTATGTACCACTACTGAAGTTCCTTTACAAATAATTTGCTTTTCAATTCAGTACGATCGTCTCCAAGTAAGAAGCGTTATTTTAGTTATATAATTATATATAATTTAGTTATATAATTAACATAAAAATAAATAATAATAGGTAATTAATATTAAAAATAGTGACGCGTTTGCTCACTAAAAGAATAAATTATTATGAAAATAAATTATTTTGAAAATAAAGAAAATAATGAAAAATCAAATATTTCGTTAATAAAAAGAATTAATTATTGATAAGTTAAAATATTTCAGATTTTCGTTTTTTTTACATAATATAATATTAATGAAAAATAGACATGATAATGAATAAATATAATATTAAGGGAATGCTGAAGCCGCCCGTATTACCGATAAAACTAGCATTTTTGACATTTTTGTTCTTGTTGGATTTCTTCATAGTGTTTTTGTCTTAGTAGCCGATCAACATTAAAGGTAAAATGGATAAAGAAATCTGTAATTTTTTTTTCCAGTTTTAAACACGAATTTAAACACGAAATACTCCAGCGACAAATACATTAACATATACATTAATTATGGAAAAAAAATTTTTATTCTGTGAAACTACTATGAAGAAATTCGACAGGAACAAAAATATCAAAAATGCTAGTTTTATCGGATAATACAGGAGATTCTAGCATCCCCTTAATAAAAGTAGACATGGTCCCTCGATATTTCTAGTACGACAATTCAAATTCGACTTACTTCTAATTCTTTTTAAATGTATCAATACTCTTTAAGTTTTAATTTAAAATAATTGTAATCTTTGATATAACATATATAAATAAAATATTTTTTTAATATTTAATATTTAATATTTAACAAAACATATTGTTCATTATTTTCTTGTTTGAAAATCATATTTAAATATTACCTACACATACAACATCAATTGATTTATTTTTATAAATTGAAATGTTAAAATAAGCAGGTTGATATAAAATTTAATCAGATTGTAAAGTAATATTATTCTATTATTTTGTTGTATTTTATATTAAGAACATTTTTAGGTAAATGTGCAGTTTAAATTACATTTCATCGATATTATTGCCCTTTAGATATGTTGTAAGGAAGAGTGTTTTGAATAATTTCTTACAAAAATTAAGTAGAGAACGGCATTAGCTTAGGAGATATAATAAGATAAAGTTTTATAATTAAATGGAAAACGGTATTTTTAGGAGGTTATCTTACGAACAATAAAGATTATGTGTTTGAAAATCATGTGAAACACAGTAGGAGAAACTCGGGCAAAGTGGATATTCCAAAATTTAAAGAACTTTAAAAAAATTATTGGCTGATGAATATAAGAAACGATGTGCTAATTTTAATTGTATGTACTTTATTATAGTTTAACATATAATAAACAGAACATTTAATAGTTTTAAAACATTAATAAAATAAATATATAGGCAAAACTATTTGCTTTGCCCTAATCCCCGAATAAAGCGGATAGGGAAATAGGGCAGTGAACATAGGCATTTATGCACCATTAACAAGTTAATGAATTAAAATATTAATACGTATATATATTTTAAGTTCGTTATATGTTTTCTGATGTTTTCTTCATAAAATTTCTAAATTTGCATTCTCTAAAGGCAAGTTGCGTGGATTTTTCATTTCACTGGCCTTGATTAACTTTTTTTTTACAATTACTGATCATTTATAATAATAAAGAATGAAAAATGTAAGACAAACAGAAATAATAGCGTAAACGATAGGTAAGTAACAAAATAGGTGATCAAATTGAATTCACTTTGCCCGGTTCACTTTGCTCAGTTCACTTTGTCCAGCACAGACTTTTTGAAATCAAAATAAAACTAAAGTCAGTAGCAACTATTATGCGATTTATGATAAATCAAGACAAACATATGCACTTTAAGAACAATATAATAATTACAAGCAATCCTAGGAAAGTGTAATTTCATAGGATAATTTGTAATGAAAAAAAACACCTTGAAATATTGAATATTTATCGTCGTTTTTAGATTTTATATTTTCTGCATCGATATGCAGTGTTTCTCCTAATAACTCAATTACTTCCGACAGATAGGTAATGGATGAAGTTATGTTCGTTTCAGTTCTTGCCAATATATAGTTTACGAGTAATGGCCAGTGTCCGCTTTGCCCTCGGATTTTCCTTATAATTATAGATCTCGTTTTTTGGTCTCCTCCCAACTTTGGAGGTAGGAGCTATTCAAATAAGAAGAAAAAGAATAGATTTCGTTTCGCATCGTAAGTTGTAGGGAGGGACATAGGGTGGATTTTGCGTGAAAAATCAAAAATTTATATGAAGTATTATCATAGATCTAGTTTCACTCCGTAAGCATGGAAGAAGTGGGACCTTGCTTTATGTGGAAAGTTGTAAAACAGTACAATTATATAGATTTCGTCTCGTAGGAGGAAGGACTTCGCTTTGTATGAAAAATTGTAATCCTATATTTATTGTGAAACTTAATTTGTTTATCTTCTAAAGCAGTGCCGTCTCCTATTATTAACTACAAAAATTGTAGAAAATTAGTTACATTTTCCCCACAACATATTTAAGGGATAATAAAATTGGCGAGATGTAATTTAAACTGTACATTTATTCATTTCTGTTTAACCACAGTCATGATTCAATTGCAGTACGTAATTTACGAATTGGAAGACTTTTGCAAGCGAGCGAAACCAGAGGAAAGAAATATTTTTCATCGATACATTAACAGTTGTAAATCGATTTACATAGGCTCAATATGCGCCTTTACCGTTACCGGCTTGTTACTCATCATCAGTCCTATAGTAGAACCTCATCCTTTTCCCATCGATATAGAATATCCGTTTTCTGTGGATTATCAACCTTTAAAGATTATCATTTATCTACATCACATATTACTCATATATCAAAGTTATGCGCAGGTATGCTCAAATATTTTTATCGCACTTCTATTGTGGTTTGTGTCAGCAAGATGTGATATCTTATCGAATAGATTTCGAGCCGTCACAAAATTTACCGAATTGCGAGCATGTATAGAAGAACATCAAGAATTATTATGGTAAATTTAGAATTAAATATAAATAATATTATAGAAACTTTCATCTTGAAAACATTTTTTGAAAATATAAAAAAGTTCTATTCTATACATATAATAAAATATTGAAATTGCAATTTATAATACTTTGTCAACAGAAAGCTTAAACTTAAGTTCAAATGGAAAATTAATATATATAATATATATATATATATATATATTAATATAAAAATATATTATATATATAGTACACATACGTATACGCACGCACGCACGCACGCACGCACGCACGCACGCACGCACGCACGCACGCACGCACGCACGCACGCACGCACGCACGCACGCACGCACG
>NW_012130091.1:3637330-3640647 GCF_000143395.1 Atta cephalotes
ACGCACGCACGCACGCACGCACGCACGCACGCACGCACGCACGCACGCACGCACGCACGCACGCACGCACGCACGCACGCACGCACGCACGCACGCACGCACGCACGCACGCACGCACGCACGCACGCACCCACGCACGCACGCACGCACACACACACACACACACATGCACACAAAATTGATAAGTAATTTAATAATTTGATACTCAATCTGGCATCCTATTAGAAAGTTGTTAATATACTAAAAAGTTATAAATATAAAAGCTATAAATAAATTTATTGCAAAAAATATTATCTCGGTCGAGAATAGAATCTGGATCTCTTGTATTCCGTACGAGTGCGTCCGAAATCTTTAGACTACTGAGACTTTAGTAATATTCTTCGCAATAATCGATATATCGGTGCAAGGAAACACATCTTTTTCAAGCGACATAATATAAACAAATAAGAATCTTATTGTAGACCGTAAGGACACAATTGATAAACTAAAGGTCTATACCGGTCGAAGCTGGATTTTTAACGCTTTTAATAATTTCTATGTGAAATGAATCTGGATTCGACTCCCGACTAGGTAATATTTTTCGCAATAAATTTATTTACAATCTTTCTAATAGTATATTAACATCTTTCTAATAGAATGTCGGATTGAGCATCAAATTATTGAATTGCTTATCAATTTAATTTGTGATATTACTATAGTAATTTGATTGCGTTTATAAGTTCAAAATATCATTTTGGCGCGTAGTTCGAATAACTACATATTGAGTATATTAATTGCTTTTAAATCATTCATAGAAATGATTTAAAAGCATTAAAGATCTAGCTTCAACTGGTATAAATTTCTAGAATTAATTAAAATATAATTAATTCTGATACAAAATAGACATTTCTTTTTATTGCTGAATAAAATTTAAAAAGAACATAAGTGATTATTTTTTTATATTAACGATAACTGCAAAATTTTAATAAACATATATCATTTCAGGTATGGAAGAAAAGTTACGCTTTCTATTCGATATGTAATGTTAGCGTCGTTAGCTGTCAGTACGATAGTTATTATTTTTACTGGTTGCACTTTTCTTAGCGTAAGTATAATTATTTATTTTAGTTAAAAAATAAGATTCTTTCATTTTGTATAAAAACGTCTACTGAATATAATTTTGATTATTGGCATTGAGGATATTAAATTGAATAATTATCTAACTAATTTTGTTCATAATGCTGTTAGAAATGATAGTAGTAGTAGTAATAGTATAATACTTTATTGGCCTTACAAAAAATATACAGCCATCTTACAGAGCCTCGCTAAATCACAGAATTTAATATCTTACGTAGATGTCGCTATTCATATGCAAAATTCATATATGAATTAATAGGCTAAATTATAATTTCTTTTCGCATAACTCTTAGAAATCAAACTAATTTACTTAAATCTATACATACAATAATTGTAACGAATTATTCTTTCTTGTTAAATCCTTCTTGTATATGAAGCCTTACTAATTATTACTAACTACTAGTTAAAAACAACTTGCTTAACAACAACTGCTTAAATATTATATTTGAATCTTAAGCATTAAGATTAGTAAACTTCACCGAATTAAAAATATTATGGTTTTCGTTCTAGAAGCTATCAAACAACATCTAATCCATACGATTAACATTATATTTAAAGATTCTTAGGGATAGAATTTGTAAGAGTCTTCAGCTGGTAATTGGAATGGTAATTGGAATGTGATCATTTCTCCAATTATCTCGTTCCACTCTCCACTCGCACTTCAAGGCAAGGACAAAGCTCACAATTAATAGATCGATGCAAGAACTACTAGTACCTAAGCCTGAGAAAAACACTGCCATCATTCAGGAGACTATACTGCTCTGAATCAGTAAAATTAAAAATTGTATTGCCATTGTTAGTTTTGCTGCTCTATGCAGTATGAAATCATCTCCGAAGAAAGAAATTCCCGATAGACCGAATAGATTGTAAAAATTTCATTCATTAGCTTTAATATTGTTATTTTGTGAAGGGGATCTATAGCACGCTACTAGAGTGATTTCTCCCATCGAGGAAGAGACACACACAGCGCCCACTTCAAGAGCTTCTGGAACGAAATCCAATTGGATAGTTTTGAAAATTACGTCCTTCTTAAGAAAAGCGATACCATCTCGATTGTTTAGTCTATCAAACCGAACCGTTTCAAATTCCCTCAAGAGGAACGGACGCTGATTCGTTTAAGTATGTTTCTTAATCATAAAAATATTCATGTCTACAGCATTTTTTTCCAGCTCGAATAGATTATTTTTCGATCGTTTAAAATCTTATTTTTATTGTCGTATGTTTTGATGCCATTCATCAGGTTGGCTAGGGAAGAGTGTTTTAATTGATCCGTTGTTGTCCCAGAAGAAGCCTTAAAGTTAGCTTCCTGTTTATTTGTGATGTCCTTAGCTTATTGTATATTTTCTCTTTGATTCTTTGATGTATCGCATTCATCATTCTCTCTAACATAATTACTGGAAGATTCCACCTGCAGTTCGTAAGAAATCGGCCGAAGAGCTATGTCAATGGGAGAGAAGCTTTTGTTCCTACTTCCAATGAAATATCTTCTTTTTGGTTCTTGTAGAATTGATTACTCCTTTAGCATCTCACCGATGTAGCTTAAATCTTCTTTATAAATGGAATACTTGCCATTAATATTGACATCCTCCTGCCATGTAATGTGTGTGATCTCCAGGCAAAATTTAGTGATCAAAATTTGTTGCTCTATTTTTTGACTTAAGATTGACTTCTTGTAAATCCAAAGGCTTCTGATGCAATTTTCGAGAAATGGGAGTTCGTTGACTGGATATTCTGCTTTCCAACCGACTTCTGGCGATTTTGCTAAACGAGGTGGAGCTCTTATCTTGAGTTGATGGAAATTTCTTGATCCCAGGTCTGAATTTCAGTTTTATGGAAGACTAACTTTCCGGCATCATTCATTGCAATATTCTCGTATTCCATTAACCTTCTCACTTCGTATCCTTTAAGGAAGATCGGACAATTCTTATCAGTTGAGCGATGCTTCCCGTTGCAATTAAAACAAGTAGAGGTTTCTCATACATTCACCCTCATATTTTTTCTCGCTACACATAATACATTTCGAATCATTATTGCATACTTTAGTGGATGGTCGTATTTGAAGCAATTAAAACATATTGTAGGCAAGATCATATAGGGTTCGACGTTGAATCTGACATTATGAATATAAACTTCGCTCGGCAAGATTTGGCTCAAAAAGATTATATTAGGTTATAGACAGATAAAGATTATATTAATACAAC
>NW_012130091.1:3642134-3646688 GCF_000143395.1 Atta cephalotes
TACTATATATATATATATATATATATATATATATATATATATATATAAGAGGAATTAATATACATGGGTCGTTTGATAAGTTTGGTAAATTTCCATGAAATGGCGCTACAATCCATTTGATGACGCGACATCTCGAAAGATTCACTCTTCGAACCCCTTCAGGCCAAATTTCAGCTAGAAAGGATGCATAGTTCACGTTTGGTAATCATTTGAAGGAGGCTATCTCAAAGTCTGCAAAATACTCATTGACAATGACTTCCTCATTTGACGAGAATTTCTTCCCACCGAGCCAAGTTTTTAAGTTTGGGAACAAAAAGAAATCACACGGGACCAAATCTGGAGAATAGGGTGGATGAGGAATCAATTCATAGCCCAATTCGTAGTTTTGTCATTGCAACGATCGACTTGTGAGACGGCGCGTTATCTTGATGGAAGAGCACTTTTTTGCGCGCCAATCTCACTTCGGATTCTGATTATTTCAAAATACCATAAAATTAATTCTCATAATATTTCTTCTGATAAGTTTTAAAGCTCTGATAAGTTTTCCTTATAGGATCTTGATAATTTATCCTTATAGGATCCTAATTTATCTTTATTTTTTATTTCGATAATTTCTCCTTTTAGAGTCTCTACTTTTTCCTTATAAAGTTTTGATAAATAATTTGTTATATGTCATACTGGGCTCAAGTGATCTAACCTAATAAGGTTCGATTAATTTTAGGGCATATACTAATCTGATCTTTTTTGAATTCTAACAATTTTCTACACGGGTTATATGTATCTATTATCATCTGTTGCAATCTTTTTTTTTAATAGCGACAACCAATGTCAGTAAAATCAACATTTTTAATTTTCTTCATTTCGTCTCTTGCAAAAGTATATTTATGTGCATGGCCAGCCGATCATTTGTTAAGTGCAGTAAGTTACGTTTATATGTATACAAAAAACAGCTTGATACATTTAGAAATTAATAAACTAAAAATATTCTCTCTCTCTAGAGCACTGATATTGCACATGCTGTATATGATTCGATATGGTATAAGGGGAAAGTTGAATTCCAAAAAAATTTTTTACACACTCTATTGCGTGCGCAACAACCTATAGCTGTAAACGTACCTTGCATGCTACCGACTGTTTCATTACATTATTATGCTTCAGTAAGTCATCGATTTTATCTCATAGTATTTTTGTTTCTATACTTTATTATTAATATTTTATATTATTTAATAGATGTACATGTTTGAGACTGTCATTTTTTTACTTTTATTTGGAAATATATAATATGAATGAAAAATTATTATTTATAAACATTTACATGTTTTTATTAGTGTTCATTGCAAATAAAATCTCCTGTTTCTTGTAACAAATATATAAATTTTTTTTATAATATATAAATTAATTTTTTTATATGTCATTTATTATTATTTATATACAAATAACAAAATTGATATAATTCTTTTTATTAAACAATTGCAATTATTAAAATTAAGAAGATTATATTTGCAATATTTTAGTATGTTTCAACTGCCTTCTCTTATTTGGCTACTTTTCGAATTATACTTGAAGAAAGCGATGAGGATTAACGAATTGGCACTAATACGGTGAGACTACATTTGTTTGAATTGTACAAATATTTTGTATAATAATTGTATATTTAAATTTAAAGAGCGTATTTCTGAATAAAAGTAAAATTATGTTCATTAACTTCGTTTCTAAATCAAAATCATAGATTGATCATCTTTGCACAAAAAAATTATAATATATAAGCTGTGCTTCATTTGAAAGTTGAAATTCTAGTCCTAATGAGTATAAAATAATTTATTTTAAATAATTAGTTCGTAAGATATTGTCTGTTAAATTTAAACATAACATTGATTTTTCTTCGAAAATCGATTATTGTTTTTTTAATAAAAATAATTATATGTGCAAATTACAATATATATATATATATTTATTTTGATTCAGAAAATAGTGATTCAAAATAAATTACGGTAAATACTTATGGAAAAGGAGCATCATCTCCAATGATCTTGACATATGTTGTCAAATGGCCATGAATGAATCGTCAATAAGTTTTAGGTGACGACCGCTATTCATTGAAACATTATTAACAAAAAAAGTTGAAAAGTGATATCTCTTTTTTACTGTACAAAACAAAATTTTGTTTTAAAATATATTTTACGACTTTCCACGCGAAGCAATTTCTACTCATTCTTCTACTCACAAGGTCATTGGAAGTGGCGCCTTTTTTCTATGTATATTTATTCTACATTTTACTTTCTAGCATTAAAAAATAGATTAAATTTTTTTATTTTATGACATCTTACAATTAGGTTTAAATGTTTGTAATAAATAATAATATGATTTAAATGAGAAATAATAAATATGAAATGAGTTATTCATATTAGTTGCTTTGTTATTAAATATAAATTTAAGATAAGAAGTATATGAAGAGAAAAGGAAGGTTATGGCGATTATACTATATTATGTGTAATTTTCGATACTTATATTCTGGGGACGATCGTAAAAATTTTTCATTCTGTTTAAACATTATAACATGCCTACTGGTTATTAATGTTTACAGGGTTGTAAAAACTACATTTCATCAGTTTTGTAAGTAACAGACACTTTTACAGATGTGTATTTTTTATACATAATTTTGAAAAGTATGTTTTGGTATTAATTTTATAACTTTATTTTAGCTTGGAGATTTTAAATGTGGATTTCAAATATAATTGAATTAAATTTTGAGAATGTATGCATGTATTTGACATATAAAATTATACTTGGATACTAGCATGGTACTAATTGATAATATTCTATATTCTCTTTTCTACTTCACAATATTTTCTTTTTCAGTTTTTTTGTAAATTATATTCATTCTGTACATCTGAAGAATTTCTCTCTATAATATAATTGATATCGCTTACTAATGGCTAACAAATTTGTACTTTTATAATTATATGTTATACGGATATCAATGTGAGTTATTTAAAAAAGATAGGATAGTATTTTATAATCTTCTTCTTTGCTTTATTTACATATGTTTACATTAGGGTGGTTGTTATTTTAACAATTTTTGAAATTTAATTGGAACACCAAAGTAATTTAATATCTCAAAAAAATAACACTTATATTTTTTCAGATTTTTTGAACAATTTTAATCCGTGCCATCGGGGCACGGGTAAGCGGAAAAAGACCTTTGTGGATAAAATTCGACCGACGCTCTAATTCTTAACTAATTAAAAAAAATTTTTTTTTAATTTGCTCGTAATTGAATAAGCTGTAAGCTCATTTTGCGTAAATTTTGATTACGGTTCAAATTAAAAATTGCCGATCCCATATTTGTTAACGTAAAATTTTTATTTTTTCTGCTTCCTTCATTGGATTTGCAATTTTTACTTTGCACTGTTAGAAATGTAATCACGAACTTCCTTTATGTGTAAATGAAGCTCGTGGTTATAAATGAAATTAAAAGTAATGAATGATTTAACTGAAAATTAAGTAAAATTAAATTATATAGTAGTTAAATGTAATAAACGTGTGAATTTATGAAATTTAATGTATTTTCAATAAAATTTTATGAAAAGTGAAAACATTAAATTTCATAAATTTTGAAAAATACATTAAATTTATTACATTTTTATGTATTAGGTGTACAACTTTGCTTCCGCCGTTTTTCTATAGATGGCTTTAGCGGTAAGTGGTGGTCGAAATAAATAGATCATAGACGTCATATAATAAACTTGGGCATCTGTCAACATAACCCCATAGAAACATTAGTCGATTTGTGTCTGCATCATAAAGTTATTCTCGATTGAAAATGTCAGTTTATGATCCAAATTCTCGTCATTTGCGGGAGGTTTTAATTTTTTGCTTCAATATGAAGAAATCTGCTGAGGCTCTTCAAATGTTCTCAAATACTTATGGTGAGGCTGCTATTAGTGAAAGAACGTCGTGAGTGGTTTCAACGCTTCAAGAACGTGATTTTGACGTCGAAGACCCGCATAGCGATGGAAGAGAGAAGGTTTTCGAAGATGCAGAATTGGAGGCATTACTTGAGCAAGACTCGTGTCAAAATCAAGAAGAATTGGCACGATCATTGGAAGTGACTCAACAAGCCATTTCAAAACGCCTCAAAGCCATGGGAATGATTCAGAAGCAAGGAAATTGGGTGCCGTACGAATTGAAGCCGAGAAATGTTGAACGGCGTTTGTTTGTGAACAGCTGCTTGAAAGACAAAGACAGAAGGGATTTCTGCATCGCATTGTGACTGGGGACGAAAAATGGGTTCATTACGATAATCCTAAACGCAGAAAATCATGGGGAGTTCCCGGCCATGCTTCCACGTCGACAGCCAAACCGAATATTCATGGCTCCAAGGTCATGCTCTGTATTTGGTGGGACCAGCTCGGCGTAGTGTATTATGAACTGTTAAAATCGACTGAAACAATCACAGGCGATCAGTATCGAACGCAATGGATGCGTTTGAGCCGAGCATTGAAAGACAAACGGCCGCATACAACGAGAGACACGATAAATGATTTTGCAGCA
>NW_012130091.1:3653375-3655303 GCF_000143395.1 Atta cephalotes
TATATATATATATATATATATATATATATATATATATATATATATATAGTATATATATATGAGGGTAAGTCAATAAGTTTTTAGAAAAAACGTAATAAAATACATTTTTTTTGATCGATTCATTTTTATTTCTCAACACTCCTTTCAGCTCGGTCCACACTTGATCCAACAATTCTCCAACTTTTTCAAGCCGTCCGAATAATATTGTCCAACTCTTAAAATAAGCCTTTGTTTCGGCGATGAGCTGCTGGTGGTGAATCTCTCTTTCCTCCGAGTCATTTCTTCAGATTTGGAAAACAGGAAATAGTCGTAAGGGGCTAAATCTGGCGAATATGCTGGATAGGAAGCAATTCGTAGCGGAATTCGTTGAATTTGACCATCGGTATCGGATACGTAACTGAATTCGTGCATTGTCTTAATAGAAGAGCATTTTCTTCTTCTGGAGACGTTTTTTCTTTAAAATGTTGTTGAAACGGCCCAATAAGGCTGCATAATAATCGCCATTAATCATTTGCTTCGACGGAAGGTAATCTGTATGAATTATACCGCGTGCATCTCAAAAAACTGTGACCATCACTGCCTTTCCGGCAGACTTTATGGTCTTTGTTTTGTTCGGAGTTGGTTCATCCGGTGAAGTCCATTTGACTCTTCCTTCGTCTCGAGTGTGAAGTAATGAATCCATGTTTCGTTCACAGTAATGAATCGACGCAGAAACTCATTTGGATTACGTTGAAACATCTCCAAACATTGTTTTGAAATCATCACACGGTCGCGCTTATGGTCCATAGTGAGTAAACGCGGCACCCATCTTGTCGATAGCTTTTTCATACCCAATTGTTCGTGCAAAATTCAATCACTGTGCCATCACTGTACCTGTGGTCTCAACAAGCTCGCGCACTTTCGTTCGTCGATCAATCAAAATAATATTGTGGACTTTATCGACGATTTCTGCGTAGCAGCCTCAATTGGATGTCTCGAACAAGGTGCATCACATGTGGATACGATGACGTTTAAATTCATTCACCCAATTGTATACGTCGCAAACGCTAGTGCAGATGTGCTATGAACATTATCCAACTCGGCTTTGATTTCTTTCGACGTTAAACCTTTCATGTAGATGTTTGATTACTGCACCAAACTCATTTGTTTCTATTTTGCAAAAAATACAAAGATTGTTCGTCTACAGAAATGAAACCACGCGATAAATTCCGCTCAAAATTTGACAGTAATCAGCTGAGAGATGCTGCTTGTCAAAAAGTAATGTGACACAACACTGCGAGTCAGATTCTTTTGATTTCCTAAGAACTTATTGATTTGCCCTCGTATAAAGTTTTCTAGCAAGAAACACAGATGATAGTGTAACACAATTACATAAATACATTATATCCTTGTTTGCTAATTAATAAGGATAAAATCGATTTATGATACACTATGATACACTATGATACACTACTACTGTCCATATCATAATACGTCCCAGCAAACGAGAAATATTTTTTTTGGATTTAATTAGATTCAATTGGATTTAATTAGATTCAATTGAATGCAATTGGATTGAAAAACTGCATTTCCTATTCAAAATTTTGAATTGAACAATATTCACAATGAATATTCACAGAAAAAGCAAATATTGTTTTTATTGAAAAGCATAGAGATATGCTCCATGCAATTCCTATAAATAAATAAAAATGCATTCAGGATTGAAAAACATTCATTTTGACATTCGTGAATCAATATTTCTGAAAATCTGAATCCATTTTAATTCATTTCAATCCATTCTCGTTTGCTGGGATGATAATAGTATAAATACAGAATCATTCGTACAATAGCTGTGCTATTTAGGTATATAATTATTAGAAAAATAGAATCGTATATTTCATGTATGTATGTGTATATATATATATATATATATATATATATATATATAC
>NW_012130091.1:3655323-3670196 GCF_000143395.1 Atta cephalotes
TATATATATATATATATATATATATATATATATACACACAGGGGTATCTGATAATTGTTCTGACGGAGTTCGTGGACATGTAGAGCGGATTAAATTGAGACGGAAAGTCCTCTACCATTTTGTAATTTTCGCAATAGTTAATAAGATATTAATTGCTGCAAATTGGTCTTTAATAATTTTTTACTCAAATACTATGAGAGCTCTATGAGAAGAAAATAAACAATTTTTATCTCTTGCAGTTTTTCTGTAAAGTTGATAGTAGTTTGATTACAAGATATAAAAATTTAAATTAATAACAATATTAAAATGAAAATATTAAAAAATAAAAACATGAAAGATAATAGATAAAATTTATAACCATTAGACAATAATATAAATATTAATTATAATAAATTATATCAAATCTTTCTAGATACATACTGTGCTTTTAGCTGAATTTGCTTTATTTCATCTATACTATCTTTATTACGATACATTGCAGACAATCTCATAAGAGACCACGCAATTTCATTTCACTGTTAATTATACTTTACTGAAATGGATTTAATTATTACTAGACAATTACCATTTGATTGCAACATGTGTAATGCCTGAAAGTGTAAATACACGGCAGCATTACGTTCGATGCATATTATTAATTAAACAGTCTTTGTCTTGCTATCTAGTGGGAAATGCAAAGGCAAGGTACCTATAATTAGATGTTCATAAAAGCTGTTTTTCTTTCTAGGTAGTAATTCACAATAACTGAGAAGCATCAATATTTCAAATTTTTTCGAGATTTTTAAAATAAAATATCTTCAACGTGCAGTAAAATAACAAAATTTATTCCACAAAGGCTTTATGTTCTATAAACATCTTTAAAGAAGAGGGGAACAATATAGCTTCCACGAATTTTATGATATGAATCAAGTTTAATTTATATAATTTATTAAAATATTAAATTGCATAAATTATTAAAATTAAAATTTTAAAAGAAGAAATTTTATTTACAGTATGTATTTTTATAATATAATGCAACGACATTTATTTGAACATTCAATTTATATTATAATTTATGGAATTGTAATCGATATTAATGTAATGTTAAAATTTTTTCATAATGTATTATACACATTGAGAACCCTTGAGAAACAATGCACCTTGCTTCAAAGACAAGATATAACACTGCTTATATCGTATGTACTGCATATACATCATTTGGCGCTTCATAATAGTGCTATTATATCTATTTGCTAGCAAATTATCTTGACAATATTGCAAAGGTGATTACAGCTTATGCCTATACTAGCTAGAATTTCCGTTATGTTTTAAACATGGAGGGAAAGGTAACACTAGATAGAGTAATTGCTTTTCTAAAGATATACTTGATATTTGCTTGCTGTTGGCCTCTTTCACCGAACGCAACGAAGTCTCAGAGACTTCTTCGCAGTGCTTTCCAGTGTTTCTGCGTCACGAATTCGATACTAATTGCCATCGCGGCGGTATGGACACTCTGTAATCACAGCGACGATATGCTTCTGGTGATGAAATTAGGATGTCAGTTGAGCGCTATCATACAAGTTCCATTACAGTTGATACTCTTTGCGATGCAAAAGAAACGTTTGCAGGTATACAATTTTTCATTTTTATTCATATTAGTTTGATGAAAAAACTGTTTTGTAACTTAACAAAATCCGTCATATACTCTGCTCAGATTTATAGGAACTGTTTATATTTATAAAATAAATCATGAAATAAAATGTTTTGTCTAATGATTCAATTACTTAATATTTTTGAGACTTTCACGGGTGTTTTCTTTAGAGGTGCCAAAAGATTTATGAGTTATCGCCGCGTCATGATTCATTGCTAATGTTTCATAAATCTTGCTCAATATCAATCTTCGCCCTGATCATAGTGCAAGGATGCAAATGTGACTTCTACTACTGGCCTTGATGAAGTGAACGGCACAAGGTATACAGTTGGAAACGTTGGCATTAGCAATCATGATAGGGCGATAACTTGTAAACTCTTTAACACCTCTTATTGTTAAATTATTTGTTTTATAAATTAAATATATTCTTTAAACAGAAATATTAGGGATGGGAAAAAGTTCGTGGCGTTTTTTAAATGCTATCTAACGAGAAAAACGCCACGAACTTTTTCTCATATATAAGTATTATATATTTTTTAAGCTGTTCTTTAAAATTTTGTTATTTAACTATTATTACTATATGTGTATACATATAAAATTGAGACAATTTATTAATTAAGAATATATATTATTAATATTTCGTATTTATAAAATTATGAAAGAACTATTAATATAAATTTTAATAACACAGTTTATTATTTTGGAAATGGAGACTTGTTATCAGCGAGCGCAAGAATATGAAAAAAAAATTTTCCAACAATACATCGACAAATGCAAACTATTTTATGGTATGTACAGTATTAGTTTTAATTGTTTAAAGAAACTTAATAATAATTTAATTGCTGTAGGTAGTATTCTTTGTTGGTTAGCAATGACAGGCATTAGTGTTATACTCACGCCTTTATTTTCATCACAATTGTTTCCATGTGAAACAGAGTATCCATTCGATGTGCAACTTCAACCATTGAAAACAATTATTTATGTTCATCAAATATTAATTGCTTATCAAAGTGTAATCCAAGTTAGCACCAATACCTTTCCTGCTCTTCTACTTTGGTTTGTAGCCGCTAGATTTGAAATTCTATCTGTTCAGTTTCGTACAATGACGAGTATGAAAGAGCTGGTAAACTATACGCGTAAACATAGTCTATTACTTAGGTATATAATATAATAGGTATATAATTTGAAAAAAAAAGAAAAAAAATTAAATGCAATAAGTTATGTTTTTTAAAATCGAATATTTATAGATATGCAAAAGAAGTATCTCATGCAATTCGTTACATAGCATTATTATGCGTGACTTTTAGTACTGGTGCTGTAATATTTGGTTATCTTACTTTTATGAGTGTAAGTAGTAGTGTAAGTACCGTGCTTCGTGTAAAAGTGTGTTCTTTAAAAAAAAAAATTTTGTTTTATGATATGTTATATGATTTTCTCATTTATTGCTTATGAAAAGCGAATTGAATTTACTAAATTATCTGTTTCACACTTAATGTAATACATTACACAGTATATATATATATATATATATATATATATTATATGTATATATATATTATTTTTTGATATTTACGCGTAATAGCAACAACCATGGACAGTGAAATGGACGTTTCTTATGATAGCTTTTTGTGGTTTTGTGGAACTCTATATGTATGCCTGGCCAGCTGACAACGTAATAAGTACGGTTAGTTATTTATAGATAAAATAAAATATATAATTACATTATAATAAGGATAATGCAATTTTTTAAAATTTATTTTTCAAAAATTTTTATTAGAGTAGCGGTGTAGCGTCTGCAGTTTATGATTCATTATGGTACGATAATAATCTGGCCATGCAGAAAATTTTAATACATGTCATATTAAGAAGTCAGCGTCCAGTCACCATTTCAATTCCATGTGCATTACCAAACTTGTCCATGAACTATTACGCATCGGTAAGAACTTGTATCCGTTTTCTATACTACTTCTCATTTATCAGATTCTTGTATTTATCTTTTTTTAGATTTACTTATTATTTTGCATTTAAGAATTTGTTATTTTTCAGTATATCTCGACAATTTTTTCATATATGGCATTTGTGCGTATTATGATAGGTCAAGAGTAAATAAACAATCCGGTTTTTAAGATTAAAAAATCCGTTTTTTAAGGTAAAAGTCCACACATTACATTTTTTTAAATGTTTGCTATATAGAATTGCAACAATAATATAATAAAAATATATATTTGTTAGTAATAATAAAATCCTGAAGATATCCATATAAAATCTTATTATATTATATATACTGTTAAATTATCAATAGACTGTATATAATATTTATAAACTATAGAAATTATTGATTTTATTTATAACGATTAATATCGTAATTTCTAACATTAATTAGTCCAAATTATATTTTTATAAATATATAATTGGTATGTTTTAAGTAAATTAGAGCGTATTGAATACAAACATAAATATATATTTATTATAACTTCTAGTTATTTTTTAATAAAATAAATAAATAATATATAATTTGATATAAAGCAAACAATTAACAACTTCTTCTCTTCTTTATACAGCTTTTTTACAGAAAGGTAATCTTACTGTAATAATAATACTTATTATATGATCTTAATAAAGATACTTCTTTATGTCTACAATAGTAATTATTCTATTTTTCAGATTTTTAAAATTATTTTGCATATTTCTTATTTTTTAATTTTTATCTACGAAACGAAAACGTAGTGATCTATTTGGTACATTTATCATAAGAAATCTACTTCGAATTTCAGCATAATCATACTCGATTGTGAATTCTTGTACCAACTGTAAAAATAAAATATATTAATTTTACATTATATTTGCGCTATATTATGTATACAACTTTACTTTTGCAGTGAGTAACATCATTTGTGTTTCTGCCATTTTTTTTCCCAGACAGGATCGTATACCATAACCAAAAGGTAGACATGAATACTCTTGATAATCATTATGCGCATGTTCATCCTGATTCAACCATCTTTCTGGTTGATATTTCTTAGGATCTTCAAAATGTTCTTCACGTTGTGATGTTATTTGATTTGCCATTATGACAAAAGTCTAGAAAATTAAAATTATTCATTGTATCATTTATATAACATACATTATGTTTAGATTTGAATTAACATATAAAACTTACTCCTTTTGGTATTGTATATCCATGTAATGAAATTTCTGATGGCAATAATCTCGTTAAATAGGGAAAAGCTGGTCGTAATCTTTTTAAAAAAATATCATGTTACACACAATAATATGTTGGTACACTTAATTTTTTATTGCTATTTTTTATAAAATAGTTTAATTATATAAAATAATTATTTAAAATTTAAAATAAAAAAATTTAATTAATACAAATGTGTTAAAACAGTTATTTTACTTTCATATTTTACTTTCTGTTACCTAAGACTCTCTTTTATGCATGCTTTTAGATATGGCATATCCTTCAAACTTTCTTTTGTTAAAGTACCATCGGTTTTAGACAAAACAGTCATTATTTCATTGTACAACCGTTTTTGTATTCGAGGATTTTTTGCTAGGAAATAAAGTAGAAACGCCTCGCAATTAATGACCTGAAAATTCGAAATAATTTACATTTTTATTACAATTATCAAATTATTGCATATTACAGCTTGAACGCCTAGAATAAGCATGTCCATCAAAAGAATAGAAATGTCATTTGGATGAATACGCTGAATCATCATTTTTTCCAGTAATGGTAAATTTCTCTCTTTATTCATAGATTCTTCTTGTTTTGATAGTGATAAAGTTTGCAGTTTATTCTGAGTTTGACGAATGTATTTTCCAATAACTCTAGAGTAAAAATCGTAAGTAATGTAAATACCATTTAAGAAATTAGCAAAATATAATATTAAAATTAAAATAAATTATTATATTGACGTAATCAAATAAATAATATATTATATTAAATGAATAATAAATAATGTATATAAATATATAAATAAAAACTTAATAATATATTAAAATTATAATTGTACACACTTATTATATAAACAAAAGCATACAATTAAGATAAAAGCTTCGTTAAAGGTACTAAACTTCAAATCAACTTCGTTGACTTACTCATCAAGAGCATCGCAAGCTTCATAAAGCTTTTTGACAAATGGAGTTTCGAAGAATCTCCACACTTGAAATCCAGTTTCGCAGCGACTCATATATGTGTGGGCAGTGATTAATGCATTAATAATTTTTGTGGCTTCGGAAGCTGATTTTGAGGTAGAATCAAGAAAACCGAAATGCTTGTTGAACATTGTCATATAGAAGCATTCCATACCCCATGCAGTGAGTTCTTGATCAAAATTTGTTGGTACCTATTGAGAAATATTGTTTAAATTATTAGTTTTATATATAATATGTATAATATTAATAAAATATGTTTGTTCACATTTTAATCAATTTCTATTCTAATTTATTTATTATAATTTTATAAGGCCTGAATTTGTTTGCTTTCATATATAATATTGTTTTGTTTTTAAATATTATGTATGCAGATAAAGTATATATATATATATATATATACACACATATATATATATATATATATATATATATATATATAAGTTAAATTTAAGACAATTGATAGTAATGTGCATTATAATTATTTATTATTCATTAATGTACCTCATCTTGACGATTGCGAATATTACGAATTTTATTAATAAGTTCGTCACACACTGAATCCAGTTTTTCAATATAATCGGAAACAGTCTCATGCAACGGCTGAGCAACTTTCTTTTTTACTTCTAACCACTCCAAACCTTGTCTAATATTTCATAAAATTTATTATCAAATTATTAATTAAATTACTGTTTTATTAAATCTGAACAATGTAGAAAAAATAACAGAATAAAATAATTAAATATATTCAAAGAAGTTACATATTTACGTAAAACAATTGCTGGAATTACACGATGTTCGATTTCTTGAATGATTTGTATACATGCATGCATACATGCCTGTTCTAATGTATAGAATACATTCATTGATCATTGCATGTTGATATGCATGATTTTTATGTTTATTATTTCATAGCTTGTTTCCTTGCATGTACGAATCAAAAGATTAAAAATCATGTGATCAAGACAATTGACAGTATTTACAGTACTTTAGAAATAATAGTTTAGAAATAAAGCAATTATGCTAATTTCATTTTATCTGTCAAATATTAGACTGTGTTCATCAAAGCATACATGCATGCTTAAAAAATTGAGCATCACATAATTCCAGTTTAATATAAATATAAACACAATATAAGCTATATTTTTATAAAACTTATGAAAGTTTTTATATAGATAGAACATGATTAAATATTGGAGGATTTGTTTAATTTAAAAACAAGCATTTCTTTAGGATATTACTTTAAATGATCACAACTTACATAATTGAATTTATTATTTTGTGTATTTAAATAATTATGATAAATTTCTTTTATAATTAATCGCACACTTACAGAGAAAATGCTCCGGCAGAACGATATTTGTGATGATTAAGGCGATAATGTTGGAGGATATCAATGCCACTACGAATAGGTGATTCACTCTCCTGCTTGAAAACTTCTGCTATATGCTCAGGTCTAGAACGATCGATACGTTAATTATTGGGAAAAATACACGTTGTAATATCTTACCTGTGAATCATAATTATGTCATTTACAAGCGGCCCGTTAATTCGTACGACGCATCCATATTTATCAAATAAGTACTTAATTGGTGTGACGTTGCGATTCCAAGATAATCGTCCTGCAATATAATGTATTAAATTATTGTCCTTAATTGATATGTAATAGATAAACTATTGTTTTTCATACGAATTACTTTGTCTTTATTATTAAATACAGTAATCACTAAAAAAAATTTGTTATGTTAAAATAATGTAACTGTATGTAATTATATGTTATATTACATTTATATTGTTGAGTGCGAAATTATAATATTAATTAATGTTATGTTACTTTTAGTTAGTATATTAACTGAGATATATTTATATAATAAAAATATGTTTTTATAATAAAAGAGAAAAATATAGCTATTTAAAATGTTTTATATACATATACTACATATAAGCATATAAATATATAATTTATTTAAATACATGTGCATTTATAAATTTTAGAAGATTACATATTTTTGTATATTTTTTTAACATCAGAAAGCAATTATTCAAAATTCGAAGAACCAAAATTAATTTATATTCTATTATATATGTATTTATAATTTATATGTACAAGTATAAAGCAAAATATTTTCTCATTTTCTCTCTGTTCTTAATATCAATTTGAAGATACAAAACAGTTCTTCGGATTTTAATCAATTGAACTTTAAGGGATCGTACCCTGGATAAATCTGCTAATTAGTAGACTGCAAAACAGTTGCGTACCCAGAAGTGGCACGTATCTCCAATATTTTTCCCATAACTTCAAGATCATCGGTCCAGGAATCTCTTCAAATGGTAATGATGTTTTTTCTATACGAACACGTGGCATAACTTTAGGAATTTTAACATTTTCCGTGGTTATTTCAAAATTTGCCGTTTCCAATAATGGCATCATCTTCGTTGATGTTGCATTCATTGTCGGAATTGTATGTGATTGTGCCACGGAGGCGGCTGAATTAGAGAAATTTGAGTATAACATGAAATTTTGTCATTAGCAAATTAATATTAGCTTATAACAAAATTTCTCTTCTTCAAATATAATGCAAATATGTGACTTAACTCATTTGTATTCCATATAATAAAAATTTCTATTTGGAAATTATTAAATATTAAATTATTTGAATTATTTTGAATAATTAAATATTATTTTTCTTACATATTATGTCATTGGAATTGAGTGGCATGCATTTCTTTTCCTTAGTAGCTGCTAATGTATCTGACAGTTTCGTCATTAAGCGATAGAAACATTTTCTGTACGTTTGCAATGAAAAATCTCGAACAACAAAAATGGACTGTTTTAAGCAACGCATCATTTTGTAAAATTTTTACAGCATTAAGACACAGTCCTTAAATAAAAAATTAATTAAACATATATATGTTGTTTAAGAATATAGTTAGGAAAGTTATTTATTATATATATAATTATTTTAACATATATAATATATTAACAAAATCTTAAATTTTTGTTCATACCTGTTAATAAAAATATAGTTTAGAAAGGACGATTGCTAAATATTGTCGTATAATGGTGATTGATTACGTACATTTACACTAATGAGAAAGAAAATAATAAAATCGTTGCCACGGAAGCATATCAAAAAAATAGAAAGTCGCATTAATGTTAAATTCATTTTAATATTAAGGTACAATTTCATGCAGCAAAGCTTCGCTGATGAAGACTTCCCACTCTGTCGATTTGTACGAAAATGCGTAGCGAGCGAAGCTTCGCGCAAAGTTTAACATTATTCAACTATGAGTTGAACAATGCTGACTCTGGCTATGATTTACGCCAGCGAAGCTTCCCTGCATGAAATGATACCTTTAATATATAGGCCCGTATTTAAAACGCTTATATATTTCTTAAAATATTCTTAAAATATTTTTCACGACTTGAGGCTCAATAATCTGAACATACCTTTATATTTCTTTTATATTTTTGAAACTCTAAATGTAATGTGTCTAATTGTATGCTAAATGTGTGCTAATATCATTAGCGAGCATTTAGTAATTCTTTAGCATTAAGCATGCTAAAGAAAATTCGTCCTGAATACGAGCCACAACATAATACACATATAATTGTTTTAAAAGTTTAAATTTAATATTGGATATTAGATTATTTTTACATATATATACATATATATATATATATATATATATGTATATATACACAAAGTTTTATTAATATTATAGCGAATAATAATAACCATTAATATAAACATTTAATTGTAATTGTAAATTATTTTTATAATATTTTTCAGGGAATGGAAATAACTTACTCGTTACTTATACTGAAATTATAGTTACAATTAAGTTTTTTGGTAACTTTACTGGTAAATGTGTACTCTTTTTTTTGATAACAGTAACGAATTTTAGTTTTATCGTTATTTTGGACATGATTTGATTGGACACGATTTGATTGGACACAAGCTACTCATAATACTTGAGAATCCCTAGGCAGAGTCCCTAGGAGTCCGTCCGCTGTGATTGGTGATCGTCAATTTTAAAAAAGTAACGAAAAAGAAACGAAAAGTTATTTCTTCAAGTAACGATAATTGTAATAAGTTACTTTAAAAAAATCAGTAACTAGTAACTGTTACATTTAAAAAATAACTTTTCATTTCCTGATATTTTTATATAATAAAATTATATATATAATAAAATTATTATTTATATTTAAGATTATCTTGAATGCATTATTTTCTTGTACACATTATTGCACACATTATTGATATTACATACATATTTATTATATATCCCACAGCACCTATTATTGTAAAAAATTTTCAGAAATGTTTCAATCTTTCACATCTCATGTGCAACAATTCTGAAAGGATTCTGCAATATGTCATATGAAATGTTCTAACAGAAATGTTTCTAAAATCTATATGCAATAAATTGAAAAATATATTTAAACAGAATAAAAATAATCATGATGTCCAAAATGTTTACTAAAAGTCATTTTTTGATCAATCACGAGTTTAATGTTATTTTGATCAGTTTAATGTTATTTTGATGTTATTATAAGTTGTTCTATTTTAATCATGAAAAACTTTTGATGACTTGTATATGAATGACTTGTTCTGCTTTAATTACGAAAAGCCTTTTGTACATGAATAATGATCTTATATGAAAACTGTAGGTGTAAGTGATTTTTTAATAGTGATTATGATTATGTGCTTATAAATATAATTTTTATATTAATTCACAATGTGAATTAATCAAAAATTGGCGATATAATTACCATTTTTGAGAAATATTTTAAGTATATTTCAACAAGTTTTATACTCTGTAAACAGATCACAAATTTTTTCTTAATAAATTTTAGTATTTCAGAAATGATATTTAAATATTGTATATATTTAATTGATACTTAAATAATGTTTAAATTTATTATGTCAACACAATAAATTTAAAATAAAAATAAGAATTTGCTTGTATTACACAAAACAAAACTATACAAAAGTTGGTCAATAATCGAGCTCACAAAAAGATATGAAAATAAAAATTTTTATAAATACATTTATTAAAAAACATATATTTCGTGATCATAGGTTTAACCTTCTTTAATTTCTTTTGTATTAAAAATATAAAATATATAAAGCAGAAATATATTATTCTAACATAATTTAAATTTTAAATGTAAATACTGAAGAAGGATCTGTGATTACGAAACGTATGTTAGTTTTTTAATAAATATATCGTTTATAAATTTTATTTTATTTTTATATTTTTTTGTAAGCTGGATCATTGACTAAATTTTTGTACAATAAATTTAAATATTATTTAAGTATCAATCAAATATATATTTAAATATCATTTTTTAAGTACTAGAAATAGCTGAAATCAGAAAGAATTCGCTGAAATCTTTTTGATAATATTTCAAAAAGATTGCAGATTCTTTGTGTAACATTTCATCAACCTTCCAACAAGGTTTCATATATAAGAATCGTGGACATTTTGCTAATCTAGAGCTATTTTAAAAATGTTGTAAACATATTTTGCAATTTTTAATTGAAATGTTTCATTTTTCTGTTGAAAAATTTCTGAGACATTTCTAAAAATGTTTGGTGCTGTATGGAATTATAGTACAATATATTGTCATGTCTTAATAATTTTTATAAACTTTTGACAAATTTTTATAAATATAATTTAATTTTAAAATAAAATTATCTTTTTGTAATATATGTGGAAATTTCATAAATCTAATCATAAATCGAATTTAATCGATTTCTATATCTTCTTCGTTTTTTTGTGTTATATCATTGGTGATAGATTTAATTAATTTTTGCGGAAAATCTTTTTGTGTAGAATCTGGACCAGCAAATGTAACATTTTCACTCTCTCTTGTATGTCGCCACTTCATCCGACGATTTTGAAACCAAACTTTAACCTAATAATATAAAAAATTTTAGTTAAAAAGAATTGTATTGTTGATATTATTTTTTTAAAATTTCTTTTAAATTGTTTCCTTTATGAAATAAAAAATATCACAATTTTTTTATTTTACAGGTTACAAAAATTGACATGTCAGATTTTATTTAAATCATATAACCTGTGCATCGGTTAGACCTAAAGTCGCTGCCAATTGTCGTCTGTCTGGTTTTGTAATGTATTTTTGTAGAGAGAATCTTCTTTCCAAACCTTTTCGCTGTAGAGAACTAAAAACTGCTCTAGACCACGATCTTTTTCTTCGTGTGTTTGTTTCTGAAGAGTTTATCATCGGAGAAGATGAAATAAGTGCTGAAAAGTATATACTAAGTATCACAATTTGTCTCAACAAATTTTACTGAAAATTTTATATGTATCTTACAGTTTAATAACTTCATATACTAATGTAATATAATATGTTTTTAATAATGTTTATGAATATGTGTAACTCTTAAATTTGCATTAGATATCCATCTCATAATATTTGAAATATATTAAAAATGTTATTTTTAAAACATTTAGTATAGAATTATATTACTATTTTTTTCACCCTGTATATACAATATAAACATATATAGATATCATATATGTACTTGTATATACAGGGTGGAGCATTTTATTCGTCCTAAATAAATATCTCAGAAACTAAGACAGATATAAGAAAAAGTTTTATATGAAAGTTATAGGTTTTTTTGGGGGAAAGAAGGTGGATTTTGGATAGGGGGGGGGCAGCAAGGTCAATATGAATTTTTTAAATGGAATCCTCCATTTTTTATTGCATATTCTTATAGCACACTTCTAATTTATATACATTCATTTATAGGATGTTCCTCCCATCCCATTTTAATGTCCCACTCCAAATAACTTTTTTATTTTTTATCTTAGAAAAAAAATGTTTTAGTAAAAGTTTTGGCTTTAAGGAGAATATAAGGTGTCATTAGTTTAATCTTGAATTGCTTGAAAGTCACGTAAAGGTGTTCTTAAATTTCTTAAATCGAACCTCTTACCTTTTATTGCACGTTTTTATAAATCATTTCAAGAATTTTTCAAACCACTATAATTTAGTTCATTTTCATTAAATACTTTTCGAATTATAAGGCTTGCAAATTACAGTACTGCCGGCATTAGAATTATCCAAGATGTCCAATCAACTGCTAAAATCATTTGAATATTTTTCAGGATTATGATCTGGATAACATTTGCCAAGATCAAGGTCATTGGAAGTTATACCTCTTATTTTAATTTTTACATAGAAATAATTTTTAATGAAAAAATGAAAATAAAAGAAATAATCTCCAATGAACTTGATCTTAACAAATATTATATAGGACATGATTCTGAACAACATTCAAGAGGTTTTAACCGTCGGTCGGACACCTTGCGTAATGTTGCCGGCGATACTATAACTTTCAAGCCTTATAACTCGAAGAGTTACTTCATGAAAAAATATTTTATTATAGTGTTTTGAAAAGCTCTTGAGATATGCTACAAGAATATGCAATAAAAAAGGAGGTTCTATTTAAAAAATTTATGTTGACCTGACCTTGGTAGTATGCCCTTGGTAGTATATCCAAAATCTATTATTTTCACCTACTTTCCCTCAAGAAAACCTTTCATATAAAACTTTCATATAAAAGTTTTTCTTGTATCTCTCTTAGTTTCTGAGATTCACTTGTCTTACTCTGTGTATTGTAGTCTTTCAACTGCACGCCGAATTGTTTTTCCGAACTATAAACGCAATTAAACTACTCTAGTAATCGCTAATTAAATCGACAAGCAATTTTAATAATTTGCTACAATTAGGCGTCATATTATAAAGATGTTAATATGTAATAAATTTATTAATGAAAAATTATAAAATAACACTAAACTAATAAGTTTATCCTAGACTCCTTTAATTGAACAAATTTAGAAATATATAATATATAGTACAGGTGATAGGAGTCAACGCTGGTTATCAATTAGCGCAATTCTTAATATTAAATATATAAATCTTGACTTTGAACGTTTCCACTCATGATTTGAGTCTTATCAGCAATCTTTCCCCCCTAATGGTTGGATTATTGTATTACAAATTAAATCTCCAACGTTTTTCCTCTTAAAAAATTGAACCGCTAACTGTTATGAGATAAGTCACATACTCACAAAGTTTGAAAGCTGAGTGTATTATAATGGGATTTGTCATAGAGTTTCTTTCTTCAATTTGAACAAGTTGAATCAATTTATTAAGGATCATAAAGACTCTTTAAATGATGATTTAAAAAGGAATGTAGTCTACAAGATCAATTGTTGTGATTGCGATGCTTCCTATATAGGACAATGGAGAGAGGAAATTAAAAACCAGACTTTTTGAATACCGAAAGCATAGTCAAACATCCACTCATTCGGTGATTACATAGATTGCAAGACACAAATAGTTCTCTCAATTAATGTTTTAAAATTTTGACGATAATTTTTAATTTATTAACAATGTACAAAATATTGCATATGACATATTTATTGTTTAAGTTGTTGAGGCATCACTATGTGAAATGAGATGATAATTTTCAAATCTTATACATATAATATTTTAATCATTTATATAATTTTAGCTTGAGTTCTCATTGTCGCTCAGCTGTCAAACTTTGTGACTTACCTCGCAACAGTTAGCGGTTTCATTTTTTGAGAGGAAAAACATTGGAGATTTAATTTGTAATGTAATAATTCAAAGTTGCGTTAGGGCAGAAAGATTGCTGACTCAAACCATAAATGGAAACGTCCAAAGTCAAGGTTTATATATTTAATATTAAGAATTGCGCTAATTAACCAGTCTGATTGACTACATATTATCGCTTGTACTATATATTATATATTTCTAAATTTATTAACATATTATAAATATATTAACAAATTTATTAACAGTTTTATAACATATAATATCTTTATGACATGATGCTTGATTGTAGCATCAAATTATTAAAATTGCTTTCAATTTTAATCAATTTAATTTGCGATTACTAAAGTAGTTTAATTGCGTTTATAATCCGGAAAAACAATTCGGCGTGCAGTTCGAAAGACTAATATGGTATATACATATGCAAGTACATGTATGGTATATATATATATATATATATATATATATATA
>NW_012130091.1:3671918-3675559 GCF_000143395.1 Atta cephalotes
GTATATATATATATATATATATATATATATATATAGATATTCAAGATTATTTAAGCAATGAAGATCCAGTTTCGACTTATAAGCATTTTAATTTCTAGCATTGATTGTATTCTCACAACGATCTAAAATAAAGAAATTCTTAATATTGTTAATATAATAAGTTAAATAAGAATTAATAGAATAGTTTATATATTATTAATATTATGTAAAAATATGGAAGAAAGTAGAAGTAGCTTAAAAAAGATTACATTTTTAATAATTAAACTTGTATCTAATAACTCGAAAATTGATATTGCTAAAAATTAGAATTACATTCCATTGTATTATTATGTTTATAAACTTATTATTTAATTCTTACAAACAAGATTTGCTAAAAATATGGGTAATTCGATATTGTACATACAATGACTAAAGGAATAGATTTATTAAGTATGTCTATTTTAATATACTTTTTTTATATATTATATTTACATATTATTATATATTTATTATTAGAGCTTAAAAAATTTTTTCAGAATTTTTTACTAATTTTTTAGTACTTTCCTTATTGTCAACTATTTTTATCAATGAGAAAATGCGATACTAAAAAATTCTCAGAATTCTATGAGAAGAAAATAAACAATTTTTGTCACTTACTGTTTTTCTATAAAGTTGATAATGCTTGAATAAAAAATTATTGGAAACCAATATTCAGCGATTTTTAATAATTAATATCATTAATATCTTGTTAATTGTTGCAAAAATTGTAAAATGATAGAAAACTTTTCGACTCAGTTTAATTCGCTCTTTGCGAGAGTTTTATCGTTTCTTATCAAACACCTTGTATATGAATTAATTATATATACAGAGTATTTCCTCTAACTTGATTATCTAAAATATTTTTGTTGTTTTTAATGATACGAGAAAATATCAAAGGAGAAAGTTGTTCGATTCAATGAGGCATTTTATTATTGAAAAAATTCTTCTCAAGGTCATATTTTTTGAGATTTCAAAGTCACTTCCACTTTTTTAAATGGAATTGTATCCCTTTTTTTAAAAATATTGTTCTAATTATTCTGTATATAAAAATATTAAGATAGTGATAAAAAAACAAATAGTTTACTAGAGATATTATATATATATATTTTTAAAGCTATGTGTTTTCTTTTCAATTGATTTATCTCATTATTCTGTTTGTAAAAGTATTAAGATATAATTATAAAAAATTAATAATTTACGAACATTTTATATCAATATGTGCCAGAATAAAGTATAAAATATCTCGTAAGCTATTGATTTTTTACATCACTATCGTAATATTTTATATTCAGAATAATTAGAAAAATATCATACTGTGTAAAATATATCTATTTCATTCTTAAATTTTATTTTATACGAAAAAAATTTATATGTATGTATCATTAATTTTATTGATAGAAGATTGAGGGAGAGGAAAGAACAAAAAATGAAATAAGATATAAGAGATAGAGAATGAATAGCTTTAAAAAAAAAATAAATGCGAGTACTACCAGATTTCAACCAACCGAGAAAATGCGCATAGAAACCGCTGTTTACACCATGCATAAACGCTGGGTGGCACTTAAGATGTCGTTTAAACACAGACAGGAAACACGTGAAGACACGTAAATATTTTGTTCTACTTGCTCCCGAATATCAGAAGTACAAAATATCCACATGGTAACATTTGTTAACGATGTAACTTACGATGATCATTGTCAGTTGAATCTTTTCAAGACATTGTTATAAATATTTACAGAAAAATTCTGCTTAATATTCAAATATAATTAATCAATACTGTCTGATAAGCTAACTTTCGTGAAAATATTATACTATTAAACTTGCGAAAAAACAAATAATTGGAAAATTACTCAAATTGAATATTATACATTTTTTGGTACATAGTTTGTATGTTTTTTTTTCACTAATTTAATTCACTAGTATTTTCCCACAAGGGAACATTAAGAAACGAACTAACTAAAATTTGTACAATCTTAAATAGTTATAAACGATACTTTAAATAATAAACTTGCTTCGACTTTATTTTTAATAAAAAAGATTATTCTCTAAACGATTATAAAAATATCCAATACTTCTGCAGTAAATTAGTACATGTAAAATATTAATTAGTACATGTAAAATATTAAATTTATCTAATACAAATTTTGAGCAAATTGAGCAATATTAAATTTAATTTATTATAATTTACCTTTTGGTATGGGGCGTAATGGTGCTGGCCGATACAAAGTTCCTAAACTCTCCATTAGCCCAGTATAAGATGCAGATGTGGTACCCTCAGATAATGACGAATGGGCATGCGGAAATGAAATGCAAGTTCTGACAGTTCTGACAGTTTCGCATTGCTCGCAACTTTCGATGCAAGGACAACGTATTGGTGGGAGTTGTATTGGAAGTGGCTTAAGAATATCTATATCAATGTATCAACTTCGATAAATTAAAACTTCTATAAGATATATAAATAATAATATATATATATATATATTATTTAATTATAATAATATAGAACTTTATTATTGTTACAAAGAAATATTAAAACTAAAAACTACAAGCTTTATTTAAAAATATGTTTAAGAAAAAATTATTATACTTATAGGTTCGATTAAAAGAAGGCGTAATTGATGCATAAATTATTAAAAAAAATAAATTATCTAAGTCAGTTATAATAATTATATTAGAAGTGAACAATTTCATATAACAGTTGTAAATTATAATTTTAAGTAAGTAGTGTAACCTTCACCTATTTTTCTTGTGGAAATTTCATTCGATAATATGCGATCCATACCAAATTTTAATTGTCTTGAATAATTAGAATTATCCATGTTGAAAGCATTAACGTCATTCATCGTCTCTTCCAAACTTGTTAAAAATTTGCATGGTATCTGCATTAATTGCATTTAGAACATTTTGGAAAAATCTGCATTTGTATTTTATGCCTGTGTTTTTTATATAAAATATAAATTTACACAAAAACTTATTATTAAAAATAACATAAAATGAATTCTAGTAATGTTTGTCCAACTAATATAACTTATACTTCACCACACTTTAATTCACTTTCTTTAATCACTCTTTATATAACACTATTTTTAAATGCACACTATTTTTAAATGCACATGTTAAATAATGATTTAATAGAAATAAATTTGAGAAAGAAAAGACTCTAAAATAATTTATTAGTAAAGAATTATCACTTTTGCAAAAAATATTTGAGAGAATTATAGAAGAGCATAAAAGTGAATGAGTGAATGAAACTCTGCCATGTCGAGAAATTTCTGGCTGAAAAAATTACCACCGCCAGTTGTGATTTCGCTGGATTAACTGGATTGGTCCACGAAAATACTGGTAGGCGGGACTATAAGAAGATTGGTTTGGTCAAAATGATGAGTCGAATGCTGTGGATATAAATGTTAAGCTAAAGTAATATTCTCCGTGAGAGATGTTTTGAAAAGATGAAAAATAAAAATTATGACAATGGTAATAATAACAAATTGTCTTTAATATACGTTAAATTATTGATTTTATATTGTATAAATAAAATTTCTCTCTGTGTGTGTGTGTGTGTGTGTGTGTGTGTGTGTGTGTGTGTGTCATACTTAGTTTTTGTTACTTTTCTTACTAATTGA
>NW_012130091.1:3676411-3690812 GCF_000143395.1 Atta cephalotes
TTAATTGTATTTATTATTGTATAATAAATTACTCTCTGTGTGTGTGTGTGTGTGTGTGTGTGTGTGTGTGTGTGTGTGTCATACAGTTTTTGATTTCTTCAATTGATCGCATATTTGCATTTTGCTGTTTTCAAATATGAATTATTTTGAATATGTTTTAATCGACATTTTGTAATATAAAATCTTTAAAATTTTTAGAACAAAAATTAACTTACAATAGATATTTTATTTTTAAGTATTTGAGCATTTTTACTAATAATAATGCTATAAAGAATGATCGTAATAAGCATTAAAAACTTATAGTTTCAATTTGATGCAATTCTATTAATCATCATCATAATTATAGTTTAATATAATGGAAGTACTTAAAATGAGCAAATTAAAATAACGAAATGTTATACCTTATAATCGCTACTTTCAGACATGAAATTTTTGATTACATGAACGTCATGTAATCAGAAATTTCGAAGAGCTTTTTATGTACGAGAATTCATAGTTATGTATTGATGGAACAATGGTATAGAGACATGTGTGTAGTCGATGATATCTTTGCAAGAGCCATATGGTTATCTTTATGTGTAGGTCTGCGGAGTACACAGCCACTTAGATGTTTATTTGAAGAGCCATGTTTGAAGCTGCCTCTCTACCCACACGCTAAGAATATTCTTCGAAATATGTACATAGCACGGTCTTCTATTCGATTTTATTAGGTTTTAGGATTTTCAAGAGTTTGCAAATTTGCATGTGCTATGTATTTCTTAAATAGAATTATTAATCGATCGGCACAATTTTTAAGTACATTATAAAAATGTATAATAAGAAAAGAAAAATAAGAAAGATAAGAAAAAGTTTTTCAAGGATCTATTAATTCATTTTATTGTTTTTATCATTCATTCAGATTTTACAATTATATCTATATAGCTTTAGTGCTACAATAAAAGCAACTAAGTTAATAAATAATATTTATATTTAAAATTTTGCTACACTTTTTAATGAAATATTTGCTTAATTCATTACAACCATATGCATGTATTATTATGTTATATCTAATTACATTATATATATATTTTATCATTTAATATATTAATAATATAGCCATGCATAAATAGTAAATCTGTAAAACACAGAGTTCACAATTTGTAGTCAATTGTATAAAGCATAACTTCTCGAAAGCATAATCATTCCTTCATAGAGTTTGTCTGTTTCGAAGTTATTTTCCATCGGATCGAATATTAAAATATTTCGTTTGGGGCGGTTTAGTTTTTGTAGACTTTGTAGATTCTGGAAAAAATAATTAATAATTGTTCGCATAATTAAACATGTTTATAAAAAATTAATTCGTATTTTTATCATAAATATCAAAAGATTTTCCAAACAACTATAGCTGCAGTTCTTTATACGTATACCAATAATCTTTAAAAAAAACATACAACTTCTTAAAATATAATAGCTTATTTAGAATTAAATTATAAAAAGATGTTACAATAGTATAATAATTTTATAATAATTGTTTTTCTATTTATAGTTATATGTAATTATATAAATAGAAAAGTTATATTTGAATGAAGAAGTAAAATTAATTTAAGTTAAATCTATAATAAATAAACTTTGCAGCTATAAAAATGACTATCATTTAAATAATTGCTGAATAGATTTTTTAATTGCTTAGTTTCTAATAGTAAGAATTTTATTATAATTATTATTAGATGTACAACTTTGCTTCCGCCGTTTTCCTATAGATGGCTTTAGCGGTAAGTGGTGGTCGAAATAAATAGACGTCATACAATAAACTTGGGCATCTGTCAACATAACCCCATAGAAACATTAGTCGATTTGTGTCTGCATCATAAAGTTATTCTCGATTGAAAATGTCAATTTACGAGCCAAATTCTCGTCATTTGCGGGAGGTTTTAATTTTTTGCTTCAATATGAAGAAATCTGCGACTGAGGCTCATCGAATGCTCTCAAATACTTATGTGAGGCCGCTATTAGTGAAAGAACGTGTCGTGAGTGGTTTCAACGCTTCAAGAACGGTGATTTTGATGTCCAAGGTCATGCTCTGTATTTGGTGGGACCAGCTCGGCGTAGTGTATTATGAACTGTTAAAATCGACTGAAACAATTACAGGCGATCGTTATCGAACGCAATTGATGCGTTTGAGCCGAGTATTGAAAGACAAACGGCCGCAATACAACGGGAGACACGATAAAGTGATTTTGCAGCATGACAATGCTCGATCCCATGTTGCGAAAGTGGTCAAGACATACTTGGAAACGTTGAAATGGGAAGTCCTACCCCACCCGCCGTATTCTCCAGACGTTGCTCCCTCTGACTATCACTTGTTTCGATCAATGGTACACGGCCTGGCTGGCCAGCACTTCCGGTCTTATGAAGAAGTAAAAAATTGGATCGATTCATGGATAGCCTCAAAAGATGACTAGTTTTTTCGACGCGGGATTCGTACGCTACCCGAAAGATGGGAGAAAATAGTAGCCAGCAATGGACAATACTTTGAATCACCAACCACCAAAAAATCACCAACCAGTTTTTTACAATAAAGCCTCGAATTTCGGAAAAAAAACGGCGGAAGCAAAGTTGTACACCTAATATATAAATTTAATTTAATTATTACTGAAAATATGACGACATTTCCGTTTCCATTTCCATTATTGCGACGAATTGCTGTAATTATGAGTGTAAGGAGATAACCACCGAATGCCAAAAAAGATAATGCAGTTACTGCCAGCTGAAAGATCTTTGAAATCTTTGTGTCTTTGCCTTTTTCATCATAGTGTTCTTCGTGTCGTCTTATAGGTTTCTTGTTATTTTTCTTCAATGACATT
Source organism: Atta cephalotes (assembly GCF_000143395.1). NCBI lineage: Eukaryota > Metazoa > Arthropoda > Insecta > Hymenoptera > Formicidae > Atta > Atta cephalotes. Next base: position 3,679,255 of record NW_012130091.1, read on the forward strand.
GACAAAGCCATTGGCATTGTCCATGGTAATGTTTTACTGGACACGATATTTTCATTTTCATGTTCACTATTAATATCTATGAATAATATAAATAGATAAGTATAATAATTATAGCTTATATTTTTGGATTGGTCAGAAAGTTCGTACCGTTTTTTAAGCACAAAATTATACATAGAATATATTTATTGTTATTATACTATTCAATAGAGCAGGTTTAGTTTTAAAAATTGATTTTTTAAAGTGCAGTATGATTTTTAACGAAGTGAGTAATCAAACTCAAAATGCTCTTTTTATTTAATTCGTGATAACTTAGTAACAAAAAATCTTAGAAACATTTTTAAAAAACGATTTTGTAGGGAAAATTTTAAGCTTTTATTTGGATGGAAAATCGAAAATTTTCACAAATTTTTTTTGGGCAAATGATAGACCCAAAGTAAAAAAAAATTTTCCATCTTTTTCAGCTCGTAGTTTTCTGTATGTGAAAATTATCAAATTCACAGAAACTCAAACAACATAGTAACTTTTCGAAAGTAGAGATTTCAAGCTTCAAAATCGTTTTTTCAAATTTAAATTTCATTTTCTTTTACAAAGATAATGATATTGTAAATACAATTTGGTGTTACAAAACGGCACGAACTTTCTGACCAATCCAATATACACATAATAGATGTCAATATTATTTTAAAATAACATTTGATAATTTTTTGATAATAATAAATTGTATTAACAAAAAAAATTAATTATTCTAATAGTAAGATTGCAATAAAAAAACAAATACAAGATCAACTAATTTAAACGAGCATACAAAATTACAACTGGTTAATTTATTCTATTATTCCACTTCTTATGAGATATTACATACAGCACGTATGTATCTCATACGTACGTTTCAAACTTAACTTAATAATTCTCCTCAGCAATTTAAAAAACATACAGTTTAATAGCTCGAATTGAAGCATCTCATCTCACATACAAACGCAAATGTCACATAATACTTATATTCTACGGTGTCAGTAGGCAATCATGAAATATGTTGATATCTATATTACAACACACGTATTGTAAATTCAGTCCATGGCGAGAATGAGTAATGTCAAATTATAAAAAATGATATTTGTATGACTAACAAATATAACAGTAATGCGAATGCATATGATGTCAGAATTTAATTATGGGCAGAGAAGATTATGAACAAGAAATATTGGCAGCATATGTGAAATAAGAATTATAAATTATGAGAGCTTTTTCGCATGAACGCCTGACGTTGAAAAAAATACGTAGAGAAGAGAGGGAGGGGGTAATTTTGTACAGGGGCAGTTTTGAACTTTACAAATAAAAAATAAACTGTTTTTTTCTGCGATTACAAATTGTAATTTTTGAAATGGCAATATAGACAAATAACCGTTAAGTGGTAGCTGCCGCGGTTGCAATTGTTAATCTAATCTACAAGCATTTTGTGTTTTTGTGCCTTCGTACTAAACGTTTCGTCTCACACATATAAAGCATTTTAAAATTAAACCATTAAATAATTAACATTTTGTTGTGTTATGTGTTTTTTCCCACATCCATATCTGTGTAATAAAAATAAAATATTTGATTTATCGATATTCTGATAAATATAATAAGATATTTTTTCATTTATATCATTTTTCAATGGTAGGGGTAGATTTGAATAAAGCAAATGGGGCACCTTAAAACATTTCAATCGCGATTATCGCGAGCTCCCATAAAGCTCATAGCACATATAAAGCCGGTTCTACCATATATTAGAAGCGTTGATTTCAAAAAGCAAGCTTCAGCTTGGCAACAAATTTGCGATCAGCTTGCAACTAATGTAGAACCGATTTAAAGTGCGATCGAGTTGTCGCTACGAATACTTCGAAGCATTTTTTGATTGATCAATGAAACATTTTTCAATTAGTAAAATTCTTTCTTCCGAGTGTCTAATCAAATGCTTCGAAGCAGTCGTAGCGGCAACTTGATCGCATTCTTTAAAATATAAGACAGTAAGATGTAAGCAATAAGGAAATTGTAACATTGGATATTATTGGCTTTACGATCTCTACTGTGATTAGTTAATTTGTTTACTGCTTCTATGTTATTGCTTATGTTTACATATGTAGCATAAGCTCCAGTCCTTTCCAACTCGTAGATACACATGATAAGGTTACGTTTGATCACTACAGAAGTATTTTTTTTTTAAATTTGAAAAATTTATCATTATAATATAATTACTTATTTATATTACTATTATATTGCTATTATAATATAATAAATTAAATAAATAAAAAGTATATAAGAGTCAACCACGGATCTTGATGCGCAAAGTATATTATATTTCAATCGTTAATCACATAAAAATTTAATAATGTTCTATATTTTTCGACTACATGATTGAGGCCTTTGTAGAAAACTTCTACAAAATTATTGTTATAATATTTTTACAAAATTCTTTATAGTTAATTTTATCTGAATATGTAATTAATTAATGATAAACACAATGTAAATATTGTTTTTTTGAAAAAAATATTAAAGAATTAATTTTATTAAAAAAACTCCAAAAAACTTCTATAAAACTCAATAAAAACTCCATAAAAACTAGTAGATTGAGATTTTTTAAAAAAGCTCAGGTTTTTTTCTATCCCTGTAATGTCTGGCCAATATTGGCTATACATTGGTATTCCAATATTCGATCATATTGAGGGCCCCAATGTCTGACATATTGACATAATGACCGTTTCTTGAGATAATGACACCACAACAACTTGGCAGCATAAAGTAGTATATTTTCTCCTATACAGAGAGTACAAAAAATGATTGCTCGTCTCCTTCATCGACCCTTATCGATCTCCCTCAACCGCGTTCGCGCGGGGTCAAATCACGCTCGCTCCACCACGCCGCGGCGTGGCACTTGCCTTCAACTACGCAGCGGGATGTATATGATACTACACACCAGAGACATTCTACAATACATTCGGCCATTCTGACTGCTGACTGACTCGGGCAGCGATTATTTGTCATGATTTGAGATATTCGGCGCACATTGAAGTAATCATAGATCTCTTATGCATTCCGACACGTTCCTCGTATTGTTTGACTTAACACTAGTTTCAAGTATTGTTTGACTTAACACTAGTTATTTTGTAAAGATTGAGGAATCTAGATTTCAGCTTTAAATCTGGATCCTGTTGAGGTATGCTTGATTGCCACAAGGTCATGGTACTTGGTCGGTTCCCTTCTATGCAGACACGTTAAATGATTCTCTCTTTATACTTGTAAGATCTGATTTTTCGCAGCCTGATGCAATTCTGGAATTGGTCGCGTAACTCTTCTTCCAACTCTTTAAGACAAAAATCAATTTTACTTCGCAGTTTTAGTGCGAAGCACTAAAAAGCAATTCGAATGGAGTAGTTCCAATACTACGGTAGAAGGAGTTAATTATCGGATTATCTTTGTTTTGTAATTACTACCTCGCCCTTAGTAGTAATAACAATGGCTGAAGCAACACGTCGCGCCCAATAATCATGTCTAACGTCATAGCAGAATTCAGAACTACATAATCTTAACTGAGAATTTCTCATCTTTAATTGCAGTTTAGAAATATCCTAACGGTTTAACTTTGTCTTGACCAAACCCGACTAAAGAAAGCTGAGCGCTATTTAGAGTAGGTTCCTTTAATTAGCGATAAATTCTTTCACAGATAAATGTCACGCGATTATTTGTATCAAGACAAATCCTAATCCTTAAATCACTGATTATTACCTCTTTACACATATCATCATTCAATGAAACAGAAAAATATTATTTATAAATAAATACTATTTATTATATACTTATTTTTTTTTTATCGCCGCGACGTCTTTTTCATTGTTTGTTTGCTTATTTCTCGCATTCGCGACGCATTCGAAGACCTGTGCCCGAATTGATTGCACTTAAAACATTTTGACCTTAACTCTTTTGACTTACAGTTTTCTTTAGATGCATGCCCAATACTACCGCAATTGTAGCACTTGATTTGATCTTCTGGTTTCTTTGATAGCTCTTGTGCTGAAGATGTCTTCTTTGCCGCTGATGTCTTTCTTTGGATATTCATGGCAGCTCTGATTCGCTTCCCTTATTTCCTTATGCCTGCAGGCGCTCTTTGAAGTCACACATTTTTTTGATCTCATAGAGAATTGCTTTATTTCGTTCGTCGTCCTGAATGCCATAGATGGTATATCGTATCAACGCCTCGTCCTCGATCGTTCCTATTGCTGCTAATTCTTTCATTATTAAATATTAAATAGTATTCTTGCAGTTTTTCACCTTTCTTCATCATTTTCTCAGACAACATTTGATGCAATAGAGCACTGTCTATTTTAGTGGAAAACTTTTAACATAACCTTCAATTTTTCAATTCTTCACTACACCTTTGCTTTGAATGTAGAGTTTCGCAAGTCTCCAAAGATCGTTTAGCGAATATCAGCTGCTATACTTCATTCCATCCGAAAAGCACTGCGGTATCCTCAAAGTCTGTTATCCATCGATCGAATAGGCGTCATTGCCATCAAAATTTCTAATGGCGCCTTCCACATCTCGTTCGTCGAAACGTTCATGCCTCGTTATTTCTCTCTTGTCTCGTTACGCCTTGCACGAAATCTAGCATCTTCTGCTTTATTCATCCTGCCAGTGTTTCCATCATCGCCGATCGCGAGTGCATAATCATTTTTATCATTCATGTATTCGTTATCGTCAGAATCATTTTTTTGACAATATATACTAAAATCCGTCAAGTCCTTGCAGATTCGCTTAGCTATATCTTCTTTCAATCCTCCATAATCCAAAAAATGTTACAGATTGCTATCAGATCACGTTCCAAGAAAGTTTCCTGGATAAATACAACCTTATCTCATAATCTCAATAGTCGTCTCCTTTGTCTTGATCCGTGAATCCGCTGAAATTTCTCAATCGGCTACGGTTCTTTCGATCGTCCGTTTCATCAAACACTATGAAATGCCTGAATTATTTTCATGGGAGCCGTTGCAATGTTTTTCTTGATTCTATCGTTTTCTCCTAAACACTCCATTATATTCGACTAACTATTTTCTTATCGTAACCTTAATTCTCTACACATCGTATCTCTGTCGTATGCGTCGTAGCTTTTTGCGCATTCCGCGTCTTTCGCATCTTCAATATAGCGTCCGACTCTTCTCGAATGTTTTGGATCTTTCTTCTTGTCTTTTTCGTCTTTCCTCATTTCTTCTTCGTCTTTCGTCCTTCGTCTTTTATCCTTCGTTCTTCGTCTTCCTTCATTTTTCACTACCTAGATCAACGTCTTCAACCAAATATCGTCGTTCTGCGTCATACAACGCTGGTGTCGAACTGCCGGTGTCATCACAAACAATTCACAATTCTTCAGAATCTTATGACTCATTTGTCTGGTACAATCCTGGCTGAGTCCCCAAATTATAGTGACCGTTTCTTGGAAGCAATAACAAGAACTCGGCATAAAGTAGTATATTTTATTCTATACAAAGAGTATAAGAAGTATTGCTCGTCTTCTTCGAGCCTCCCTCGCGTGGGACCGAATCATGCTCGCTCCACCACGTTGCGGTGGCACTCGCCTTCAACTACGCAGCGGGACACATATGTACTACACACTAGAGACGTGCCTCTGTATTATCTAATATCGAACTAGGCAATAATACTTGTAGGTAATATACAATATATGCAGACAAATGTAACTCCATTTCTAAAATGTTTATTTCTGCGCATAAATGCATACAGGCAATCGAGTTGTAAGTAATAATTTTTATACGCAAATGAACTGTCGGCAAAGTGATATAAGCAAATTATACTGTAGGCAACCCATTTGTAATTCATCGAACAAAATCTATTTGTAGATCCCCCGTCAAACAATAAATACAAAATCGAAATCTTTTTACGAGGAGTAAAGTAAAGGCAAAAAAATTTTCAGAAAAATTAATTGTCACAATTACATCTATTTCTGAGAACTCTCCGCGTTTAATTAATTAAGATAACTCTTCAGTTACCAGTAGTGAAATGTGAGGTGGCGATTTTGCGAGAGCTAATATTAAGAGTGATAGAAAGACTTGAGTGTGAGTAGGAGAAAAAGTAGAGACGCAAGGTATAAAGGAGTGAAGATAGAAGGGCAGAGAAAAGGAGGGAGATAGGTGAGGAAATTAGAGAGAGAATTGAGAACAGAGTGAAATTGAAGTTAGACAGGCCTGCAGTGGGCTCCTCGATGGGGAAAGAGGAAGCGATAAAGAGGGAGAAGTAAATCAAGGAGAAAAATAGATAGAGGCACCTGTGAAAATTAGGAGGAACCATCAGAGCACAGAGAAATGAAGAAGACTGACGGAACGTTGTTAGTAGAAAGTTACTAAGATAGAGCGCTGTAGTTAACATGTGGTATTGGATAATTAGATTATATGTAAAATTTAAGAATATACATTATATAAAATAGAACAGAGTCATATAAAATAGAATATAAAGTTAGACAGAATAAATTAAAGAGAGGTAAAATAGAGCTTGATAAAAAAAATATAGCACAGAACAAATAGAAGAATACAACTATATGAAGGAAATGGAGATAGAAAAAGGAAAAGAGAGGATGGATGTAGAGGGAGGAAAGAGCAATAACAAAAGAGCGGATGGATAGAGAAAAAACAGGAGATACAGAAAGATGAAAAGAATTTGGAAGAAGAAAAGGGAAAAAAATGAAAATGGAAAATGAGAGAGGGGAGAATCAAAGATTCTTAGAAGTTTTTAGAAATAGTGGTAAAACATAATAAGGTCATCTTCTTTGAAGAAGAAAGGAGAAAGAGAGGAGTTGAAAAGTTTAATAGAGGAAATGAGGGAGAAAATGATACAGGGATTTAAAGAAACAATGAATGGGAAAAGAATAGAAATAAAAGAGGAATTAGAGAAATTTGAAGAGGCGATTAGGAATAAAGAAAAAGAGAGAAAGAGAAAGAGAAATTGAAAAAGAGAATAGAAACATTGGAAAATGAAGGAAAAAGAGAAAGAAGTGTCAAAGAGGAGGAAGATGAATTAGAGGAAAAGATGAGAAAGTTAGGGAAAAGGGAGGAGAGAAAGGAGAAGGGGGAGAAAAAGGAGAAGGAGGGGGGGGGGAGAGAAAGGAGTCAAATGGGAAGAAGAAATGGACAAGAGAAGAAAAAAGATAAGGATATAATAGAAAGAAAATGGGAGGCAAGAGAGAAAGAAGATAAGAAGAGAAACATCGAGAGAAATAATCGAAGGATTGGGAGGAAGTGAAAGGGAAATGAGGGAGGATAGTGCAAGGAATATTGAATGAGATAGGGGCGAATATCAAGATAGAGGAGGTAAGGAGGATAAGTAGCAATGAAATCAAAGAGAGAAAAATGGCAATGGTGAAACTAGGAAATGAAGATTAAAGGAGGGAAGTGAAGGAATTATAAAAGAAGAAAACTGAGAAGAAGGAAGCTATGAATAGACAAGGATATGACATGAGAAGAGAGAAAAATGAAATGGTAATTAAGAAGGGGAAGGGGAACACAAAAACAGAAAAAGAAGGAAAAAAGAATATGGATACAAGAAAATAAAAATAGAGGAAAAATGATGATATTAGGATGAAGAGGAAGAAATATTAAAAAATAGAAAGAATAAGAAAAGGGAAATAGGAGATCAAGTGCAGAGGGGAGAATTAAAGGGAGAGAGAGGAGAAAAAAGGGAGAGAGGAGAAAAAAGGGAAAGAGGAGAATTAACATAAACAAGAGAAGGAGATAAAAAGAGGGGAAGAGAAGCGAGAGGAGATGGAAAGAGATGAAGAAGGTTAACCTTCTGGAATATAGTGGGGTATCTGGAATATAGTAGAAAATAAAAATACAGAGTTCTCGAAAGATACTGAAAAGTAAGATGTAATGTTTTTAGTAGTGACATGGATAGAGGAGAAGAATTGAAAAAGGCTTTGAGAGAAAAGCTGCCGAGGGATTAAAATTGGAAGGCACAATTTGCGAAGAGAAATAACAAGAGAAGGAGGGCAAAAGGAAGGATAATAGTGGAAATAAAGAAAAGGCTACAATGGGAAAGGATGAAATGGAAGGAGGAATAATGGGGGAGTGTAATAGAATTAGGGAAAAAAAGGAGGATAATAGGTGTGTATTTGATGGAGGAGGAATAGAAATGATGGAATAGAAAAATGGAGAAATGAAGGGGAGGTTGTACTTGAGAGAATTAAAAAATTGATTTTTTTTTCATTTTTTTGCATCTCTAAGTGTAGAATATGCCTGTAAAAGAAATTTTATAATATTTTAAAGCAATATGATTTGTTGAATTGGATTTTGTATCGGTCGAAAATCAAGTGAGCTCAATGGTATTATGCACAAAACAAGTAACAATCGAAAGAAGAAGACTCATGCAGCAAAATTTGTTCTTCAAACAGAAGAAGAAATTGACTTTATAGGTCAGGAATCCTATGTTAATTAAATTAAGTTGCAAAATATTGTTAACAAAAAGTAAATATTGTTATCATAAAGTAAAACTTTAAACTTTTTTTCGAATTCACATTTTTCAAATTGACGGGAAATGTACAACTTCAATCAATCATTCGATTGACATGAAGTTTTTTCCTATGTAAAATAGACAATTTTTACAAGATCATGAACCTAGAAATGTCATAAATTTTTAAAAATAATTATTTCTTTAAACAGATTGAAAATGAAAAAAAGCTCATGAAAACATTTAATTTCAAATGGTCACCATTCCGTAATTTTTCAAATTTTTCAAATGAAATGAGGTTCATGGCTCCACAAATTTAATATATTTTAATAATTTTATTGATTTTTTTTGTCTCAGGTAAACTGTCGACAGTTGAGATTTCCGCCAAGAGATTTTGGCCATGTATGCGCTGCATGCTCTGATGTTCCTAGGTTACAGCCGCAATTTTCTATATTTATAAAAATGAAAAAAAAGATAATGCACAAAGCATTCTTTCGATATCTCTTTTCTTTCTTTATGAAAAAAATTGGTAAAAAAATATATAAATTTTGGAGCTCTAGATTAGAACTTTCTCTTAAGGGAAGATGGAAGAGAAGAAGGAAGGAATTAGAACAATAATAGGAGGGGATTTTATGCAAGGATTGGAAAGAGAGAAGAGGAGAAATCAAAAGGGAAGAAAAGGATGGAAGAGAAGGGAAGAAGAAATCAAAAGATAAGTACATAAATAAGAAGGGAAGGAAAGTAGAGAACTTGGAAGAAATGAGCTGGGTGATTTTAAATGGCAATATCAGAGAAGATAGAGAGGGAGAATGGACTTATATAGGGGGACAAACGATTATGTATTAGATTATGTATTAGTGAGGTGAAAGGATAGGAAATTTTGTAGTAGGAGAAAAGATAGAATCGGATCATCAGCCGTAAGATAGAATTAAAAGAGGAAAAGAAGAAATGAGGTAATAGGAACATAAAGGATGGAAGAAAGAGTAGAGGAAGAATGAAAGAAAGAGGAAAAAAAGGAAGAATCTGGGAAAAGTAGGAAGAAAAGGAAATAGAGAAATGAAGATGGGGAAAAGAATAAAAGAATTAGCGTTAGGAAAAGGAAGAGTAGATCAGGAGGAGAAAGGAAAAGGAGATTGGTGAGACGAGAAATGTAGATAAAAGAGAAAGTGAGAAAGGCACTGAGAGATTGGAGAAAAAATAAGTAGGAAGGAAAGGAATATAGAAGAAGTTAAAAATGAGTATAAGAGTATATGCATAAAGAAAAAAGAGGAAGAAAAAGATAGATGGGAGAAGTAGAGCGAGTGAAGATAGAAGGTATAGACAATCGAACAGAGAAAGGAAAAAGAGCAGGAGAATAAACGAGAAAATTGAGATAGAAGTAGAAGAGATATTTTATGGAGGTATTGGGAGGAGGAATGGAACAAAGAGTTAGAAAGGGATGTGGTAAAATAAAAGAAGGACAAGAAGAGAAAATAGGAGAAAAATTTAGAAAGACCTTGAGAAAAAGAAAGAGAATGAAAAAAAAAGCGATGGGAGAGGATGAAATTCCGATAGAGGTATGGAAATATTGGAGTAAGGGTATCGAAGATTGGGCAAGGGAGATGTGTAATAGAGTATAGAGAGGAGAAGGATGGCCAAAAGAGTGAAGGGAAGGAATAATTATACAATTATTAAGAAAGAGGAAAGGGAAAAAGTGAAAGAATAGAAAGAAAGGAGTTGCTTATATATTAATATTAGCGGAGAGGTTGAAAAAAGAGATGGAAAAAAAGGAGATTATTTCTAATGAGAAAATCAGATAGGATTTAGGAAGAACAAAGGAACAATATATATATATGTATTAAATTATTTAATTAATAGGCAACTAGGAAAAAAAAAAAGGGGAGCTAATAGCGGTATTCAAGATTTAAAGGCAGCTTTTGATTTAATTGATAGAAAAATATATAAGGAAATGAGGAAAAAAGGAATAAATGAGAGATTAATTAAGAATATAGAAGAAGCATAGAAAGAAACAATAAGTAAACATTAAGATAGAAATAGAGAAAGAAATTTTGAATCGCGATGAGAATAAAGCAGGGCTGCCTACTAAGTCCATACTTATTTAATAGTATATAGCAATAGCGGACATTGAGGAAGAGATGAGGAAGGGAAAGTGGGGAGGAGTGAAATGAGGAGAAGAAAAGATGTATACATTGGCGTATGCGGATAATATTGTGATGTTAGTAGAGAAGGAGAAAGATATAAGGAGTATGTTAAGCAGGTTAGAAAGATATTTAAACGAGAAAAAAATTAGAATTAAATAAGGAGAAAACAAGAATTCTGAGGTTTAGGGAGGGAAGCGGAAGGAGAAAGTGGTGGAAGGGCAAGAGATTAGAGGAAATGAAAGAGTTTAAATATTTGGAATAATAAACGGTGAAAAAAAATGAAAGACAGAAGACATAAGGAGACATAAAGGAGAGAAAGGAAGGGAGCAACATTGCTAGGTTACGTCTGGAGAAAAAGGAGATTTGGAAAGGATTGGAAAAAGAATGTGGCTTTTTAACGTGTCGATATGGACCGTAATAAGCGATGGAATGATTAAGGATGGAAACAAAGAGAAGAAATAGAGACGATACAGGAGAGATATTTAAGATAGATAATGAGGGTGGAAAGAGACACACCGAGATATATGATAAGAGAGAAAATAGGTAGAGATAAATTAAAGAGCAGGAATAAGAGTGTGGAAATTCGAGAAAAGACTGAGAGAAGGTAAAGGAGGGGAGCTAGGGAGAAAATGTTGGAAGGAAAAGAAAGAGAGAAAAGAAAAAGGAAAAGAGTTGTCGAGGTGGGAAAAAGAAAAAGAAGATTTTTAGGAAAAGGAGAAAAGGATGAAAAAGGAAAGAAAGATAAAGGGGACAGATTAATAGAGAGAGAGAGAGAGAGAGAGAGAGAGAGAGAGAGAGAGAGAGAGAGAGAGAGAGAGAGAGAGAGAGAGAGAGAGAGAGAGAGAGAAGAAAGAGAGAGTAGAGTAGTAGAGAGAGAGAGAGAGAGAGAGAGAGAGTAGAGTAGTAGTAGTAGTAAGTAGTATATAGTATAGAGTA
>NW_012130091.1:3690832-3700815 GCF_000143395.1 Atta cephalotes
GTAAGTAAGTAGTAGTAGTAGTAGTAGAGAGAGAGAGAGAGAGAGAGAGAGAGAGAGAGAGAGAGAGTAGAGANAGNGANAGAGAGAGAGAGAGAGAGTAGAAGCGGAAGCCCATAGTTATATAAGCGGTAAAAAATTGTAGAATTGTATAGTGGTATAATGTGTAATAAAATATATTAAAATAAATAGATAAATGTTAAAGTATAAGGCGAGAACAAGCGTAGCGAGCATGGAGATAGAGAGATAGAACAGCGGTAAAATATAAGATGGAGATAGTATAAGATGAGCGATAGTATATAAGAGGAGAGGAATGTATAAGAGAGATGTAAAACGGTGAATGTAGAGATTTAAGGATAGTTAAGATACAATTGTATCTCATGAGGAATAATAAATTCTATTCTATTTTATTCTAATTATATGCGGAGTTTATAATTTTAAGGTTTATAATTTTAAAACCATGAAGAAATCTATAATCTATACTATTTTTCTGAATATTATTTGCTCATAATTTACAAGAAAACAAAATAAATGTCAATGTTAATGGTTCGTGTAGAAATAAAGATAAAAGCAAAAATTAAAATTCTAGGAAATTTAGAAAAAAATAATTTTCCAAAAATACTTATAAAAATGCAGCAAAATCAAAGGTTCAAAAATTTAAAAAAAAAGAAAATTTTATTACTTTTCTAGATACTCCACTCATAATTTGCAAAAAATACAGAATAAATGTCAATTAAAAGCTTCAGGTGAGAATCAAGGTAAAAGCAAAAATGAAAATTCTAGGAAATCCAAAAAGGTTATTCATCAATAATACTTAGATACAAAAAGGATATAAAAACAAAACAAAACAAAATCGAAAGTTTAAAAAGAGAAAGATCATTTATATTTTTCTGAACTATCAGCTTATAAGTTGCAGGAAATGTTAATTAAACGTTAATTATAATTGTTTTATTACTGCGTTTACTAATATTGTTTTTATTACTGCGTTTGGTAACACTGCAGAAAAAGGGAGCAACCATCGACGATCTTGACCTTGACATATGTTGTCATGGCCCTCAACAACCTTTAACAAGTTTTAGCCGCCGCTCGTTATTCGTTAAAAAGTTATTAATACAAAAAAGTTTGAAAACAACATTTTATTTCTGCTATTATGTAATATTAAAAATTATCTTATACCCTTCCTTGCTTACTGTGACTTTCCAAGCGAAGCGTGAAGATAGGATGAGAGTTGCTTCGCGTGGAAGTCATACGCCTCTAAATAGAAATAAAACGTTATCTTTTCAAACTTTTTTTGCATCGGATTGTGACTGAGATGAGAAGTGGATATTCTACGACAACCCCAAGAAGAAAAAATACTACGCTAAGTTCAATCAATCTTTGCCATCGATCTCAACATCAACACTACGGCCGAACATTCATGATTCGAAGATCATGCTCTGTATCTGGTGGGACCAAAAGGATCTTGTTTACTATGACTTACTGCTGAAACCTGGCGATTCCATTACGGGCGATCGGTATCAGCTACAATTGATTCATTTGAGCCGTGCATTGCGAGAAAAACGGCCGAAGAGCAAAGATATGATAAAATTATTCTTTTTCATGACAATGCTCGATTTCATGTCGCTAAAGTCATAAAAAAATATTTGAAAACGCTCAAATGGGATGTTTTACCGCACTCGCCGTATTTTCCGGACATTGCTCCTTCTGATTACTGATTATTCCGAAGGATGCAGCAAGTCATCGGTTCACTTCTTTCGCAGAAATCGAAAATTGGCCCCAAAATTGGATCGCGTCCAAAGACGAGTCATTTTTTCGAGATGAAATTTAAAAATTACCTGAGAGATGAAAAAAAGTAGTAGGCAGTGATGGACAATATTTTAATTGATCTGTTCGTTCATTTTGTTTTGAAATAAATGCACAAAAAAACGGACCGAACTAATTTGTACTCCCAATAAATTTTGTGACAATAATTTTCACAATAATAATTTTTGAAGGGGAATTAAAGCTATTATAAATATATGATATATTGGATATATTGGGTTGGAGAAACTTTCATATTATTACTTGAATCAAAATAGATAACTTTTACCGAAATTTTCACTGTTGTCTTGATTGTCATGCAAAGCTTTTAATTAGTAATAATATCGAGAAAATAAAAAAGCATATAAGAGTCAAATTTAAACAATTGATGTACAATATATAATGTGACCATTTAAAATCTGTACATTCTTAATTACTGACTATAAGATATTTGGTAATATTACATTACATTACATGTTTTGTCATCATAATTGTGCTATCTTCAGATATTTAAAAAACAAAGTAAAAAATACAATAACAAAACGATAAAACTGTAAAAAACCTTTTCTCTGTCTTTGAATCAGCTATTCGCAAGTGAAAAATCGCCTTTCAACGTCTCTCGGTTTCAGTTCATAAGGCACCCAATTTCCTTGTTTTTGAATCATTCCCATGGCTCTCAATCGTACAGACGGCTTGTTGAGTTACCCCCAATGATTCTGCAAGCTGTTCTTGCGTTTCTCTGATCTTCTTCGAGTAATTCTTTGTCTTCGAATTTTTTTGGCTGTCTAGAGCGAGGCTCTTGTCTTCAACGCTGAAATCTCCATCCTTGAAACGTCGAAACATTCTCTACATGATTTATCAGTTGGAGCAATGTCACCATAAACTTCGACAAGCATTCGATAGGCTTCAGCTGCACTTTTTTTCCAATTAAAGCAGAAAATCAAAACTTCCCGCAAATGCTGCTTGATTAACAAAAAATTCAACATTTCAAATACAGTAAAAATCAAGGTTTTTGTATGAAACTCAAAGCGATATAAACTGAATATTATTAGCAGATGTTTAACCTCTCTGAAACCGCCAAAATCAACTGTCATTATGAATCATTCACAACAGTTGGAGCAATCTTTAGGGAAACGGATCGAACTAATTTGTACTCCCAATACTTAGCCCTAGTGATATGTATCATTTGTAAAAAAGATTTGCATTGACTGATGCCAAGTTAAATTCTACCTTCTAAAAAAAAAGTGATATCTAGTAATCTTTAAAAATATTTTCATTAAATACAGATGACCATTGTCGTGATATTTAACTTGATATTTTTACATTATATATTATTATAAGACGATGGGATAGTGCTGGGATTTTTTAAAATCTTCTTCGTAAATTTATTTAATGTCAATATCATTTATCATTTATATAAAAATTTGATATTAGCAACTGGCGCCATATTAAATTCTGCTAATGCAATGTTAATTTCCCAGATAGTCAAATCTGTAGAAAGTAGATATTTTAAATGTTACACATTATGCGACAAAATAACAACAGAATTAGATGTATATATTAGGTATGTAAATATGAAACCGGAATTTACCAATAGATGGCCACAGCTGTCAATGTAGTTGCCATCAGACGGCGCCATTGACGCCAGTTCCTTGTTCTGACATCTGACAAAGATTTTCAACTCATAACAATACAAGTTTCATACAACAGTATAGTTTGTAATAGTGTTGAATATGTCGAATTTTGTGCCTGGAAACTACGATTTGCGGACAGCATTGATTTTCTGTTACCATTTGAAGAAAACTGCTGCAGAATCACATCGAATGCTTGTCGAAGCTTACGATGAGCATACTCTTGATAAATCACAGTGCTTTGAGTGGTTTAAAAAATTCAAAAGTGGCGATTTTGACATGAGAAATGAAGAACGTGGAAAACCATCGAAAAAATTTGAAGACAGCGAATTGCAAACATTGTTGGATGAAGATGACGCTCAAACTCAACAACAACTCGTGGATCAATTAAATGTGACACGAAAAGCCATCTCCATACGTTTGAAATCCATGGAAAAGATCCAGAAGATGGGAAAAATGGGTTCCACATGAACTGAATGAAAGACAGCAGGAAAATCGAAAAACCACTTGTGAAATGCTGCTCGCCAGATACAAAAGAAAATCATTTCTCCATCGAATTGTGGTGAAAAGTGGATATATTTTGAGAATCCTAAGCGTAAAAGATCATGGGTAACTCTAAGCGAACCATCGATATCGACTGCAAGGCCAAATCGCTATGGACGGAAGACAATGCTCTGTGTTTGGTGGGATCAGAAAGGTGTGGTCTATTATGAGCTGCTAAAACCTGGCGAAACCGTTAATACTGAACGCTATCGACAAATGATCAATTTGAATCAAGCTTTGTATGAAAAATCGGAATATCAAAAAAGGCAACACAAAGTGATTTTGCTTCATGATGCACCATCATACACAGCAAAACTGGTCAAGGAAATGATTGAGGCATTTGGTTGGGAAATACTTTCGCAATACTGCGGCTTATTCACCAGACTTGGCTCCGTCCGATTACCACTTATTTGCATCGATGGAACACGCACTTGCTCAGCAGCGCTTCACTTCTTACGAAGATGTACGAAAATGGCTAGATGACTGGTTTGGCTCATAAGAGCAACAATTTTTTTGGCGTGGCATCCACAAATTGTCAAACAGGTGGAAAAAATGTATAGCTACCGATGGGCAATACTTCGAATAAAATATTTTTTATCATTTTCATGCAAACGTATATTTTCTATAAAAAAATTCCGGTTTCATATTTACCTGGTAATACTGTTAACAGATTGTTAAAAAAAAAATGTAACAGAATCTGTAAGTGTCAAATAATGTCGGAGGAGGATCTGTTCAGTTTCTGCCAACAATTTGCCTTCACATTATATCGACAGACGATGTTAACAGAACATAAGCCTAATGCGAACGCAATTGATGGCAGACTGCCATCATTTTTTGCTCGATCTGTTGACAGAAGACAGCAGACATTTTGCTATCTGGGTTATTACTAGTATACAGATGACCATCGTTGTTATATTTATTAATAAATCCAAAAAGAAAATCATAGCAACTTTAATAGCAATTTTACCCCCATATACAAATTTACTTTTTTTAAAAAAAAGTAAAAAAAGCGCTAAGAATGCTTTTCGAAAAGAAGCATTTCTATATTTGTATTTGTAAAACTTAAATAATGCGTATTGAAAAAAAAACTGCTGTACTAAATTAAAAAATAAAACTCAAGTAGTATTCAATATCTGTAGTAACTATTAGCACAACAGAAATACAAATAATTTCATTACATAATAATTTATGAGCCTGAGAAGGAAACTGTTCAAAGTTTCCTCTCCCCTACAATAAATATAATCAATGTTTTTAATTTAATTAAGCGTGACGTTTTAAATAAAGTACGTACACTAAATACAATCAATGTTTTTAATTTAATTAAGTAGCGTATTTGTGTAAAATTATTACAATATATCACAGATAAAAAATTTCACTGCCTCATGAGCATGCTCTCTATACTTACCTTCGAATATTACTAACACAATCGCAGCCCAAGAAAGAATTATTAGAAGTTACTGCAAGCGTAAAATCAAGTGGAGCTATATTTTCGGCTCCTTAAAATGCAAAAAATCGCATATGTGGACACAGATGGGATTGAACCCAGATCTACAGATTGCGAGTCATCACCAAGCAGTAAGCCACTCGACGTCTCAACGTCAGGTGTTCATGCGATAAAGATTTTATAATTTATATTTCTTATTTCAACATGTACTTCCAATTTTTTTTGTTATCTTTCTTGTTTATAATCTCTCTGATCATAATTAAATTATGACATCGTATGCATCCACATTACCGTTAATTTGATGATACGTGTATATAATTTTTTATAATTTGACATTAACCGCTCTCACCATAGACCGAAGAATTGGTTTACAGTACGAGTTTTATAATATGAACTTCAACGTATACCATGACTGCCTACTATATACCGTAGCAGAATATTATGATATTTGTGGCGTTTGTATGTAAGATGAGATCCTTCAACAATTCGGTCTATTATATTAAACTTATGTAATTTTTTTGAATTGCTAAGGTGGGTTAAATTAAGTCTGAAACGTATGTGCTGTATATATGTATACTTATCTCATAAGAAATGGAATAATAGAATAAATTAATCAGTCATTATCTTCTATGCTCGTTTAAATCTGTCGATCTTGTATTTTAATAATAAATTGTTTAATGAAAAAGATTTACAATTTACCATTATTGCTTGCAAAAGAAGATCTTAAGTGAATCAGTCTATTCATTGGTAATTCGCTTAAACTGCGAATCTCATTCAAATATAAAGATGATTGATCTCCAGATGCCATTTTCAAAATACAATACGTATGAAGTATTAACAAACTGCAATACATAGCTGAATATTCAAAAATTTGTGGTTATTAAGATATAAATATTAAAATATAAGTATTTGCACTCATTCTGTCTCTCTTTCTTTCTCACTTTTTCATTCCTCTCTCCTTCTTTCTCTCTCCTTAATTTTTATTATTGTATATTAATAAGTTATATTAACATGTTATAATATATCTTATTTCCAATAGTAGAAATATGGACTCATTTAAATATTTAATCTAGAACAGCAAAAATTAAACAGTTTTATAATAAACACTTTTCATACCTTTTCTTCAAATACGATGATGACAGCTATGTAAATTTGGAATGTCCTAGTGCTTTAGTCAACTTTTTTTGGCTTCTGATAGGAACGCGACTAAATCGTACTGTGAAACACGGATGCCGTTTTCTTGCGCTTGGCTGACGAAGCAAGAAGAGTGACAATCGCATAGGCGATCCAACGGGGGCTTGTCGCGGAGACGCAACGAAATAAAAGTATAATTAACACAAAACCCGTTATAATCCGTTTTACAAAGATTCTTGGTAGTAGTCTCATTGTCAGTATTGTTGAACAGTTTGATTCGACAAAATGTCCAGGGTTTCGTGTTTTGTCTTTTGTGTCTTTTGGATAACTGTATTTGACAAAATGCAATTTACAAATACCGAAGGTGAGTTTATTTTTCTTCCGAAGAATTAATTTTTTGTTGTAACTCTCAGCTTAGTATGTGCGTGCGTACGTGCTGATGAATTACAAAATAAATTGCTAAAAAGAATTGTATACTTTTAATTTCACAATCAGATGTTCTGGATAAAATAAAGGCAGGATTACAGCATGCAAGTAATTATCTAGAGACAGCTAAAGACATTGCCAACTTGGTGTCTAAGAGTTTAGGTCGTAAGGAAAAACGCGAGGAAAACGGAAATGATGAAAAACAACCGTTTGGTCCTTCAAATTTTGTTTCTGCATTCTTTCGACTCATTGGATTTGATTCGCAAAAAATCGCAGCAATCGCAGTCAATAGTGTTGTATTTCTTGCACAAATGGTAAATATATATATAATAAGATATAAATTATTATACAGCAATGTGCGTGCGTGCGTTTGTGATATTTTTTTATATTCATAAAATTTAAGATGTTTCGATTATTTACTTTGACAGATAAGTACGCTTTTTGGACTGAAATCGTCGCAAAATAACATCTCTAGAAGCATGGACAACGAAGAATTAGCATGGGATCCGTTAAAATTTACTTTAGAAAATAAAAATAAGAATGTAAGTCGTTATAAATTGAAATATATATATTAAGAGTGTAATTTAATTTTGAGGGTTTTTTGTCAAAAATTGATTTATTTAAAAAACAATTTAATATATTACGTAAATGTTTACTAATTTAACGATTTCAACATTTAATTCTTTGGCAAGTTCTGAAGTAGACTGAAGTGTACTGAATTTTCGTTCAATAATACTTGCAAATTTGCATTTTCCAGCCTTTGTCGTTAATATTGAAATCATCACTTTTAAATCGACAGAAATGATATTTATGTCTTAATTGATGGAACAACGTCATCATAAGTTCAGAATTCTATCTTCACCTTAAGCTGCCGTTTTCTTCTGATTAACAAACAAAAGCAATGCATATTGAAAAAGCTTTTTAGGAAACTGCATCTTTAAAATGATGTAAACACGATGTTTACTGCATTTATTATTATTAAACGGCTAAATATCATAGAGTAATATTAAAGCATTAAGAAATAATAGCTGTTGGAATATCTTCGACAGTACTTACATTAAGTGTCATTTCTTACAATATATGTATTACAATATATGTATTATTACACACGAATAACTAGTGTTGGCTCACGTTTTCTTACATTATCATATTATAATATTAGTGTCAGTTCTTGCGTGCGCGCAAAAAATTAAACCCTAAAAATTAAATCACACTCCTAATAAAAGAGAGAGATTTCAATTTTGATTTAAATAATAAATGAAAGACACAATTACATAATTAATATTAATTAAATTAATATTAATTAAAAATATTAATCAAAGAACTGGAAAGGATACGAGCAATAAGGGTCAAGCGCAGAAGACGTGCAAATAATATATCTATGAAGTGTGAAACTTTTTTATTCACTAAAACACGCTTATATGTTTCGGCTCACTTTTGAGTGTCTCCTCAGAGACAACACAAACTAACATAAATAAATTGTAAATAAAAATTATCCTGTCATGGTAAGCTTCCCTTCTTCGAAAATTCAAATGCTAAAATTAAATACAAAAAGAGTGAAAAAACAAGAAGAAAGAAAAATGAACGAAAATAAGGAAATGATGGAAATGTTGGAATAGAGAATATGAAAAACTAATTTATCAAAAAACTTTAAGATTTAATTAATTATCCCGAAAATAAGGACGCGCATTCTTATTTTAGTGAATAAAGAAGTTTCACACTTCATAGATATATTATTTGCGCGACGATCTTCTGCACTTGAATTCTACTACCTACATCCTTTCCTGTTCTTTGATTTATAAGGAGTCTTAGTTAGTTTGATTTGTTGTACGAAAAAATATTAATATTTGAACTTTTCTACTTTAATTACATACACGCGTAATTGAAATACATTTACAATTAAAATATATCCATAAAGCACAAATTTTTTAAATTATGTTTAATAGGTTCGAAACTTAGTTGAGCAAGCAAAAAATCCGAATTTACCAAATCAGTTGATAGCGAGAATGATTGGCTCTGATTCTGCTTGCATTCGATTATTACTATGCAAATCATCTCCGATCATAAAAGCAGTGCAAACATCTCTTAATAATAAATTGCAGAATTATATGCATCGAATGATTGCGTGGTTACCATCTAGAAAGGATTTTGAAGCAAACAGCGACGAATGTGAAGAAAATCATATCGATTGTCGTTTATTTT
This sequence comes from Atta cephalotes, assembly GCF_000143395.1. Lineage (NCBI taxonomy): Eukaryota > Metazoa > Arthropoda > Insecta > Hymenoptera > Formicidae > Atta > Atta cephalotes. The sequence continues at coordinate 3,700,010 of NW_012130091.1, forward strand.
CAACATAATTATAGTTAATCCTTTAACTTATGAAAACAATAAAATATATAAATACTAAATATGAATTTAATAAATACTAATATGAATTTAGAATCATCTTTCTTTCTCTCTTTTATTAATAATATGGATTAATATATTATAATTTATCTACTGTGTGTTATGTGTAATTATATAATTAATATCTAATCTATTAATAGATGTATTAATAGATTACTGCCATACGCACAACATGTTGATTATATCAATCTTAATAAACTTAACTTTATATAACAATAACAACCGAAATATAAAAACCGAACAAAATAGTATGTATACATATAAATATAATTATATATTTTATAAAGATTGTCTACTATGTATTGCTCATATTTTTCATGTATTAATATTAAAAATTCTCATTAAATTACTATTAATGTCTGTTTTTATTAATGTATGACATAACATTAAATTGTAATTACAATTGTAAGTACAATTTACAAAAGTAAATTGTAAAAGTTCTTTATGTTCTATATGATATCTTGCATTTGAAATATACACATACATTTCTTATACACATATTCATAATTTATTATAATTTATTCATCTCATAATTTATCTTAAATTCGAAAAACATTTCTAGCGACATTTAAAATATTATTTTTCTAAGAAAGAGAGAGAGAGAGAGAGAGAGAGAGAGAGAGAGAGAGAGAGAGTAGTTAGTTATTAATAATTATATATATATAATATATATATATATATTATTATTATTATTAGTTATTATTATTATATTATATATATAATATATATTATTATTAGATATATTTTAT
>NW_012130091.1:3700918-3705409 GCF_000143395.1 Atta cephalotes
AGAGAGAGAGAGAGAGAGAGAGAGTTGTATTTATAATTAATTATATATAATTTAAATAAGATAATATTCTAGTTATATTTATAGTTTTATAGTTTTAAGTTTTATAATTTCAAGTTAATATAGAAATTATATAATTATTTAATATACTAGACATTAAATTTATATTTCGAAGTATGTTTGAAGTATATTTAAATGTCAATTAATTTACCTCATATATCTAATGAGATCATGATATTGTAACACAATTTATAAACGCTATATGTTTACATGTTATAGCCTTTCTCTAAAAATTGATTATAGTCAATATATTAGAATGGTCGTCATTGAAAATTTAATCGACCAAAAACATTTGGCATATATTCAACTTATTTAATGTATAATTTACGTCCTATAGTTACAATATAATATCTGTTATTTACTAATCAAGAGAAAGTTTTGGCATTTGGCTAATTAAGTAGAGATATTTTGATAAGATTATGCGCGATCTTGCTAAAAATATTTTGCGAAGAATAACAATGCTTTGAAAATTTCTTTTTTGCATCCCATGCAACATAAACATTAAAAATTTGATTTAATTTAGAAATAATTTATTTAGAAATAATTTAGAAGTAACAAACTATAAAAGTTTGCAAAGTGTTCTATAAAGTATTACAATGAAATATTATTTACGTATTTACGTTTTTGTTTCAAGTTTCATAAAATTATAATCAATAATTAAAATATTATTTCCAAGTCATTACGATATATACCATACATTTTTGTTGAACGCAGTTAAGAATGTTATGCTAATACATACATACATACATACAATAATATAAGGATTATATTTTATATATTACAACATGGTTATATTAATTGAAATATCATCATTATAATATTATATCGTAATAATAGCGTCAAAATCTTGAAATATTTATTTACAAGAGAGATTACTTATCAGATATTCATAAATATGCATACATGCATCAACCCTGTATTATTAATTTACAAATCTTTCACATACAATGTAATATAAAAATAATCAAAAGCGTCAAAGTTTTTCTTATTATCCACAGATCTACTAAATATATAAGTGATTAAGTGTACATAAAATATTCAAAACAAATGGAAGACGAAAATGAAAACTAAACTTTGTGATATGATTCTTTAATTGTTTTTAATTTTTTGTATAATAATATTTGTATAATAATTTTGTAATATTTTCTTTTTAAAGAATTAAAAAAAAACATAAAAAAAAATCTTGTCAGGCGTAATATTTTATTTGGATTAGTATACCAGGTAAACATTTCCATATTATATATTTTTTGCGCGTATTACGTACATGTATATGTATACATTTCGATCTCTATATGTGAATGATAAACAGAGCCGAGACTAGACAGAGACTTTGACGTCCAAAATTTAATAAAGACTAATATTAATTAATGATATTTAATACTAATTTAATATTCATATTAATTTAACAGGAACATAATCACATATACAAATATATACGTTATAAACATAGTACAGATTACGTGTATATACGTATGTTACAAACACATAATCACAGGACTACAAAAAATTTTTTTAAAAATAAATCAGAGTTGGTTTCTTATTACTTCGAGTCATTGAATTTAAATTTATAAGCCGACTTTTTTGCTCTATCATGTTTTTTTAGATAATTTTTAGAGAAAAATGATGAAAATGTAAAAATTGAAAAAAAATTTGAGAAACAGCAAAAATAAAAATGTGATAAAAAATTTGAGAAAGAGCAAAAATAAAAATGTGATATTAAAATGCGATTATAGAACTGATTTATATTTTGGTAAGTTAAAGAAATAGAAAAACTAGGAAAAATTTTTATTGCGTTACAAGCAATCAGTGGCTCGGCTGTTGAATTTGATTGACACTAGTGGAAGAAATAATTGTAAGTCATCTCGAAAATTGGCTCAAAAATTACATCTGATGCCAAGCATTGCTCTATTGTAAGCCCTAAGTATAGCTGGAATTTCAAAATGTTAAAAAAATATTCTTTTTAAACTTAAAAATATCTGCATGTAAAAATGGCAAAAACTAACTAATCTATTAACTTTCTAACTTACATAACTTGCATAATTTATATTTCAAAAGTAACAATTAAAATTCATTTCTGAAAGGATTTCTATAACTCACGCAAATCGACTATTTGTCATACAACGCTATATTAATTGAAATTGTTTTATGATGTGTTAGGCTACAATCTTGGCTACAATATTTGATATTATTAGTAAAATAAATTTTTTGTTTCTTGCGTGTCCATTTTCTTACATTCTTATCTCTCATATAGGATAACTCTGGTAAATACGCCGCGCTGGGACGCGCTGGGACGCCACAAAAGTCAGAAAAAATAGGAGGAGTGGGTAATTTTCTCACAATTATTCTTTGCTTTTATGTTATATTAGTATAATGTTACGATTTCAATTTCTTACTGTTAATATTAATGAAATTATTACGAGTTGAATCGATTTGTCACTGTATTAAGTTAGCATCATAAATTATAATCTATATAATGATTACATAAAATTTTTTACTGCAGGATGTGCAAAAGACTTAGTAGTTATTTTGTGATACATGAGGAATAGTAAAACATGTTTATAACAAAATACAAGTACTTTGTTCTTGTATTCTTTGTTTAATTTATTATCTTGTATATCCCACCTGTTTGGGATGTACGGTTTGTTTAGCGGGCGGAATTTATGCTCAAAGCATACAAAGTGCGCAGATTGAATTCAGTGCACTAAATGCAATAACCGCATTACCTGAAATATGTATCTCAAGTGTATTATAACACTTGTAATACATATAGGAAGATTGTAATTATTATTTATTACTTCATATACATATTTATTATTCTTATTCCTTAATAAAATTTTATAAACGGATTTTATTTTATAAACGAATTATAAGTTATTGTGTCACGTTTACGTTATTTCTTATTTATATGCATTATTTGTAAATTTTTCATGAGCCGTATATACCCTCCTCCTATGAATAGACATATCCCATCCCTATCGGATATACGGCAAAAATGCAAAGGTTTCAAAGTTCATTTTTTAATACGAAATATAAATATTTCAAATTTCTAATATTTTTTTTATAATAGTAGACAGCACGAAGTTTTTACTGATATAATTCGTTTACTTTAAACATAGTAAATAACACTTAATAAATTAAGTTTTTGATAGGTGCGACGTATATACCGGAGTTACCCTAGCTGTGCGCCTGATTTTATGCCACTCCAACTTTTTTTCCAACATCTACGTAGCAGAATAATTTAGTAGAGAGATCTTAAAGATGTGCGAATTTTTACAGAATTTTTCGAGCACTTTAAAAACTTTAATATCGAGTCGAAATGACTTATGTATGCCATTTGAAGGTGCTGAAAATAAATATGCCGTTCGAAGATTAGCTTATCAAAATATATTTAAATTAGTTCTACAACCACCTTTTAATGTCATAATTATTTTTACACTTTTGTCAAATGTTTCTTCTAATTTTTAGATTTTCTATCATTTTTCTGATTATTTAAAAAACTGGAGGTAATTATGGAGCAAAACGGTTTTGGATTTAGTGATTCAAAATCTATAAGAAATATCTATTTTTGGTTTGAGTTTATTTCAAAAAAATTTTTTGGTTCTATGATAATATTTTAATTCTCGTATAAAAAAATGTATTTTTCATTTAAAGTAATACTTTTCGTGTTTTGATGTCGCAAAATTGTCAATTAGCTTATCGAAATGTTATCTTTACATATATTTCATTTTTACTTAATATACATAGTTAACACTCAATGGCAGATTCACATAGTTATTGTATGTTAGTGAATAAGTTAAAATATATAGAAATTTATATTGCTATTTTTGCGCCCCTTTAAATATTTTACATGAGGCAAGTGTCTCATTCATTATATCCTAGTCCCCGCTCTGATGATAAAATGTAATTATGAAAAACAATTATATTATATTAAATCTGCTATATTGTCGATTAAAATTTAGAAAATTGTTAATTAAAGTGAATAGAATTGTTTCAATTTTTACTAAGAACGATCAATCAAATTTCCTGAAGTTTAAACTTGAATTATTAAATGTTGCTGTAAATGGCTATTAAATGTTGTTGTAAATGGCTATATGTATTATCATATCTAAATTTTTTCTCACCATATATGTATTATTTATTACAATAACATACTCTTGATTATAGTTTTGATGATTTAGCAAAGAGAGAAACAAGGGAGCGACAAGCAAGCGCAGATTCCATACAAAGATAATTTTATGTTTCAAATAAAATTATTTTCAATTATAAACAAAAGTTTACAAAATCACTTTCAACTTAATTCTTAATCATAGTTCATGTAAAATAAATTAACTGAATAAATAAATTGAATAAAAAACAGTTAAAAATTACTATATAAATATTTAAGTATTACTAATCAAGTAATGACAGTATATATATATATATATATATATATAT
>NW_012130091.1:3707940-3710326 GCF_000143395.1 Atta cephalotes
GATCTCTCTCTCTCTCTCTCTCTCTCTCTCTCTCTCTCTCTTTCTCTCTCTCTTTCTCTGTTATTTATTACATATATAGCACATTCTAAAACGTAACATTCAGATTACATAAAAGCTATATTCTTTAAAAAAAGTATAAAATCTTATCTGTGATAAAATCGTTAATTTTTTTTATAAATTGATCAATTTTTTTTTTATATCTGTGCATTAACATATTCTTATTGTTTGAACTTTTTATATTCATATAAGAAATTAAAGAGATAAAAAAAGAGTTCGCACGCTTTGCCCATAAAAAATACAATTTTATTTTTTGGATGGAGTTACCGCTCTTTAAACGGTACAAATAACAATTTGTTTATCAAATTGGCTTGACCTGATTTATTTTAAATATAAATCAAATTTTTATAAATTTCAAAGGAAAATATATATTCTTTTAAAAAAAGATACATGTATCTTTTGAGTAATATACAACGCGCAAGATAAATTTAAAACAATCACCTTTATCTTGGAAAGGATATCGCACTGTATAGGCCGTTTCGTTGCTCGGTAATTGGTCACCGAGATCTTCCAGTTTTTTCAGCTGTTTTCTAATATTCTCTACTGGATTCTCCATATTGTTATTACTACTGCTCGAGCGACCTGCGCTTGAAGTAACTTTTTTACTGAAACTCTTCTTTTTCTTCGTAATCATGTTAGTGTTTGTTTCACTGGCGGTGGTAGTATCGTCGGACTCAAACTTTGTTGCACTTTTCAAGCCAGCAGCGGTGAATGCGTGTTTCTGAAATCCCGCGACCGCTTTCTGACTCTTCAAATTTTCTGGATCATTTTTCTCTTCGACTTGTTGGTTCGCGTTTTGGCTGTCCTGCGATTTCGCATTTGTTACTGGACTCGAGCGCGCGTCCTTCAGCGGAGTACTGCGAGCACGATTTAAGGCCTATAGCCAGACATTAGGGCGAATTGTATGAACATGACGAAGTACCTTCACAGTCCGATCGTTCTTAACAAGGATATACGCTGCGCATTGTTCGAAGAAAGACTGACGATATAGACTGCGAAAGTACTATAATGGACGTATTAAAAAAATGAACGTGCAACATTGTGTTTTGACATAGATAGAAAGAACTGGTGAAAAAAGATTAAAAAATATTTTTTTTAACAAATCAATTATCCTCAATAAATTTATGATAAAAACCATATGGTTTTATTAAAAGAAATAAAGAGATTGCGAGAAATAAAGAGATTCTTACCTCCTGAATAATTCGGCAATGATAATCTATTTTTTTAGATATTAACATAAAAGAGAAAACCGTATGAAGAATGAGAAGAAAGTTTTTAAAAAGTGTCGCTAATATTGTACAAACATTATAACATTATAAACATATTATTATACAAACATCAAATAATTACATAAATGACTGAAAATATTGATGAGATGTAACAAATGGCATGCATGTGCTATACGTTGAACGTGCTTATATTAATAATTGTAGAGACTGATTATTATATGTTGTTAATAATAAATAATATTACATATCAATGTATTTGCTGAAATAAACCAGTTAAAATAAAAAATAATTTTTATTTAATTTTATTTATTTGTTTAAAACGTGCAGTTATTATTTGAAAGATTACGAAATAGATGTCATTATTCCAGTTCTTTTTATTTATCAAGTCGTTCAGTCAATAATAATAAAGAAAACTATATAAAGAAGAAGAGAACTATATAAAGAGAGACTATATGAGAAGAAAATCTTTAAACTCTTTAAGGTAATCTTTAAACTCTTTGTGCTAAACTTCTTTTCTATCATATCACTAGTTTATTTCAACATGAAATGTTTAATATATTTTAAATAATGAAATCTCAACATTCCGTTTTTGAAAAAACTCACTTTTGTTCCGACGAATCAGTCTTATCCGTTCTTGTTCTAGTAGATGTCGATCTTTCGGTTTCTGAGGCCGTAGTATATCCTTCCTTTCTTCTGCTTCTTCTTTCGACTGCAAGGCGAACATCATTTTTCAACTTCATATATTTCTCTTTAAGCGCCGTATATTTGTCCTGTAGCAATCGTTTTTCGCAACGCATTTTTTCAAAATCGATGCTTTCTTGTTGAAGAGCCCGCTCGGTCTGTTTTCTCGCCTCCTTTTCGGCATCTCTTGCAAAATCCGCACGGATTTCCTCCAGTCGCTCTTTATACATCTTACGGGCAAGAGCTTCCTAAAAATTATTGTGGATTAATCAGGTATTTTTTTAAATATAAATAATCAAAATATTTTGAAGAATGTAAATCTTTTTGCAATGTGTGTGCATGCGTGCGTGCGTGCGTGCGTGCGTGCGTGCGTGCGTGCGTGCGTGCGTGCGTGCGTGTGTGTGTGCGTGCGTGCGTGC
>NW_012130091.1:3710346-3721315 GCF_000143395.1 Atta cephalotes
AATTTCATGCAAAAATAATGGGTTTCTTTTTACTATACCTATTTATGAACAGTTATATGAAATTAATGAATAAGATATTAAAAAAAATTATTTATTAAAACCTTTATAATAATAAATTTTGTATTCTAGAAAATGGAATATTGATCATTAATGGATTAATTATTTAATGTATACGGCTATATATAGGTATTAAATACTTACATCCATTCTAAAGTCGCGAAGAATTTCGGCTAGACATTGCTCATGATCTTCGGTAAATTTAGTAATTTTTTCTCGTTGTTGCATTCTCAATTCATTTCTTAAGTCTTCAAATTCCTTTTCCAATTCTTTCTTTAAAGTTTCAATTCTTTCGTTATGTTGCTTTCTCATCTCATATTCGTTTAGCTTTGCAAGTTTTTCTTCACTAAGGTCACGTTCGTGCTCATTTTCTAGCTTACCCATCTCTTGACTCCTCAATTCCAAAAGTTCTCTTTTCCTCTCGTCGAGTTCTGTTTTTAGATTGGTCAATATTTCTTGTCTCTCTTTTTCGTAACAGACCTCTAGTTCCGTGCGGACTTTCTTCAAATTTTCCATTCTAGCTTGATCCATTTCAGTAATCAATATTTGTATCTCCTGTTCTTCCTAAAAAAATTGTATTCTTAAATAAAATTTCACTTAAATCTAACAGAATATTTTAGATATTTTATAAAATATATTTATGAAATTGTTTTAGAACTTTGAAATAGTATTTAGCATATAATTTTATCATCAGTTGTGTTTTTTTTTCTATGAAAAATAAATATTCATAACGAAATAAAAATGAAAAAAATATTGATCTTAAAATAATAACAAATACATCTGTATTATATCTTTTTTTTTTAAATAAGCTTCACAATTTACATCATACTTCTGACATAATCTAATAAAAAAGGAATACCTTTTGTGCCATTTCCTGTTTCATTTCTTCTAATCTTTGATCCAAAAATTGTTGTATTAAAATCTTTTGTTGCACAAAATTTTCCTCAAGTTCTTTTTTCTTTTCCTGCAATTTAATATCGAGTTCAATCCTAAAATCTTCAATTTCTTCTTCGTGTACTCTATTCATTTTTATTTTCATATCGTTAATACTTTGAGAATATTCTAACTTAGATCGCACAAATCGCTCCTTCTGTGCGTAATGATTGAACCTTGATATATCAGATGACTCATCATCTTCAAGTTGTCGATTCGATAAGAGATTTGTTGTATGTCTTGCTTTTTCAATAATCAATTTTGTTTTGATTTCATCGGAATCACTACTTTTTGCGGTGCTACAATCTGTTTCGCTTTTTGACACTATATCGATAATTTTCACTTTTTCACCTAATTTATTAGGTAGATAATCAAAACTATTATCATTTTCTAAAACATTCTTTGTCATTTGACTTCGATGTTCATTTTCCGAAACATTTTGCACGAGGAATCTTTTGCCAACTATTTTCGGATTTTTTGATATGGATTCGATTTTCTCTGCAGACAAGTGTTGATTGTTGATCTCTAAATCTATTTTATCCTGCTCTTTTTCATTAGAATAATCGTTTTTGTCATCATTGATGTCGTCGAAATTTTGCGATGTTGATTTCCACGGGGATAAAATGGAACCAGTAATTTTATTGCTGATTACAGCCGATATCCGTTGATTCTTATCTTCAGATTCGGAATCCCAATCATCTTCGGATTCGGAATATGTGAAATTGATGTTGAACTCTTTTTCCAAATCAAAGCGCACGCTTTTGCGTTCTTCATCCAATGGTCGATCGTCTATCCACAATTGAATAAAAGTCAGATTACCGTGATGAAATTGTATTAATGCTAATCGAAAGATTAAAAAAGATACTTGAGTTTTTTATTTTATATGTTCAAATTATTACTTTTTGCTTTTACTTATCATGAAATATAAATAGCTTTGTTTTTTTTAAATATACAATTTCTACATGTTCAAGTAAAGTACCTATTACTACTTTGGATTGGTATAATTAGCTATAATTATTAAAGAACACGATAAAAATAAAAAAAATTGTAAAAAATTATTTAAATATACATATATACAATTTTACCATCTTCAAGTTGTTTTTCCCTCAGAATGGATTTGGGTCTGTCACCAGCAATGTTATTGGTTTCGTCAGAAATTGTCAATGTCCGGAAATCCTCTAACTTGCCGCCATCTTGACTAGGTGTGGTATCTCTACTCTTGTTACTTTTTAGAAACATCGAACCACCACCACTAAGAGTTAACTCCTTTTGTTGACCCAACTGACTTGGATGTTTCTCTTTGTCAAATTTCTCGAGTTTTTCTGGTCTGGCTAATGTATTAGCACTGAGTTTGTCGATGTCGATTATGTTCTCTTCTGAACTAAATTTGCTAGAAAGCTGTTCCCAATCTTTCTCATGCCAGGGACTCAGTGATTCAGATCTCTTCAGTACCTCTTTCAGATCAAGTTCTTTTTTCGCAGGTGTTGCAATTGTTGTGGTTGTTGCAGTCGTATCCTTTATCTCGAGCAATTTAGGACATTCATAAAATTTTGGATCTTGAAATTTCAAGTTTGTATAATCTCTTGCGGCTCGATCACTTGACAAGGACATTACATTGTCGGATCTTGAATCACTTTCCCTTCTCGATTGGAGTCTATCGAAAGAAGAGGGACGATCTCTCTTGCGTGAACTGTCGATTTTTTCGGCTTTTCGTAAAGGTGCCAGTTTCATAGGAATTTTAGTACCTGCCATGCTAGGTTTCGCATAAACAGTATCTTTAACAGTTTCTTTTGGAATAATTGTTTCTTTCGGTAAAGTTGCGTCCTCGTGAGATTCAAGATCTTTTGCCGTAGTCTTTGAATCTTCTTCTACGATATTAAAAAATAATTTTTTCTGTTTTTACTTTATTACTATATTTTTGTAATGTTTTTTAGAATAGGATTATTCACTAAATATATATTGCTAATGTTAATAAATATGTATATTAAAATAAAAATTGATGTTTGTAGAGTAAACATAAATGTATATCTGATTGATAAATGTAAGAGATAAATGAAATTGTAAAGTATGCAAGATTTTATATAAAAAAATACGGTTTCTTTATTTTGTTACAGAATAAAATATCTGGAATGTAAAAGAATCAAATTATTTATATATAAAATAAAAAAAATTACTTGTTTTGATCTTTGTTACAATTGTAAACAAAGAATATCAAAGATTAAAATTACAAATGCCGAGTAACTCGTTTTCTTCAACTGAGTGCGGAAGGCATTAATTTTCAACTGAAGTTTTATAAGCAGAAATTGAAAAATTATGTCTCAGTAATGGGAGTGTTTGATTATAAAAATCTGATTATTGCAAAAAGTAAGGAGCGATTCTAAGCGTTCGAAGTTAATAATAATCAAGGTCTTGAAGTTATTAGTCATTTATGTAATATTTACGATTATAAATTGCATATAGCATCCGTTCATTGATTCCAGTCAATTGATTGAACCAATCAATCCAAAAAACTGATATAAATAATAGAAATATTAATAGAAATATTATTTTAAGAACAAAAATATTAGAGTTATCTTCTTTCATTTTATAATTATTAGACTATGATTTATGATTATTAGACTAAACAATCATTATAAACAACATAAATATAATTTTAACTTTCTTTCTTCTTGATAATTTAATCTTTTTCCATGTTTTTAAAATAAATTTTGATTTTTATGTAATTGTAATTGATGTAAAAATCAACATATAAGTGTCTAATAACCTTTTCTCTTTAGTAAGTTGTATAATTAGAATGCTTTTGAAAGAATATATTAATTATATATAGATTAATTTATATGTATTAATTATATATGTAAGATTTTTAATATACAAAATATAGGTACATATTTTTTTATAAAAATAATAAATATATATTCATTAAATTCTTGTTAGCGGCTGCAGCGCGACATTCATCGTTTATACGTTGTAGAATAATCTAAAAATACGGTTGTACTTTTCATAATTTTGACGCAAAGCCAAAACATTGCACTGCCAAGTTGTATGATTTTACTGATTATTATGAAGTATTTGGACGACGCGCGTCAATGGTGGTAAGCATTACATGAGAGTGTAATATATGCGCGATTAATGAGTCAATTCTAAGCAGAATCGCAAGACTTGTAAAACTTATAAGAAGTTTTACTGCCGAGACAATATATTTCGCAATAAATTTATTATAGTTTTTTAAGATTAAATTTGGGAAATTTGGGAGAATTATTAATATTTTAGATTGATTGCGTCGAAAGTCCGACAACCATATCGGCACGCAATTATCATTTCTGAAATTAATTTATTTATATGAATATATATATAATAGTTCAATATCTTATTCAGATTCGTATACCATATGGTGCTTCGTATTTAAAGTAATGTAAAAAATTCAATATTATATTTAGTTATATTATATTTTTTTCAGAATTTTTAATATAATTGTATTGTAATTTTGTACAAACTGATTTTTAATTTGTTTTAGAAAAATATTTCTTTCCAATCTTATGTTTGAATTTGAAATTTATCCAAGATGCGTTACAATTTAAAAGAAGAAAAATCGTAAGTGCAAAATTGCATATAAGATAAAGAAATATAAAAAGATATGATTTACTAAAGTAAATATTTATAAAATGAATATAAGTATTTATGACCAATATGACCAATACCAAGGCTTAGTTGCCTTTTGTTGCCAGCTCTAGTTTGTTCCACAAGTCCTCTATAAACTGCATCTAGAGGATGTTCCCAGGTGGTAGTGCCAGTGGATGCCTGGTAATAATACCAGGCACCACTAGCTTCATGGAAGCACGGAGACCAGCCCTTAGGAAGAGCTGCCATAAGGCCCTCACGAGCCAAGTCCAGAAGGTGTGGTTCCGCATCGGGATCAATTCCCAGACGTTTTGCATAATCCAGTAATTCTGGAATTACATTGTTGTTTATTAAATTATTATTATTATTATTATTATTATTCATTACTATATTATTATTATTATTATTATTATTATTCATGCAGTATGAAATGTTTTAGAAATTTTTCATAAAATCTTTTTAAATATGTCCAAGAAATATAATTTTTCTTTTATAATATATATTTGTATAATATTTTTATAAAACGTTTTAATGCAATATTTTAAAATGTTTTACAAAATATTTCCGAAATATTTTATTAAATATCAAAAAATAAATAATTTATGTCGTGTAGATAAGTATAATATAATATTTATCGTCATGTTAATGAGTCAATTTTTCAAGTCATTATTATTTGATAAAAGAAAACGTAATTAATTAACAATAGCAAGGATACACCATACGCCGACGAAATATGGCGCCTAAAAATCATAAAAATATTTTTGAATAGAATTTTGAATAGAAATATGTATTTAAATAAAATTTTTTTTATTTAATTTGTAAAATAAAATCTTGTCATATATTGTGAATTTCAATGTATGTAACCATTTTATTAATCGATAAAAGGATAGAAAATCTTCGATAAATTCAAGATAGAGTTAATTTAATTATTTACGGCATATCAAGTATTTTTATCCAGTATAGCATGATTTATTAATAATGCTCTTGTAAAGTTTAATCACTAGAAAGTGGATCCCTATATCTTATTATATCAAGTTCAGATAAACTGTACAATTCATTAATCATACAGTTAACCGAGAGTAAAAGTATTAAAGCATAAAGTCTTTTTCCATGTAAAAACTGTTGTGATAGCGTGATGCGCTTATGATTATTTAACATTATTCGTTAAAAGAGAAGTAATTATTTTATATTTAATTAATTATTTTATATTTATCCTATATCTTAATATAAGAGCAAGATTATTGTTTCACAATATAGGATAAATATAAAATTAATAAATAGTAAAAGAAAATAATAATGAAACTTAAAATCGATTAATTACGATTTAATCTGCTAATTATTGATATAAAATTGTAACTTTAAAATTATATAAATCTTATATAATGTACAGTATATATCTTACGAAATAAATTTTACTAGTTGTTTGATTATTTTCTGTTAATTAATATCAATATATACGGTAAATTTATAGTAAAGAGAGTCGTAAAAATACTTGCATATATGCATGTGATATTCGAAAAGATATAAGTTAAAGATATAAGGTAAAAGTTATAAAATTAAATATCTGGAACCTCCCACCAAATTTTTTAATGTTATAAGAAAAATACAATCTTTCTTTTATATTAATCAGCAACAATTAATGAATGATTCTGTTTCTAATGAATGACTTTATTTCTTAATTTTGCTAGATACAGTATAAGAAATAATCTTTTATATATTGTAATATCAATATATTTTGACATCCGTGGGCACATGCGCGCGCGCGCGCACGCACATGCAAACGTATACATACAATAAATTAAAGTATAATGATATTTTTGAAAATATTTGGAAGAAAAAATCTTTTGAGAATATTATATTTTTATATTATACTCCATACGTAAGTGTTCAATCTTTTCTATTACATAGATTGCTGTCTATATCATATCTGTCAGTCAATATCATATCTGAAATGCTTTTTTATCCAAATTATCTTTTTAGAGTAAGTAAAAGTAATCAAAACTTCCGACGGGGAGAACAAAAGTGATCGGTAGCTTTAGATTAAAGCTGCCTAAAGTAGTTTAAACGTCAAGATTATCAACACAAAATTTCGGTTTATCATTACGAAAAAGTTTCGTAAATTTATAAAAGGCCTCAATAAAAAATTCCATCAGTCTCGACTGGACAGGTGGTGGTAGCTGGCGTATGGGAGCAAGTCGAGCTACCATCTGCCCTCGAGTTGCTAGTCAAAGTGTTGGTCCTCATTTTGGTTTGATTAATCGTGAATCCAGCTACTATAATGGAACTGATCTATATGAATAAAAGTTTGACAGAAAAAAATTGTTGTTTCAAATTCTGCCGATGGTTTCAAAAATTTTGGCTGATGGATAGACGGGATTTATACGACTGAAATGATATAAAGATGGTTGAATGCTATGACAAAACTTTCTCTGCACTGCGAATTATTGATTTTCCGGAACGCGCTGGGGAACGGGCTCGGTATTCCCGCCAGGCGTGATGTAAATAAACAAGGAAACTTGCTACTAGGTCTCTTTTACACTTTTCTTTGCTTTTAGACTGATTTTAAGTGGAACACTTAAAATCTTTAGGAATGTCGCTTGTTTACTTCACGTTATATGGCTATTTTTTCAATTGCTTCTTAAGGGAAATACTAAAAGAATACTCCATAATGGTTACATGTGAATGTACAAACAATTTAGAGATACAAGAAATAATTTAAAATTAAAAAAATTTCCTGTTAATTTCTAATTAAAAATGAGAAGTTATATTTAATACGTCAAAGTGTAAATAAAATTACAGTTAAAATAATTTAGTAAACAATTTCGCTTATTAAATTTTATGATTGGTTAAGATATTTAGCAATATAAAAATACAGTAAAATACGTTTTTGTGCTTGTAAAAAATTTAGACATCGCAATGTGATGAAATGAAGAGGAAGCAAATGGAGAGAAATAAAATAGTATATATATATATATATAGGATATCAAAATGAAATCATGGTAATCCAATTGTGATGATTCTATTGCAACAGAAAGGATCCAGGCTTTATTTTCTAATTTCAGTTAGAATGATAATTAATTTTCTCGAGTACTTTATATTTTTGCAACGTTTACAATGGTCCAGTTTACCGGTAATAATACGATGTTAGGTCTGATTTGTTAATCAAGTGTGTAACGTGTGATGAATCTTCCAATGATATCCTTTCGCGTAAGAAAGATAATAGAGCTCTCACTCTTGACAAAAATTGTACCATGTAAATTACTATATCACAAAGACACAGGGTGACACGGATGGAAACGACGCACCATCGATCAGTTTGGTAATGAACGCCCTACTCCAGATGAGCGTTGCTCCAACAATCGACAAATTCAACCTATTGAATCCATCATGGTCGATAAAGGAGGAGGAATAGGAGGAATAGGAGGCTTTTTAGTTATTTCCACGTACCTTCATTTGTTGGATGAGACGTCTCATCGAAAACCTCCCTGCACACGATCGTAGCAGCGCTGTCTTGAGAAATGCTCATGCTAACACTGCACCCCAACACCCCGTAAGCGTAATGTTTGCATTACACGACTACGTTTTCCGTATTTGTACAATGAGCGAGAGAATTACAGTGTGTAGGATCCAATTCATTTTTCCATATTAGTGCGCGATACATACGCGCCTCTTGCACTGCGCGAAGCTCGTTCGTCGGTCAATGTTGAATTCAGCTTGAACGTAGGCGGTGGTAGCGAAGAAAGAGGAAGGAAGATAGTAAGAGAGAACGCTGGTTGCGCCCCCCCGTTTGCCAGCTGCAGAATCAGCTGTCTGATAAGAAATACTGCCAATGACAGTAATATCATTCTTATCACCGAAAAGCTCGTCAACGAGGTACAATAGATATGATGAAATGTTTTTTGCGAAACTCTTGGCTTTTGAAGATCGAATGGAAAATAACTTTAAACTCACTCTTATAGACATTAAGCTGATAAAAGTAGTATTTATTATATTTTAAACATTGATCGTTGTATTAGTAATACAATTTATATGTAATATAAATTGTTAACACAAATATAAAAAATAATTTAAGTAAATGTGAGAATAAAACTAAATAGAATTTTTTAAATTGTAACTTTTAACTGCATATACGCACAACTCATTGTAATATCGTATAATATTACATATTAGTACTTACATAAAGAAAAATTATTTAATTGAATTATTATGTAATTAGATAAACATTTAGCAAATGAAAGATCATATTTTAACTAAACATTTTTTCCATAATTATATTATATTATTGAATATTTAGTTTATATTTTTTTTAATAATAATTTTATTTATGTGTTTACGTATGTAAAAGATAAACAGAAGAAAATATATTTTATTTAAAATTTGTAAAACATTTCGAATTACATCCTTATCGACTATAGGGTATATCGACTATAATAAACTCAGTTGATAAAATCAAAGATATGTTATACCTACATATATGTAAATATACATATATGCATGTATGTACATATATAGGCATATATGGAGTTTTAATTATAATTCTTTAAAAATAGATTTAGATTTAAAATATGTATAAAAATAATTAGTGCACAATAAATGAAAAAGGGCTTTTCTTTGGAAGATTAGCATCTATTATCTTCTTTAGAGTGTAAGATATATTTATATTTCTAGTAGTCTAATAATATATTTAGCAAACAAACGAACAAAAATGTATAATAAAATTTTATTATAATAAAATATTAATTATTGTAATAATAGTGTAACTTATAATTTTTTAAATATATATTTTAAGCAATTCGTGCAATTTTATTATTTAAATCTCAATTTTTTATTTTATGGAGTTTAATATATTTAAAACAGGATTTTAACTTCCTTACTGTAAGTTTTGTTTTATTGCAAGGTTATGTATTGTCTATGTGAATTAATATAATTACAAAATTTTCTATCGTATTTTGCAATATAATAATTAAAATCTGAGTAATTCTGCACAATCCACTGAGCAATGTCTACTTTACTATCGGTTGGTTGCAATTATGAAATGCATCATGCGGTTCTTAATTCTAACATAGAGGAAGCAACTATACAGTTTTGCTATTAAAATAATATTCGATAAAATATCTTATTCATATGGTTTCAACGTAAAATATTATCGGTTACTTGTAAATTTCTGTAAAAATTGTAACAAAATAGAAAAACTAAAAGTTTAAAATTGCCGATATTGTGCATTCTTAATAGAAATGATTTAGAAAAAACGAAGGAGAAATACTAACATCTTGATTATTACTAATATCCATAAATATTTTTTAATTAATAAAAATTATTAATATAAAAAATATTTAAAAAATTTGTTGTTAATTTTTAAAATATCAATTGTATTTAATTACAAATTTAAAGTTACAGTGATAACTTTATCATATTTCAAGGGAATAGACGCTGATCCAAGTGCGCTAATTGTCCAAAATATTTCTCAATATTTAAGTTGGAAATTTTTAATGATCGATGAACATTCACTACATTTGTCATTTTTCTGTTTGACGATGTATGGTCGATATATTATTTCATACTGTACATATTTTATTTTTATTTTATAATTTGACAAAAAAATCTTTAATTGCTGATTTCCTTGCCATCAAGACATTGGATTAGCAGTTTACATTATGTGTTTGTAATTTCCGTTACGGATGAGTTCTTTGTACATCCATTTTTTCATATAAAAATACTTATATTCAATTTTATAATTAAAGGCATCGACATCGTGAATTCCATCCTTGTAACTAGTATGAGAAAATGTATTCTCGGCAGAGAATTTAGTTGTTCCTAGTTTTTCTGGAAATTGCAACAAATAAATTCGCATCTTTCGATTATTTTCATGTATGTAGAAACACTAAGTATGTAATTTTTGCGTCTACTATTACTGCTAAAGAAAGTTAGAAGACTTACCAAAACGTACGAATTATATCATTGTTTAATGATTATCATTGTTCTTCTCTGTCTCTTAATAAAATGTCCAATTTGTAAATATTGAGAGATATTTTTGAACAATTAGTGCATTTGGACCAACGCTTATTCCCTCGAGTCCTTCTATTTCCTTTTATTGTATTTTTAAGATAGGGAATCGATATTACAATTGTTTTTATCATATTTATTATATTTTTGTGTACTTAATCTTTATTTATTTTATTTAGTAATCTGCTTTTTAGCTTATTACAGATATTGCATATTATTTTATACTTAAATTATTGATTTCACTTTCGTTATATCTAATATTTTAATATATAATATATGTATGTATGCTGCTAATATATATGATAATATATTAGTAGTACACGTTATGAGAAATATACTCGATATATTATATGAAAAA
>NW_012130091.1:3721642-3752699 GCF_000143395.1 Atta cephalotes
CAAGAAGCTAAACTACACAAAATAAACATTTATTATTTTAAAATAGTTATTTAGTAAAATGCTGAAAATTAAGAGTGCCTCATCAGGGTCCACTCAAAATCACAAATATCTATGTACATAATTTGGATAAAATATTAAAACTACGTGTATCTAAATGAAATAGTATGGAACATACGATAATGAAACAAGAGCTACATTTTTATCGAACGAAAACAAGATGAGATTATGTCTACTTTTCGAAGTTAAATTTATATATAAGTTTATGTACGTAAATATCTTCCCAGAATGATTATTGATTTATTACTTTTCTGTAAGTATTAAAATCTAATTTTTTAAACTATTATTTATTCTAAACTCGTTTTTGAGAAAAATCTGGTAAGATTTGTGTGCAGTTAATCAAAAAAGCATCTGCGAGCCTTATCTTTCTTTAAGTTATACGTGAAACGTTACATTTTTTCCTTTCTTAGGGTGCGTTCCGAATCATGCATGAAGTGAATGATCATTTTATCCTTCTTTATTATTTGGTGAACAACAAGAATAAATGATGCATAATGTATTTAATTTAAAACGCACCCTTATTTCATCATTATCTACGTTATAGAATTCTACACACTTTAATTTCGGTACTTCATTCCAAATAGCACACAGCGTTTATAAAGTTAACAAAGCGCTAACAAAGCGTTAAGAAAGCGCATATAATCGCTTTTTTAGCGCTTTGCAAATACTGCTATGTTACTTGAAATTATATAAAAAAAATTAGACATTTCTATGGTAATTCGATTTACTAAAGAACCTTAAAGAAAAATACAATACATATTATTGGAATAATATTTCGTAATTTTAGGGGGGTATCAAAAAATATGTATCTAGAATATCTTGGTATTACCCTTTTATTGTAGAAGATCTTGTTTGAATTGTAGTTGTGTTTTAATCAAAATTTATATTATCTTATATATACATATACATATGCGTGTGCGCGCGCGCGTGTGTGTGTGTGTGTAAATATTATTTTAATACTCTTTATTATTTTTATATTATTATCTTTACATTATTAATCTTGTGTAAATAAATTGTATCTTAGTATTTTCAAAAAAATGTTCTTCTCTTGTTAAATCAAAATAACACGATTTTCTACAATTAACTTCCAATTATTTTGATATCCATTTATTTTAAATTTTAAGATCAAATTTTTCTTAACGAATGACACTGTATTTCACCATTCTCAAATGATCACAATAAAAATAATCAGATGAATATCATTTTTGGGGAAGCCATGCGCTGCCTGTAGCATAACCGACATGTACTTATAGAAATGTTCATTAGAATAATAAAAACTTGACTTTATTGTAGAACAAACGTGGTACCAATCTCACAACGCCTTGGTAAAAATAATGATCAGATATCGGGTGACTATCGATCAGAAGAATATTTAAATTTTACGAACCACAGTGAACAATGAGAAGTCACCGATCTGCGAAGTTAACGACTACGATAAATGTTTTGGCGAAAGTAAAAATTAAATGATAATGATATTTTGCGCCGACGCAATGCATATTATTTGCGGTCTAATTACAAGATATTTTTTTTCTCAGCTTGTCCTTTATTACTTGTACTTTATCAAATTCTTTTATATTTAACATTTATCAGTTTATCTTATATCTCAATTAGTCTCAATTAGATATACAATCGAGATCAAAATTGTTCTTAATCAATATATTTTAGCTTCTCCCCTTTCCCTGACAAGTATATGTAAATTGATTAAATTTTAATCAATCTTTTGGAAAGGAGATATATAATTTGCATCTTGATTAAAAATTAATTTAAAAATTACTAGGAAATGATTACCGATTTCTGTATTGTATATTTTTGTGTGTGTGTGTGTGTGTGTGTATGTGTGGTGTGTGTGTGTGTGTGTTTATAAATGTTTCTATAATATGCTGATGTTTACCATTAAATTATATTTAACTAAAAATTGAATATATATTAAAACGATAAAAAAAACAATTTTCATCTTTATAAAAAGAAAAATGTTAAACATAGAAAATAGAGAGTTTTTTTACTTGCGTGATGTAATATTAGCAAATTAGTGAATGTTTAGTAGTCATCATGAGAAACCGTTGCAGCTGAAAATCAAACACGCTGTCAGTAATAATAAATCCTATTGGTTGTTAAGTTCTTGAATTCACATTGAGGGATCCCCTAATTCGACTTAACAACCTAACACCGTTACCTTGTTAAATAAATGTCATATTGCGAAGGGTGTTCAAGCTAGGGTTGAATAACGGACCTACAGTAAACTAACCCCTCGAAAATGGAACAACGCCCGCATTGTTCAAAATGGTGGACGTTGACAATACGAATTAAATATTACAGAGAAACTATACTGCAAAAATAGTGTAAAAATGTATTTACGTTTAAAATGTATTTATGTTTAAAAGCAAGATAGAAAGAAAATCGAAAAAAATGTATCAAAAAATCTGAAAAATTTAAAGGCGATTATTGCAACCATTTTTAATTCTGCTGTATATCGTAAACAATTGATTTAAAAGTAATTTTTAATATACTTACCTTTTTAAATAAATATAGATCAAATTATCTGTATATGTGTACAGTTCTTTGTTTTATTATAATTGTTTTTTCAAGTTTATTATCTCTCTTTAACATTAGCCTTATTAATTATTTAAATTATTATATACAATAAACCTTTCTCTCTACGAATTACTTATTAGCTTATAATATTGTAGTACAATAGTGTACATTTTTATTTCTAATATACGTTTCTTTTATTTAATTTCTATTATACTCCTAACGTTTTTTAGAGTTTAGAAAAAGTTGTAACTTTCCCATGAGATTTTCGACCGGAAGAGGCACCGAGATAATCGCAGTTTTATCATCGCATCGCTTCACACCTTTAATACCTATCGAGAGTAATCTAAAAGCCGCTGACAGATTATTCGTAGCTCGAAATAATGATGCAATGTTAGTCACTGAAGATGTTTATCTGAAAAGATCATGACAGCTGACACGCTGTCAGCAGATGTCTGTTTCTCACGTAAACAACAATCAAGACTTGAACTCGCAGTTCACATTTTGAGGATTTGTTAACAGAGTAATAACGATATTAATGTTTAATGTTTATTAACTAATTATTACATTGTGTAGTTTTATCTACATAAAACTGATAAAAGATAAAAGTTATCAAATATATATAATTATATATATAATTATAATAAATCTTATATAAATCTTAATATAAATACTATAAAACTGTATTTGATATTTTTCGACTTCTAAAATTTTATCTTAATACTGTCTCAATATCCTATTGGATTTAACTCTTATGCTATACTATAGAAACAAAAAATATGGACATACTTGACTAACTCAATTCATTTGCTAATTTTTATAAAAATGAATATTATATAACAAATCGAATATTATATAAATTGTATAAAAACATTAAGGAACATAACGTTTTAACCAAATGTATGTATTTTTATTAACCTTTACACAATTGGGTTATTCATGTCGTGTATCTCATGTATCTTTTCTGCGAAAAACTAGGAGCATAAAGCATTAATTAGTTGTAACATTTATATACAATTTTTAAAAATAACTTTACAATATTTTTTAAAGATGTTAAAGTATATGTAAGAATCACTTATGTTAGTAATTTTTGTATACTTGTTAAAGTGATGAAAATTAACCTAGGACACAAATATAACCCGTCACGTATAGTAAAGGACCCGAAAATTATCGTGTACTAAAAAGATTAATAAAAAGTTCTAAACAATTGAAAAACCACTGATAAAAGAAAGATGGACATATCATAACGAAGAAGCTTTGAGGATTAAATCTGCAAAAAATGCAAACAACGCGAACAGATCTAATAAATATAAAGGAAATGTTTACTATAATTTAATATATGATGATTTTAGAAATTTGTATTGAACAATAAAATAGTAATATTGCTGATTTTTTTTTTATTTATGGTTTCTTTCTCTTTCTTTCTCTCTCTTTCTTTCACTATTTCTTTAATATTATTAAAGAGTATTAAGAAGTAGCTTCTAAAAAACATGACAAAGAAAAAAAGAAAAAAAACATATTTAACATTATCTTTTATTTCAGGCATATCAGGAAAAAATAAGCAATCTTTTTAGGAAAAATAAAACAATATGCATGGCGTATTCGGGAATTAATAAAATGGGTAAATATATTAGAGTACTAAAGGACAAACTACTTAAATGATCACATATGTAGCGTACAAAATTGAATACAAAAATTGTAATGCGTTATATGTGGAACAAACGAGTAGAATTAAAAACACGAATAAAAAAACATAAGAACCAGATAAATTGGAACACCCAACAGCATTCGTTATAACGGAGCATAGATTGGATTCAATGCATGAATTTGATTGAGAAGGGGGTAAAGATTTTGGATGAAGAGAGAATTTTATTAAAGAATGTCTTATATCCGAAATGATTCATATAAAACAGCAAAAAAATGGTTTAAATTTAAAAAAATGATACTGATCTGTTAAATTCTGCATAATACTTACAACTACTCAGACATAATACTTACAACGTAAGATTTTCTCCTTCTCTATAACAATTGTATCTCACGTAACATCGATTGTTTATCGTATTCTCACACGAAATCTATATGTTAAATGGATAACATATAAGTTTTAGAACATAATCTATTCTTTATTTTTATTTATGTATGTAATTGATTTATTATTTAAATCTATCAATTTTATCTATGGGACTCTATGTTGGAAGAAGGAACGCGCCTTACGGCTTAATGCATTGATAATTTTTTGGAACTCTGTTATATGTAAAAGCGACTTAATTGTAACACTAGTTTTAATTTTTAATTCTTGACATTCGTGACGAAAACGTTGCTTGGAATAGCATTGAAGATGATCCTAAACAAAGGATCGAAATATTATTAATTTGCGTAATTAATCTATTATATATATTTGAATAAACATATGCACACCAACAACATGTGTCGGCTCTTATTGGCATGATTATTATGATGATTTTATTCTAGAGCTTAAATCTCATATTATATTTAGTATTATATTAAAAAGTCTTTATAGAAAAACATGTCCATTTTTTTTTAATTGTAATAATTTATATTTAGTTGCGTGTAAATATTAATATCAAGAATGTTATATTTTTTGAAATCTTAGAAGGCAATGATATAATCAATACTTGATAATATCCTGTCATAATAACAATAATATCAGAAATTGAAAGATTAAGAATTTGCTCTATTGAGTGTAACGTTGAACGTTAATCGGAACAAACAAGCAGTGATACAATTACCTTCATTTTAAGAAGATCATCTTAAAGAATGCAGAGTCATGATCTTCCGTTCCAATCATTAGAAACTATTATATTACTACAAAGCTATAAATTATGGAGATAATAATTATGGAGGTAATAATTCGTGGAATTATCATTATTAATTCATATTTAATTATTATTTAATAGTATAATATTTAATAATAATAATAAAAATTAATACAAAGATTATACATTTCGCGCATACAGTATCAAATTGCTTTTCGTCCTGATGAAGTGGCCTGCAAGGTTCACAAAACGTTGGCATTTCAAGAATGGATCTGGACATGGAGAAAATCCACGAAACGTAAAATCTTTATATAGAAAGCATCCGTGGAAGTCTCAAGAATATTAATAAATATATTAATATGCATGTGCGTGTATGAACATAATTTATAATTTTACAAATTGCATTTAAAATCTGATTTTTATGATTAATATTTAAATGTACATTTTTACATATGTAAGTGTATATGTAATTATGTATATTTTTACAAAATATTGAAAAATATAAGAAATTATGGTAAATAAAGAACTTTATAAAGTTATTCATATTTTTAATTTGCGTTGAAGTTACATCGACTATGATCCGTTTTCTATATCTTTTTCAAATTGCGTTTTGCTTATGATTTGCTATTTATAGATAATCATTAATATTGTCATATTCTTTTTTCCTAATACTACAGTTTTAATGTTACCTGAGAGTTATGCGTATAGAAGAAGGTAAGTAAAAAGAGAAATGTTGAACAGCGGCAGTATTCGCCATTGGGAACGGGCGCAATTTTTACTCTACAACATTTCATGAAAAGCGAGAAAATAATTGCAAGCTCTGTTAGAGCAAGGTAGAGTGAAAGATGCTTTTGCAAAACTTTGAGCATTTTTTCTCAGTTGTAAGAAGAGGAGGCACATGCATTGCGATAGAGATAGTAAAAGAAATCCAATTAAAAATATTATGCATTACCCTCAGCGCACTTCGAAAACGCAGTTACCTTTCAAAAGCTAAGAGGCAAGTTCATTTAGTCACCGTATATAAAGACATATTATAGGGTAACTCAGGTATATACGCTGCATATCAAAAATTTAATTTATTAAATATTATTTACTATGTTTATAGTAAACGGAACTATATCAGTAAAAACTTTGTACTGTCTACTATTATAAAAAAATATATTAGAAATTTGAAATATTTATATTTCGTATTAAAAATAATTAACTTCGTATTAAAAAAAATAAACTTTTTCAAACCTTTGCATTTTTGCCGATATATCCGATAAGGGTGGGATATATCTTTACTCATAGGGGGAGGGGAGTATGTACGGTTCATGAAAAATTTATAAATAATGCATATAAATAAGACATAAAATAACACAATACCTTATAATCCGTTTATAAAGTTTTATTAAGAAATAAGAATGATAAATATGTATATGAAGTAATAAATACAATCTTCCCACATGTATTACAAGTGTTATGATATGAGGTACATATTTCATGTAATGCATTTATTGCATTTAGTGCACTGAATTCAATCTGCGCACTTTATATGCTTTGGACATAAATCCCGCCCGCTAAACATGCCATACATCCCAAACAGGTGGGATATACAAGATAATAAATTAAACAAAGAATACAAGAGCAAAGTACTTGTATTTTGTTATAAACATGCTTTTATTCCTCTACACTCACGAAATAACCACTAAGTCTTTTGCACGTCCTGCAATAATCATTTTATGTAGATTATAATTTATGGTGCTAACTTAACACAGTGACAAATCGATTCAACTCATAATAATGTCATTAATATTGACAGTAAGAAACTGAAATCATAATACTATATTAATATAACATAAAGGCATGTAACAGAGATAGTTGCGGGAAAATTATTCCTTCTATTTTTTCTGACTTCTGCGGCGTAAATCTCAGTGTGGCATATTTGCCGGAGTTACCCTATATTTAGAAATTTGAAGAATATAATATACATAACATATTTGTTTCTAAATGTAAATCACATATTAAATATTGAAATATTCACAAATTGACTGAAAGCTTTTATTAGTTACAAGTGCGTGCATTAATTATGTATAATGCGAATACAATTGTATATGTATCTGGAACGAAGCGATATGGATCGCAGCATGATCATTAATTGATTTTGAAATAATTGATCAATCTTTGTAATTAACTGATGAATTCAATATATGTATAGAATTATGAAATTAAAATGACATTCAAAAAAAGCTGATTTTTATAATATAGTTTAGATTCTTATAATATTTTTTTATAAGTAGAGGTTTTATCTACAAAATTATTTTGTCTAATATAATAATTACTATTATTTATGGCTTATATAAAAATACTATTTGAATAAGGAATCGAATTTGAATAATGTATCGCTTGTTTTAAAAGCTCGGAAGTGGAATATCGTGGCTATTGAATGTGAATCGGATCGATGGTTAGCGTCGATATTGAAGCTGACATGTTTTGAAACATATCCTTTTCATCGGTAGTTTCTGAATTTCTATTATGAGCACATACGTACTTTGGCCGATTTCTTCCCACGTGCTTAAGCAGAAGGGATACGTGTCATGTTACACGACATTTTGTGCACGACTCGCGATCACCGGAAGAAATTTTGACCGCGAGAAACCTGAGACACCAAAGGATCTTTACTCCTGATTCATAGTCCGTTGAGATTATGTCAATCGACAATCAATACGGAACGATTATGCACAAATAAAGCTTCAATGAAAGTATTGATCATAGAGTTTATTTTGAAAAGAATTACATGTTGTTTTCCAAATAAAATCATGCAATGACTCAAAATTAGAATAAAATCTATTAATATAATAGATTTGAAACACGGTTTTCCTTATAATGATTTAATTATAATGTTAGGAAAACAATTTGATTATTTGCAATGTATTACGTAAAATAAGAATACGTCAATTTCTTAAGAGACAAATAGATATATCCAATACATATATAGAAAATGCTATAAAAATTGCAATAAAAATCGTATAACATTTATTATATTGCATTTCAATTTATGATTAGAATTATAATTATATCCTTCTAAAAATCGTTAATAAAAATGCGTATATTTCTGATTATTTTAAAAATATATTTTAACTAAAAATTATATAAATTAAATGATTATTCTTCTGATATCGGATTTGTATTATCTAGTATTTGTCGAATTAAGGATTAACCAAAGAATTTTACTTTCATAATAAGTAAATCTTGATAAATCCACATGTATTATACATATAGATATATCATTCATGCCATAGATATCATTCAATAAAACAATCGACGACATGTTGAATGTTCTGATATAATACAGGATCGTTGTGTGACCTGCCATGTATCTCAAGACGCCCATTTAGATGTCTACGCTGACATTACATATCCGGCTTTGGATATCCTTTGAATAAGTTAATTAAAACAGGTACAGCTTTCAGTTCAGTTCAAAACAATTTTTTTTAGCTCACTACTAAATTTAATTAAAATAAGAACCATTCAATCCACACTTTACCAGAGGTGTGAGTCTCTTATTGTTAAAAAAACGACGACATTTATCAAGTGTCTATAAGAAAGTATCATTAAATTTGATTATTTATTTAGCACATTACTTTAGGATAGTTCTACTATTGTATATAAGCTATGTATATATATATATATATATATGTAATACTTAATATTTTCTTACGTTATTATATTTCGTTAAATAACTAATGTGCTATAGAAACACTAAAAAAAAATTTATCTTTTAAAATAAAAAGGCTTCTTTTGTATTTTTGTATTTTATCTTGGTAATTTATATTTAAGTTTATTAGCATTTTAATCGTGTTTGACTCATAATAAGCTGACATTAAAAATTTTTTAAATGTCGCGATGATCATTCCTGGAAATGTAAATAGGTAATTGGTATTTGTATGATGTTGTTATTGGAAATATAATTTAGTGGGAGGAAATGATAATTTTTAGTCTTTAAATATTTAGTTAAATCACGTGTAATTGAGAAAAATATATTAGAATGAAAATAAAATTTCATATTAACGAGCTTTATTCCGCCGTAGTAACCTATCTGAAACAAAAATACTATAACAAAACTATTATATAATTTGTTAATTATTATTATTATTAAGTTTTAATGTTATTAATTTTTTTAATGTTTACTTTTAATATTATTGATTTTATTTGTTTAAAAAGATAACAAATTTTATGTATATGTGACGAAAACAAATTTCAAGCAGATATAATAATATAAAGACATTTAATATTATCAATGAAAATGAAGTTATTTAAGTTACTGAAGTATTAAGTTACTCAAATTTAATGTTTACATATTATTAGGTGTACAACTTTGCTTCCGCCGTTTTCCTATAGATGGCTTTAGCGGTAAGTGGTGGTCAAAATAAATAGATCATAGACGTCATACAATAAACTTGGGCATCTGTCAACATAACCCCATAGAAACATTAGTCGATTTGTGTTTGCATCATAAAGTTATTCTCGATTGAAAATGTCAGTTTACGAGCCAAATTCTCGTCATTTGCGGGAGGTTTTAATTTTTTGCTTCAATATGAAGAAATCTGCGGCTCATCGAATGCTCTCAAATACTTATGGTGAGGCCGCTATTAGTGAAAGAACGTGTCGTGAGTGGTTTCAACGCTTCAAGAACGGTGATTTTGACGTCCAAGGTCATGCTCTGTATTTAGTGGGATCAGCTCGGCGTAGTGTATTATGAACTGTTAAAACCGACTGAAACAATTACAGGCGATCGGTATCGAACGCAATTGATGCGTTTGAGCCGAGCATTGAAAGACAAACGGCCGCAATACAACGAGAGACACGATAAAGTGATTTTGCAGCATGACAATGTTCGACCCCATGTTGTGAAAGTGGTCAAGACATACTTGGAAACGTTGAAATGGGAAGTCCTATCCCACCCGCCGTATTCTCCAGACGTTGCTCCCTTTGACTATCACTTGTTTCGATCAATGGCACACGGCCTGGTTGACCAGCACTTCCGGTCTTATGAAGAAGTAAAAAATTGGATCGATTCGTGGATAGCCTCAAAAATTGACCAGTTTTTTCGACGCGGGATTCGTACGCTACCCGAAAGATGGAAGAAAGTAGTGGCCAGCGATGGACAATACTTTGAATCATAAATGTATAACCAGTTTTTTACAATAAAGCCTCGAATTTCAGAAAAAAACGGTGGAAGCAAAGTTGTACATCTAATACTTCTACTTAATGTTTACATGTATTAAATTTTATGAAAATCACATAAAATTTTATGAGAATTTATTAATTTTCATGTACACGGAAAGAACAATTTTGTCAAAGTACTCAAAAATTTAGCTAGATCTGAATATAATTTTGTTAGATCGTCAAAATTTTTAAGTATTAGTATACTATTTTAGTATACTAAAGGAAAAGATTGGCTGAATATGACATAGAATTTTTAATCCAATTTTTGCAGTCAATTTTTGTTTATGTTAATAACAGTTTGCAGCCAATTTTTGTTTATGTTAATCTATCGAAATCCTATATCTGCGACAGGCTAATGCAATTAAAAATTTGTTGCCGCAACCAAAAATTGGTTTCTGCAGTCAACTAAAAATACTATGTCATATTTTACCATTTAATTTGCTGCAGCTAATTTCTTTTCTTTCAGCATAGGACATTTAAACTGATTCCTTCAACAAAATTGTTCTCTCCGTGTACATGTACACACAAATATATTTTTCAGATACATTAATGTAATATCATTAAATTAAATTTTAAAATTTTACTTGTGTAACTTACAAATACATTAAATTTTATAACATTTTTAACAGTGTGTATTTGTTATTTTAAATGTTTTGTATGTGATTTATTTGTTAAAGATAAAGATTAAAAAGTATTTATCTAAAACATTTATACTTACAAAATTTAAATAAATTGTGACAATTATAATAAATTTATAATATCGACATAATCCCTCATGTAATATTGCAATTCAATCAAATATTATTTACTAAAAAATAATTTTGAAAAGATTATTATGTAAATATAAAATTAACAACACATTAATACAACGTTTTATATTAGCAATAATAAATTTTGTTGAGATGTAAAATAATACCTCAATATTATCTCTTGCAAAGCGTTTACACGCGTGCAAAAGATAACATCATGTTTAAAAGCAAAAAATAGTATAAAGCGTCTAAGACATTTCCTTTTACATCAAATGAAAAAGTTGATATTACGAGTGCAAGCAGTACATCAAAGGAAACTTTCTGTCTCTAACGTGCAATGTTATCTCATCATACAAACAAAATAATAACTGACACCTCGATTCTAATGAGATGGTTGCTGTTACTCGGTGTATTGCTGCAATATTTTACAATAATTCTGTTAATTTATTTGCAGTGACAAGTAATATACCATATAAACATGTTTGTTTTTATATGTCAAAATTGTCAAGAAATATTATTAATAAAAATGTGATATAATAGTAGACCAATCAAGACTTTATGTAAAACACTTGCAATAATAAACATTTACTTAGCTATTTATTTCATCCATCATAAATAATCCATCCATCAATAAATAATTTGTAATTTATATTTCTTTCAAGTATAAAATGTATGAGAACAATTTTTTTTTAATATTTTTTTAAATGTAACATAAGTTGTGTGTGAATGTAGGGAATGGAAGTACGCATTATATTTGTAACGCCGTTACTTTTTATCGTTACTTTGTTATAATAACGATTCAGTATTGACGTTGCGATTTTTTTTATAGCGATTAATGGTAACACCAAATTGGAAAAGTTAATCGTTACTTGTAACAGATTGAAAAAAAAAGTGACTTGGTACTTGTAACAACTTTATTCTTACTCGTTTTTTATAACAAATAAAATAACGCATCAATGTGTTACAAGTAACGAATTTTTTTTTCAGTAAATAACGTACAATGATGACATAGTTACTTTACGAAGTGATTTTATCAATTTTAGTATAATCTTAGCGTTTAATTAGTTATCGTTAATTACAACATCATTATAATTATCTGTATATATACACTAACAGTAAGTTATATATTTAAAGACAATTGCGCATGATAAAAGTGGAATTTAAATAGCTAATAAAAAGGTAATAGAGGATATAATATATTTATGTAAGTTAATTTTATTTATAATGGTCACATTGTGACTATTATATTCATACATTCGTAGTTTACGTAAGAGATACAGAATTAAATTGTCTAATGCAATTTAATTAACAAGTAACTAATTTTCAAATTACTTCTTGTCATCCAATTTCTTGTCATTTAAGATGCGGAATTACTATCGAGACTTCTTCCTAGAAAGATTGCTTTCGTCATTTATGATTGCGTCGCCATCGACGAATCATGAAGATGAACACATGTAGACTGTAACGTGCAATCGAGATGCCTTGGTATATTCCGTTGTGTAACTTAGTGTCTGTATATCTATGTATTTCACTCGTGCCGCTGAATACATTATCTCTACCTCCGCCCATCACTTCGCCATTCAGCTTCCTCCTTGCTCTCGTCGTCATACTTGTACTCGTCGCCTTCGTCGTTGTCGATCCTCGTACCAACCCACGCAAACGCCGTCGTGAGCCCCGCGCGTTTCTGCCCATGCGAAGACGAGCACAGAAAAATGCGCGTTATAAAGGGAAAAATTTTTCTTTGCCCTGTGATTGGCGGTTGCCGTGGCAACACCCGGGCCACCTCGGCTTCTAATTATTTCCAGACACTGAGAATCGAACGAGCTCTTCCACGAACCGCTGAAATAGCTCGACACATACATTTTTCCGTATCTCCTGGTCTTTCCATCGTCACTATCCAGCAACCATTTTCGTTTCTCCAAATCCATCCTTTTACTCTATCTTTATCTTCAATGTCGATGATTGTCGATGATTGAAACATGAAGATAAATTGTATGAGGATATGTACGCGATATGTACGAGAAAGAAAAAAAGAAAGAAAATGGAAAAAAAGAGATGAGAGAAAAAGGAATGAATACACAAAAGGATCTATCAATATAATTTTATTAAGAATCAATATGATTTAAGGAAATTCTGATGCAGACACTATTAATGACAATGTGATGACTTCAACTAGGTAATTACAATTCGAATTAATTCTTAAATGAAGAATTATTTGATTCTTAAAATTAGAGCTAATTTTAATGCAATGAAAATTAATTATGGGTGAATAAGTGAATTTTGTATTATGTTTCTTAATATATTAAATCAATTAAAATTAATTTTTAAATTTTATTAATGCAAACAATATATACATACATACATAAAATTAGTTACATTGTGAATTTTGAGATAAAAATATATTGTGTTAGTCTTAATATAATCGTTACTCGCATTATTTGCATTAATAAAATTTAAATTTTATATATATATATATATGTATGTGTACATATATACATATAAGTATATCAGTTAAATGTAAAATAATTAATTAAATTTATGAACTCTCTCTAGCAACACTAATATTATCAATAAAAATAAATATAAACTATAAATAAGTTATTCAATACAAATTAGTTAATAAAGATGGAAATATCAAGATGAAAATAACATAAACATTGAAAAACGTTCACAAATGACGCTTAAACATCCAAATAACATTTTAAGAAAGTAAGGTTTTGGAAGTCGAGGTTGCCTCATTTAAATGAGCATGTTCTTCATCATGATGTTGTTATGTCCAAACATTTAACGCATTGCGACTTGCAATAAGTACATTCGTGATTAAAAATAATAACACAAATTTTTTTTTGTTTTCGCAACAGTAATTACCATCGCCCGTGTACGATATGAAATAAGCTTGTAACTCACGACACTCAGCTGCTTGGAACTCAGCAGCGAATCCAACGAGCATCCTACGGACGCAAACACACTTTTCGACTCGCGTTCGCAATTTGCTTTGCACTTCCAATCTGCTTCTCAGGTAGTGACGAGGTAAACACTCCCAGAAAGCAGAGAAACGAGGTGTAACAACGAGTCTGTTGTTTTCCTCGTTTGAAACTTCTGATGTGCTCGAAGGAAGCGTGGGTCGAGAATAGGAAAGAGAAAGACATGCGAAAAAAGCAAGTTACACGGAAATATATGTGTGAGAGAGAGAATGAGAAATATTGTAACACATTATGATATCCGTGATGAATAGTTGTGATAGCCATTTCTTGAATTTAATAAATACATAGTAGTCATTGTTAGTTACGTAATATGCATGAATAACTTGCGATACTCCTACTTTGCAAGCAAATGATCAAACGTGGCATTCAAGTAATTTTTTTTCTTTTTGTATTACGCGAGTAGTAAGCATTGTTCTTGAAGAATACATGTTCATTCGAGCAACTATGCGATCCCCTCAAACATGCGGAAAGATTTGAAGCTATGTTCAAAATATATACGATGAAACGACAAGGAATAAATTATTTTAATTAACAAAAATATATCCCATGAAGTACGATTAAAATAACTTTTTACTGATTGGTATTTTGTAACATTCGTAATTATAGCTGTAGTAAATCTTTAGTATTTTTTCTTCATTGATTTCTTTTTAATTTAATTTGAAACGATATTATAAACTTGATGGATATTGTCACAAAGGATATATTGTAATTAAGAGGATATGCTCTTATAATTAATGTCTTTTAAGGTAAAGAGTGTACAAATGCTCAGCTATCATGTGATGAAACATCTGAACCACAAAATGTTACTGACAAATTTATCAATTGATGCTTGAAGGATCGCCTAAAGAAACATGTTACCGTCAATATTGCGCCAAATAGTAGAAGAATTTAAGATTTCAAAATATTTCACAAATACGACGGGTCAAATATCTTGGATGAAAGTGAATAGTGAACGAGCCGATCAAAAAGGAGCAAACATGAAAAGATGACAATTTTTCTAGAGGTGTCCAGCTCTTAAGGTTCCTAGAATAGAACCCGGCTACATCTCATGTTTCAAAACTTAATTCTTCAACAAATTAGCTTGTATTGTGGAAGCTTTAGTCGAGCTGCATTTTTATTGAATTATTTATAAAACGCACGCGCGCGCACCTTTGTACTGCTGCATTTAAATTGATCGACAGAAGAGAGAAATACCTGAGTCAGGTAAAAATATTTGCCACGTAACCAGCGACAAAACAAGAATTCGAATTTCTGTTAGTTTGCAAACATATTTATATATAGCAGAGTAAATTAATTTTTTCTTGGAAATTTATTACAATAAGTTTTTTTAAATAGCTAGTTTTTACAAG
Source organism: Atta cephalotes (assembly GCF_000143395.1). Lineage (NCBI taxonomy): Eukaryota > Metazoa > Arthropoda > Insecta > Hymenoptera > Formicidae > Atta > Atta cephalotes. The sequence goes on from NW_012130091.1 coordinate 3,737,296, forward strand.
TGTGACAATGTAACATTAAATGTAGCAATTTCATGTAATCAATTCGTGAATAAATGTTAAAAAGCTTTATTCTTTTAATAATTTTTTTAATGATGATCATCTTGAACATTTTTTTATCTTTTAATATCTACTTAAAGTAGATATTAGTTTGCTTTATTTTATAACTGGGACAAATCTTGGGAAAGAAAAGAAAATATGACGAATATACACAATTTAAAACTTTAATTTAAAAATTTTAAGTAATATATTATTTATGGTCTTGAAATAGTAAGAAATATTATATGTAATATATAAGTCTATATTAAAGTATACAATATTAGACAAAAATATTTTTGCATACCGAAAACTGTTATTATAATATACGCGAGATGATTTCATTATCTCTGCTATGCAGACGCTATACTTATTACAAAATATAGTTCTAGTTTGTATAAATAAAAGTGTAATAGCGGAAAGAGAAGCAGAATAAGAATGAATATGTCTAAGAAAGTTTTTCAAATTTCATAATAATGTGATAAATTATGAATCGTAGAGCAGGAATGTAATATCACATAAATTGCATTTCTGAATATCGAGACTAACGCAAATTCTGACGACATAAATCCACAACAAAATCGTTTTCTCACTGTAGTGTGACATGTCGATAAGAAAATTGGAAAATTGGATTTTATCAATTCAATCGTTCCATGCCACCAGAAAAAATATCAGGGCTACTTTAAGGAATTTACTAGAATCTTTTCTTATGAAACATTAACTTATACTACTTACTTAAGAATTTCGGTAAATTTAATTGTTACACATTACATATAATTGTTTTGAATTCTATATTGAATAAGAAATTACATATTTATTAAACTATAATGCATAATGAATCTCAGTAAATTTTACAATATTAAAAAGGTCTGCAGTTACGTTTCATTATATACATTAATTAATTTAGAAATTATATATTATCATAAATTTGTATAAATTATTGAAAACAATTTGTTGAAAATAAAATAAACAAGTATTTTCAAGAATATATAGCGCTGTGTAACGATGGAACATAAAAAACAGTAATATATGTTTTATATATATATATAATATATAGAAGAAAGCCCCCTATTATAAGATACTATAAAATCTAATATGAGATAGCGGCGTTTCTGTTAAACTATTAAACACTACCTATTGATTCCACCATAAATTTATTGCTCTTGGATTGAAAATTATTTAGTGGAAAATTTATTATTAGATCATGCCTGTAGTCGTTGTAAAAAAAGATTTTAGAATTTGGATGTCTTCAAGTTTCATTGAGATGAGTCTTTAAACCTTAATAAGTAAATATTTGGCAATAAATTCTGTATGTAGTGATATGTAGTGATAGAGTAAGATCGTACTAATAGAAAAATATGGGATATGTTGAATTGCTTAATTACAGAAGTTAGATTTGATGATTCATATTATAAGTTAATGGGATTATTATATTTCTTATTATTAACAATTCAAAAAATGGCAATAAGAAAAAAATAAAAAATTATAAAGAATTATTTAATGCAAATAAGAAGAATAATTGAAAAAGGCATTATATGATATGCATTTACAATATCTCATATTATAGATTTATTCCACTGTTTTCTTTGACAACAAACAAACAAACTATTATCGCTATTAAATATTATGTTTGCGTACTGACTATATAATTTATAAATAGAGAAAAAACAAAGATAAATGAGGCGCGTCACATGCCGACGGCTGACGAGTGCCGTCGGCATAACAAAGATTCCAAAATTTATTCGTTGAACTATATTATTGTTTTCTTTTTTAAAAAATAAGATTTATACGTATAATATATTTTGCTTAATCATCGCAATGCTGTAATATATTTAAAACAAAGCTAACATTGAAATCTATAACTATTCACGTATTATCCGTAAGAATCTATTGAAATTTCGATTTTAATTCTACATGCAGTCAGATTTTAATGTTACACACATATATGTATATAGATACTTGTGCAGTTAACTCATTATTTTATTTTAATAATATACGTTTGCACATACACTCGTATACAATTAAAAATTTATGGCATAGAAAATTTCTAGAAGTGTAATAATGTCTAGTATGTTCATAAAGCTTTAAACTTTTTTGAATAATTATATACAAAATACTTACTATTTTTAATTCTAAATATTTTACTAATATTTTATAAATAAAAATTAACCAGACACATAGCATGTTAAAAAGTACAATATTATTTTTCTAAAATTAATAATGTTTGAATATATTAAAAAAGAACTGTACACGTCCTACAGACAGTTATATATTTTGATTATTAAATAAAAAAAAATAAATACAAATTTTTGAATATATACCGATAGAGAATATTTTTATTAGATAATAAATGATTACATTTATTTGATTTTTATTCATCAATACATTATGACAAGTGCTTATCAACAATATAAAATATGATTTAATTATAAAAGTTGTGGAAATATTTATAAAATTAAGACGTTTTAACAAATTCCAATTATTTAATAAATTCATAGTTTCTAAATAATAATAAAAAATAATAAATCTTGACAAATTTGATTTATTATTATATTAAGTTTTCATAAAATATTTATATAAATTTTTTCGAGGAAGCTTATAATATGATAGAGATTATATATCGTTAAATATTGTGTAAAATGTGATTATATGTAATAAATATTTTTATGGAATTTACTATATAAAATAAATTTATCAAGAAATATTATTTCAAAGAGTTTCCGCATTAAAGAATTGAAAAAATATACCTAAACATTTTCTGTGTAATCTTTTTAAATTATATTAAGATAATTTAATATTGTAAAACATCACTAACAATAAGACTTAAGTTTGTTATGTGTTAAGCATACCGCAAATTTTCTAATATTTCTCAGCAGAATCACACCTTTCTCCAATACAGAGAACGTTTCAGATTTTCATATTTATGACATATTCCATTATGCTTTCCAGAGTTTGAGTGGAGGCACCCATATTGAAATCCCAATGGACAAAAGTTGCGTGTCGTCGACGACATGTCCAAACATTGTCGAGAGCAGATGTCTCGTTTGCCTTTTTACTATCGCGTCGCTTTATTCAGCAACGCGCTTGCGTTGTGCCAAAAGTTTTTGAAATACGCCAAAACACGTTTTAACGTCCGTAGAAACTAACCAGCCGCTTTTCCCATCGATATCCAATCAGTCATTCTTTTCTTCTAAAAAATTTTCGACTCTTTTCTTTAATTTATATTATTCGCATAATTTGTTATATTTATGCAATTTATGTTTATGCAATTTATATTGCTATTTATGTCATATATTTTTGTCATTCTCAAGCGTAAATATCAGGCTAAAGCACGAAGTGTGAAAAGGTGTGAAAGGAAATTTTCTATAATATAGCAAAGCGGTGTGCGCAATAAATTGAAAATAAAAACACATATAACGGAAAGAAATATATTAAAATCAAATCAAATATACCAATGACATCCTTGAATTGGGTGTGTCGATCGGCGCGGGTGATATCTCGTAATTTATCCAGGTATGGAAAGAAGATAAAAAAAGAAAAGAGAAAAAATAAGAAAGAGGTATATTAACGTTGTATAATATGTCACATACTGCTAATAAAAAACTAAAATATAGAAAATGGCAGAGTCTGCCAAAGGACTTAATTGTACATTATTTTATAAAGAGAATATATCCTCATATATCTCTTCTTCTATCTCATCTTCCCTTTTTGTCCTCTATCTCTCTCATTTAAATCCGTTTTTCTCTCTCTGTTTGATCTTCGTTTATTTTTTCTTTCCCTTCTCTTTTTCTACATTTCCGCTCATTCACGTTCTTCATTTTTCGTGTGTCTCACGATTTATGTCTATCTTTGTTTATCACAGACGCATTTTGCGCGAATTGGTATTACCCTTCTTGATCTCTGCATGCATTTACACGTATTGCACATTTCTACGCGTTGATGTGCATCCACTCGCGCTCCAATGCGGATGCTAATGCGTGCACGAGAGTTGGAGATGGTAACCACGTAAATTTTGACGAAGACAGAACGTATTGGTAGCGAAAAAGTAGAAGGGTAGTAAGGAAGGATGAAGAAATATAAAACGATGAAGGAGAGAAAAAGAAAAATAGAAAGAAAAAGAAAGAGATAAAAGAAATCGAAAGAAGGAAAGGGACAGAGAGAAAGAGGCAGACTGCGTCCTGAGGCTGCATGCTGAGGAATCATTAAAAAAGTCCGAAAACAAAGGAGAAGGGGCGTGCCTGCTGCCAAGATGGCTGTGCCACTGGAGAAGGCAGGAGCTTTTAATTAATGCAAAAAAGTGCGGAGTGGGGCGGTAGAGTACCAGCAGGGTAGCAAGAATCCGCGAGAAGCGTCTTCCGATTATGATTTTTGCGAATTGTCCTACTGCCTTTAGTACTATTCTGATTGTAATCTAATATATCTACATAATATATTTTGAGGATATTTGAAAGAATTATAATTGTAATATTTTTAGAATATTTTTGAAGGAATTATAATTGTAAATGATAAAAAATTAAAGATCGCTCAATTTTAAATGCCTAAGAAACGATTTTATATAAATATGCAATAACGGAATAGATATGTGATTTTGTATACACATGGTTTAGGGTTTTATTTCCAAGAATTGAGATATAAATAAATGGGTGCATTTTTGTAATAATTTTGACTCAAAATTGTTACAACGGTAGAGTTATACAAAATATTTATAATAATATTTCAATCAATGCAAGAGACTAAACTTTATTTACAAAATGTTATGTTGCATCTTAATAATGTTATACATTTCAAGAGTTAAAAAAAAAATTAATTAGTATTGTACTTAAAATTAAATTTTGTCTGATTATCCAGTATAAATTCACATACATATTGCAGAATAAATTTTATATCTTTTAAGAAAAATTTAAAAATAAATAAAAAACGTAATGTTTTATTACATTAAGTCTTAAAATAAGATGGCGTTCTCATAATTTGATATTTTGAATTTGATTTTTTGCGATGAGAAACGAAAGAAAGCCCTTTATAAAAATCTTTTAGCGCTTGTTGATATAAGAAACATGAAAGAGAAAATATGGATTATTATGGTAGCTTTTGGTTTGTTATACGCCTCGTCTTACGAAGGTGAGGCCACCCTGCACACAGCTGGAAAACGTGATTATCGGATTTAAATGTCAAATGGCGAGGGCCGCGATTACTCAAGGATCCGAAACTATGTACGAGGCTGGGCGGGTACACGTAAATCGCTTCTAAATAACGAGCTAACGAGCCGACTTACGAGGGAATTCTTCGTCCATGGTGAACGGTGAGTTCGGCAACGTTGAGGGTGCGACGTGAACCATTTGCATGAAGCCATTGCAAGTAACTCTTGTTCTACAATTTTCGATTTTAGCAGGTTTTATCTATAAAGATTTTTCAAACATGGTATCAGATCTTATTATAATCTTAAATATTAATTTAATTATTTTAGAAATATTTAAAAAGTTGCATCACACACATTCTCTTTTTTCATAGTGTATATAATTATATCCAAGAAATATATATAAATATATATATATATAAATATATCATAATAAGTATACTAATTATAAGTATTGCATGAAAAAATTATTTTCTATATACACTAATTTTGAGCACAAAGAATAATATATTATAAATTATGAATATATAATACATGAATATATAATACATGAAAATATGGGTATGCAAATAATAATACTTATGATGTTTACGTATTGACTAAAGTACCTACATTTGTTAATAATTACGAAACAATTAAAATACATAAATATTATTTTATATTTCTGTTAAAAATTATAGAAGTAAAAGTAGGATATTGAAAAATACTACTATATTTATCCAATTTAATTTACACGCATGTGTACATAAGTTCCAATTTTAATAGAATCTTCTGTTGTCAAAGTTAAAATTGCATCATATTTTGATGTATCAAATATATTATGAAAAGATAGCTCGATTTAATATAAATTTTATAGAAAAGAATTTTTATACTTAAAGTTACACATAGTGCATAGAAATTTACGTAGCAATGAAATATGATGATTTAAAAACGCGATAAAATAAAATAAAATAAAATAAAATAAAATAAAATAAAATTACTAATTTAAAATAATTATGCATACAAAAGTACAATTAGTTTTATATTATTTTTAATAAATATTATTAGAGGTGGAAAGATCACAAAGTTTAAGAGACAATTTTAGCTTAAAAAACAATTTTGTATAAAAAAGTTTTAAAATTATTTAATCCAAAAAAAGATATTTGTAATATTTAGTTTTTATAAATTTTGTTGCTCTTCCATCTTCATAGATGTTTTTTCTTATTATTTTTTAAATTGTTATTAAAATTATTATTAAAAGAAAATAAAGTTATGTAATACTGCTTATTAATATAGATAAAAAACACGATATATAAATGTATATATACAAGATAAAACAATCTTTAGGATTGTCACTCATGAAATGTTTGTACTGGATAAATCATGTCTCCTGTAGGCGTTCCACTGTCCTCCATCTTTCTTTTTCTTCCAGAGGCGAACGTTCACCGAATTGCAGGTTTTCGTCTTTGACATACGTATGAAAGGGGGAGGGATTGCTTCATACATACTCGTGTTCAATTATACGTTCGCATATAAGGGAAGCGTAAAGGGGGTGGTTAAGTTAGGGCTGCCTAGACTGAAAGAGTCGCAACTGAAGGGTTGCCAGATCGGAGCCATTAGTAAAAAAATGTTTTCCGAGGGGTCCATTCAAGTATAAGTAAACCTTTTAAAAATACAACAAAATGACAAATAAAATTATAAATTACTTACCGATCTGCATTGAAATTTTAATGGCAAAATGGCGAAGTAGATATCTATTTTGTATTCTGCATTGTAATTTATAAGTAATGCAAAAAAATAGTTTACTTTTAAAAACAAGATAAAAAAGACAAACATGAATGGCATTGTTTGGAGTTTGAATATTACTTATTGGAGTTTGAATATTACTTATTGGATAGTATTAAATTTATTTGTCATTTAATTTGTTTATAAAAAAATTTTGACGATTTTTTTAACTTACAAATAGAAAATTTTCAAGTTTTTATTTATTTAATTTTTTTGAAAATTTGGAATTTTCGGTATTTTCTTAGAGAAATTTTAAACAATATTATAAATTGATAAAACATTAAATACTTCATTTTTCAATCATCTCAATATTCTTATATTACAGAATTGATTTAAGAAAATATTTATGAAAAACTGTGATTTTATTTAAAAACATAAACTTCTTTGCCATGTTGGAGAATAAAATTTAAAAACTAAATTAAAAAAATTTTATCGCTATCTCTAAAAGTTAGTAAAACGAACAAACAATTTATATTACTTTATGGTCCAAGATAATATTCTAGTTCAGAGTGCGAAAATGTGACTTACTTTTGAGAACTTTCTTGAAGAAAACAATTGCATATATTCTTCTATGTATTTATACATTTACTTGCCTATATTCTTTTCACATTTACAAAATTTGAAATGAATGGTTACACAGAAAAAAGGTTACGGTTGCCATCAGAAATAATGATAATTTTCGCCCATCAATACATTTGTAATGAACATATCTCTACAGCCATAACCATTACGTCAATCTTACGATTATTAATTGTACTATAGTTCTTATAATCAAAAAATATATTGATAAACATATGGGCGACTTTTGATCATGGCAGCCGTAGTCTTTTTCCCGTAAAAATATGTATTAATTTTTACATTATGTAAAAACAAAATATATAAAGAAAAACATGTGTCGGTAGTTAACATGATTGCAAGCTTCTAATTTAATCGGGTGAAAAAATTCGATTATTAATTATTATATAAATGTAGTTAGTTTGAACTAGAATAAATGAAAAATATTATGAATTGTTAAAATGGCGGAATTGTTTAAATTTTTTAAAAAATAAACCATTGATTATAAAATTTTTTAATTTACTTGTATGAAAAAATAATTAGTTTATAAATATTGCAACAATCCTAAATCATCATGCAATAAACAGGCATGCATTTTACAATATTTTAAGTCGATAATTTCAATAGTTTCTGAAAAATCATGTCAACTGACTTTATATAATATAGTTTCTAATACGATTTCGAGGAAAATGTGTTTAAAATTTTAAATATAATTATTTGAATTACAATATAAAAAAATGAAAGTTTATCTTTAATTTACGATATCGGGACCATACAACAAGCTCTCTTTTAATTCAAAACATTCTTTTTCATTTTCTTTTTAAATTATTCATAATAGCTGTACCTTCATAACAGCTATTGAGCGTATTAACAAAATGTATTAAAAGATCTGTACACTACAATTTAAAATACCTATTTGTCTTTGTTATTTTGATGAATATTTATAACTTCTTTTAAGAACTTAGTTCTGAGATTCTCAGTATTAAAAAATAAAAAAATTAATTTCTTTAAAGTTCTAAACTAGAATGCCTTAAATAACAATGTTGCATGATAAAAAATAATTTGATATAAAATTATTACTTACTTATAATAATAACAATAATAATAATAATAATAATAATAATAATAATAAAAAAAAATTGTAATTTATAATTATTGTAACACATTCTTTTAATCTATCATATTGAATTATAATTTCAACGCTGCTTTTAACAAAGATGGCGGCTAACCATGCATTACTTCTGCGACAAAAATGTATAAGCCACGAATTTGACAAGAAGAAGAAAAGAATAAAACCATATCGTGAATAAAAATTTTACTATGGTCCTCGTGTAAGCATCATTATCCGGCCAACATGCATTCCGAAAATAATAATGGCGCGCTTTCACACTCGACATATGCGCATAAAAAAAATCTATTATTAAAATTCATCGCCTTTACGAAGGTACTGGACTGACAACTTTATCTCAAACCCTACCAATATACATATAGAGGCTTCATGAATGACAATCGCATTAAAATCGCGCCTTCCATATGTCATTGCAGTTCTAATCGCAGCTATTATCGTAACGGACACGTTCAACATTTCTACCCGCCGTATTTTTATTTCTCACCCTTCTCGAGATACCTCCCATTCTCTCCCGTTTGGCAATATTAAACCAGACGCTCAATTTTCAAAAAGGAAATTGGCACCATGATGCTTTTTCGCACTTACATTTACTATTTATGAGTATCGATGATGCATAGAAGAAACGGCGTTGATAGATTTATTTCTTTCTTGTTTTAGAAGAAAAATTTTATTATAGAAATTTTTAGAAAGTTTTCTTATTGAATCAGAGTAGTTTATTTAATTTTATTAACTCTTTTAAATTATAATGAAAAATATACTTTACATAGAAATTATATATCCTAAATAATATGAAAGAAATATTTAAATCAATGTTGTCTCATTATAAAATTCATGATAGTAATTATGTTTAAAATACTATTACATTTAAAATAAATAATTTAAATACTGAAATTAAATTAATTATAATTCTATATTTTAATTAAGATTTCAAACTTGATAGAAATTAACAATATACAACATATAAAATATTTACTAAAACATTTGTAAAGAACACTAGATAATTCTTATTTTATACAATTAAATTATATGTGGTTTTATTATAAATTTAATAAGCGTAATAATAAAATAATAAACTGACAATTAATTTTTATTATATCTATTCTTATTATACAAAGATGTACTTTTAAATATTGAAAGATTTACCTAAAATATAAATATTTTTATGGTATTAAAGATAGCATTAGTGGTAACGATATTATTTAAAAAAAGAAATGTTTTGAGAAGAAAACCAAGAAAGCAAGAGAGTTTAGTTCGGACGAAGAAAGGCACGAAGGGCGCCTTCATTCGCGAGATATCGAAGAGTACAACACACAATTTTCTCCGGACCACTAGCTCGCTACAAAAGATGTCTTCTGCTCCTGACAAGCATTCAGTAAAAACCCTCCTTTTCTCATGCGGTGGGGTACGGGGAAAACTCGTGCGGAATCGAAAGGACATCGGCCGCAAGATATATACGCTACCACGATAGCATCCTTAGTATCCACAGACGAGGATACGCGACAATAGTGAGGACGCAACGACTTTTCCGTAGCCTTTGACAGTTCTAAGTTCTCAGGAGTACTGGGTGTTCCAGCAATATCGATGCAAACTTTTGATTTTAAACATTTGAAGAATATTTTAACTCGCATTCTGTATACTCAATTTAAGTATTTGGATTATATTGAAATATTTGCAGTATGAATGATATATATGCAATATTGTAAAACCGATGTAGCATTTTGCTATTGTTAATAATTTTTATTTTTTCTTCTTTTTATTTTTCAGCAGCAAATTGTTATTTTAGTAATTAATCATAACAAATAGAAGGAATAATTTATTAATTTACAATTTTTTAAAAAATAAACAGGGCAATGTATTAAGAAGAATGTTAATGCACTATTAAAATTAATTAATTATTGACAAATTCGAATACAATATAAAAGTCTCAAACATTTCGATTCACACTGAATAATCCTCAATAGGTACTAAAACAATTTTTAATACATATAACCTCAAGTCAATGTTTGAAAAATTCTTGTATAGAAATTATTTTGTATAAAGTGCATATGATCTTCATATATTCATCTATAAATGTTGAAAGAAGTTTGTTCACAATGTACAAAGAAAAATGTAACAGTCTATGTTATTGAAATTTCAATTGTTTCTGTCTATCTGTCAACTTCCATCTCTTAATATAAATTTAAACTCACTAGTAATTATAAATTATTTTAGGATTATTGTAGGATTTTCTGTCTACTTTCATACATTGTCACATTTCTTTTCGTACATTGTATAGTGAGCGAAGCTCGTTCAACATTTATATGAATATATGAATATACATATCAGGATCAAGTGCATTTTATACAGGATAATTACTAAAAAAGAATCAATGTTTTTTTCAAACATTGATTTATGACTTTATGTATAAAAAGTTGTAACTCTTTACCCTTTGAGAATAGTTCAATGTGAACCGAAATCTTTGGTACTTTTATATTGTATTTGAATTTGTCATTCATTAAATTTTAATAGTGCATTAACATCGTGCTCGACTTATTGCTCTTTTACTGCTTTTTGAAATTTTTAATTTTTTAAGACTTGAGATTCTTGTTTTGAATTTTAAAATTTTTTACTTGACATGGAAAGCTATTTTAAAGATTACTTAATATACATAAATTACATTTTATTATACAAATTGAGTATAAGTTTGCGTAGTATATTTTATTTTTTTATATTATATATCATTTGCTTCAATTTTGAATTACTTTGTGTTCAGTTATAACAAAAACATATAAGGTAATCTAAAAAGTAAGTACTTAGAACGTTACTTTCTCAATCCTGAAAATTGATATATACAGGCTGTAACTGAAATAACGCACATAATCTGGCTTAGCCTGGCTATAGCTATTCTTAATAAAAAAATTGAGGCAGAAAGTCCTCTACTATTTTTCAATTTTAGTAATATTTTCTTGATCCCAATGAACAAAATGTTTAAAATCGACGTATAAAACAGCTTTAAGATATTTTTAAGAGTTCTTTAAGAAAAATCTTCAAAATATTTCACAAAGAATAGAAAGATATTTTAATCTCGTCAACTATTGCAAAAATTGTGAAGTAGAGGACTTTTCGACTTATTTTTTTATTAGGAATAGTATTGTATGATTAGTGGACGTTACTTCAATTACACAATGTGTGTGTGTGTGTGTGTGTGTGTGATGTGTGTGTGTGTGTGTGTGTGTGTGTGTGTGTGTGTGTGTGTGTGTGTGTGTGTGTGCATTAATATTTTCTTAATATGTTCTACATTATTTATTTACTATTTTGCAGCATTTGTGTACTTCGATTTTCAGACACCCTATATATCATTCCTGCTTCATTTTATTTCTGTCTCTATCATTGTATTTCTTTGGCTTTCATTCGCGTAGACTCCTCTGGAAAATTGCTGATCAAAATTTGAGCAATTTCTCAAATGGATTCTTTCTCGATGAGAAATCGAGCAGTCAATAAAAAGGCTACTCGATGCGCAAAATTTCTATTAGGACCACCATAGATTTGATGTTGCTTCAGTCCATAATTAATTTATTGTTAACAAAAAATGTATTCAGTTATCTTTTTAAATTAAATATCTAAGTTTTTTATAATTAGACTTATCTTTTGAATGTTTCACTTGTGCATTTATATAATATTTAAATGTATTTATTTATTATACTTATCTATTTATTTTGTTGAACAAAATAAAGTTTTTTTTTAATAAAAAATATTTTTTAATATGCATATGAATTGTTTAAATATTAATTTATCAAAAGTTATCAAATATTAATTTATCAAAAAAAATTGTAGAGCTGGAAAACTCAAAATTTTTGAGTTTCATAATTAAATTTTGTATTATTATCATTATTGTTAAAGTTTATGGGCTAAATAAAAAAACATTCTTCAACAAAGATTATCTATCTTAAAAATACATATACATGAATTAATAATCAAAGTTTTTATATTTACAAAGTTTTTATATTGTCAGAATATTTTATGAAGTTATAAAACTCATCATAAAATATTTTGCATTTTGTGGAATAATAAAAAAAGACGAAGAGGAATAAAAGAACTCATAATAGTTTTACTGTTTGCAGGCAACGGAGCATACAGCCATTTTCTATCACGAGTTAGCTCGTTAGCGTTTAAACGTAATTGCATCACTCGTAACTATTGTATCCCGAGGGTGGTCGAACTGCCTTACGAAGTCGCGTGAGTCATTTTGATTGGATCCAGAAATTAAGGGTGGCAAAATGGCGACCATGAACGTGCTGATGAAAATGCCTTTGGCGATAAATCGACTCAATAATAGGATGGAATATTGTATATATTAATTTTATGTTTACCATGATGAAAGCTCTACATTACTTCTGTTACAGATATTTGTAAAATTAAAAATTAACATTTTTTACTAGATTTTTAATTTTATTAGAATTATTGCGGTTACGATAACTTGAATCGATTATAAAAATTTAAAATTTATTATTGAATATATTTAAGAGTTCATATAAAAAGTCAATTATAATATACATACATATTTTTATAAGTTAATTATGTATTATTCGTTTTACTTTTATTAAATCTATTTTATATATCAGGAGGTAGTAGATACAATATGTTTGTAATTGTTTAATTATTTAATATATTGTACAATTATTTAGAATTTTGAAATCTTCTTATATATCATAAAAAATGTACTGTGCTAGATATAAAAAAATGTATTGTATACATAAATATTATACTGTATAAATTAATAAAAACATTTTTTCAATCTAATGGAAATGTATATAAGTGTAAAAATTGTTAATAATGTGTATAATATATTTTAAATAATAAAATATAGCATGTAACAAGAAATGTAAGTTTCTGACACTGACAAAGAACTTTTAACTGGAAATTTTTAATTAAAGATGAAAAACGAAAATTTAATATAAATTTCGTTGAATATTATCAATATAATTAATATCAACGATGATAAATATATAAAAAAGATAAAAATTACGTAAATGTAGTGCTAGGTGTATCTGCAAGATACATATCTTGGTATTTTATTTCATTTCATTATTGACGTACTGAATCAGCTTTATCAAATTTATTATCAATTTTTGGCAAACGGCAATTTTATCTCGACACTCGGTCGCTTTGGTCACCCACCCTTTTAGATGAATGAAGTAGGGTAACTCCATTTCTCTCTCCAATCGGCCGGAAGTCTTGCGCAAATGACTGTTCAACCATTTCCGCACGAGGAAGAAATCAAATGAACGCATGATGGATGTCGTAAGGGAAACCGAAGGGATCGATGAGGGTTTCAGGATAATGTGCTTAAAGATAGGTAGGTGCAAGGAAGAAGTAAGAGTCCTTCTCGGTACTCTTGATGCACTCTTTTTGACAATTTTACAGAATGTTTCATTTTTTCCTTACTTCTTTTTTGTCGATTATCTATATAAAATATTTATCTATATAAAATTGCGCTAAAAATCATGTTGCAAAATTGGAGATGTTGATGTTAGATCGGTCACAACGAGATTACGTAATTAATAAATTAAAATATTTATCTATTTTAGCTTCATGTTAAATTACTTTAAGTTCACTTGTGAATGTTTTAATTTCTAGATTTATATAATTTTGTGCATAATATTTGTTATAAGATAAAATAAAAGCAGAAATATTACATTATGTGCATTTGTAAAATAATGTAGATAAACAATTGTGTGCACAATAAGTTAATTTAAAATTAAAATTTAATTAAGTTAATATAAAATTTAAAGAAATATATATTTGTTTTTTCCTCTATCACAAACAGTATTATTTTTATAATTGAGAAAATTAAAATTAAAATACTGTGTTCCAAGAATAAATTATTAGTTTGTACTTGACTTCTGTAAACTGAAAAGAGGATTCAAGTTTGGAGTTGAAACGTTCGTAGTTAACTTTGTTGATATATTCCATTTGCTTATTATATTTTATCGCCTTATAAATATATTATTTATGCACCAGCCATAGTAATAGTTTGTCCAATGAATGTACCTAATATTCGAATAAATAAATAAAAAATGAATGAAAATACTCATTTGAAAATACTCATTTACGTTTCTTTTTTATTCATTAAGAAACAAATAAATATTTTTTCATTCCATTTGAATAAATATTTTTTAAATATGATTACGAATATTTTCATTTCGTATTCACTTTTACTCTGTATTATCTGCATATATGCTTGCAAGCCTACAAGAGAAAACAGAAATCTATAAAAATAATGGCTATGATTACACCGTGCGCTTAGTCCATCGATTTATACGATGGGCGCCCTTGTTTAACTTATAGATTAAACAAAGACATTTTTATTGAGAATAAATAATATATCTCGGAATTAATTAATGTCTACAGACCATAATGAACGCCCAAGATATCCTAATAAAATATTTATAACATTACTGTCATATAACCGGAATTATATCGAAATATGTATGGCGCTCTATCAAATAGATAGATTTATAAATAAAAAATGTGTATCTTTCTAAAATATTTTTCAAAATTTCTAAGTTTCTTTTATAAAATAAATATTACAAACAACAAAAATAAATAAAATTCATTTTTTTTACTTAAAATCATCAAAGTATCGATTATAGTTAAGAGATAAGGATTGCTTATTGAAGCTTTCTTTTTCAATTTATACTTTATTTGAATGAATATGAATACTCGCTAAACATTCAGTTTTTTTGTGAAATTAAATATTTTGTGAAAAACTCTAAAATTTTGAATGAATATGTGATTTACGTTTTTTTA
>NW_012130091.1:3752747-3756269 GCF_000143395.1 Atta cephalotes
TTTAGAGAATAAATAATATATACTCGGAATTAATTAATGTCTACAGACATAATGAACGCCCAAGATATACCTAATAAATATTTATAACATTACTGTCATATAACTGGAATTATATCGAAATATGTATGGCGCTCTATCAAATAGATAGATTTATAAATAAAAATGTGTATCTTTCTAAAATATTTTTCAAAATTTCTAAGTTTCTTTTATAAAATAAATATTACAAACAACAAAAATAAATAAAATTCATTTTTTTTACTTAAAATCATCAAAGTATCGATTATAGTTAAGAGATAAGGATTGCTTATTGAAGCTTTCTTTTTCAATTTATACTTTATTTGAATGAATATGAATACTCGCTAAACATTCAGTTTTTTGTGAATAAATATTTTGTGAAAACTCAAAATTTTGAATGAATATGTGATTACGTTTTTTTTATGTGAAAATTTTGAATAAACACAATTTGGAACTCAATTATAAATTTTTGTATTTATCAGGCATATTACATAGTAATAATCACAGTGGTTCATATAAGCATTTCATTTCTTATATTAATATTTGAGAAAATTTTTGTATTTAATTATATTTTTTGTTCTTATTTAAACTGGAAATAAGGATTACAAATAATAAACGTACCTAATAATAAAATTAATTAAGATATACTGTGCTTATCTTTGACATTTTTAATATTTATTTGTGCAATAATTTGTGTAGATAATAATATGTTTGCCATGTTTTTCCATGATCATCTCTGATATTATAATATATCAATTTATTATGTACAATATAACCTTTAAAGATAAAAATATATAATATTGATTGAAAAAAAAAAGAAATAGAAATACATTCCACATGTGCAGTAAAGGCATATCGTATTTTACCTCACACTTTAGTTTGATTTCCTCTGTGCCTTCGCTGGTGCAAATTATCAATTCTTTTCGGATTCCATAGATGTACCATTCTTGAGAATTCTCAACTATCGAGAGCTCCTAGGAGAATCTTCCTACGTTTCTTTGCTATCCCCTCTTCATGGAAGATATAGATCGCCATAAGAAGAGAACTAGAATGGAAATGGCCGATTCGCGTACACAGGTAAATAAGTACGCGTGTGAACGACACACGTGCACCTATGAAAGGGGGGTTGGTGTCAAGGGAGGAGAGTACCATGGACATAGACGGGAGAATGAGGGAAAGAAGTGGGAGGAGAGGAATACCATGAACGACAGCCCCAACCAGGAATATTCATATTCCTATTCCTGATGTTGGCACAGCCTGTGGGACAGACGTGTTCAGGGCCGTGACACTCCGCCCGCAGTGAAAAAAAAAGAGTGAGTTGACAATGCAACTGGGGTTGCGATTTAAATGCACTCGGCGCCGATTGGCGGACTAGCGGGGTAGTGGGCGTGGCCCCGACGGTGCCTTATGATTTTATATGTAGCCTCTTGATAGCATAGCATTTCCCCTTCGCAGCCTCGCCACCGGTCCATCCATCCGCCAACGATGCTTCCCCCTAACCCCCTCTTTAGGTGTAAAACCCAACCGCCCTACCTCTCTCGCTTCTTCCTAGTCTTCTATGGCCCCCTTCCACTATTCGCTCTTTCGTCATGCGAACCCCTCGTTGCAGCCGCCTATACTCGGACGAATGCATAAAATGTATGTAACTGCGAGGAATCGCCTGCTTCAAATATGACGTACATAATAGATGCGGAAACGCCTGGCAGCCTGCGTTAGCTGTCAAGTAGTAAAGGTAGGGGGGAAAGAGCGATAGATAAAATGGACAAAAATATTTTTCCGACATATGCGTTCAGACACGTGCGTGTCTTTGCTGCACTCAGACTTTACTTGCGCCTGTTCTCGCTCGAGAGAAGAATGGGCGCAAGTAAAGTCTGAGTGTAGCAGTCCAGTCTTTCAGAATAAATATGCAAACTCCAAATTCGTTCTCGTGTCTGTCGTGTCCTCTTTGAAGCTATTAATGTGTAAATGCTTATCATATGAATTAATACGCTATAGTGGAGAACATTAGACGATTTACAGGGTGGTTGAGTGATTATGTGACTCGTGATTATATATGTAGAAATTTGCATTTATTTTCATATGTAATACAAATTGTAACTAAACAGAATTGTAACAGAATTGCTAAAGAAACTAAAAAGCTCTCTATATTCTATATTAGTCATTATTATAATAGCGGTAAAGTTTAAAAGTTTTCTCAAATAATATGTTAAAAAGTAGATTGATGCTACATGAACTTGTAAAGGAATTTTACACAAAATATTACAATAATTGATTATATATAGCAGAACAAATTAAATAAGAAAAATATTCTTGATTAAATAATAAATATTAATAATAAATTATTAATTATTTGATTAATATAAATAATGCAAACAAAAAATAGCTTGTTACAGTTTTTTACTCCAAGAAATTTTGAAAATTTAAATTGAAAATTTAAATTTTTTAAGTAAAATCTGCATTTTGAATAATAGTAGTAGAAAATATTTTTTAAAGAATATTTATAGTTTTCGATAACTCGCAAAATAAATAAGCTTTTATCGAGAATGGTAGCTGTATATATTTATCAGAAGCCGAAACGAAGGGTCTGCCTGGAATCTTTATCGAGTAATGAAGCAACAAAAGCTTGATCGATCGAACACTCAATGAGAAAATGACATAATATCGTAATGGATTTCATGGCCGCGAAGCGGATGGACTCGGCTTTTTCTTCCTAATAGTTACAGCAATATGATCTCTCGACCGATATAATAATATAACGATCGAGTGGCTTGAATCATCGTGGCACGATGTAGATTGCAAGTTGAGAATTAATAAATATAGCGGGTAGCAAAGAACCCTCTCACTGTCCTTCCGTTTAGCTGCTTCAGCACATCAATATTCATAGAGAACCCAGTTGTGCTCGTGTGCTCGTGTGTCCAAAGTCGTTGTCTCGATTCCTCTATGGCTGTGCATTTTGGTGTCTCTGTACTGTACCCGCTCCGACACGGTGTAATTACATTTTTCAAAGTCTTCGAGCACACAAAGTATACAAACATATTTCCCGTCCTTATTCTGATTCAGAATATGATAAAAATGCTGGCCTGTCAAAAGGGGATCTTATAAAGGTAATTCTCAAGTGCTTTCAAAGATCATAGCCAAAGGATTTGTGTTTGACGGAAAGAAGTGTAAATGTACTTTTATATAATATTATGCTCAAATCATTTTTAGATTGATCGATGAACAGTTACGATTGAATTTTGACTACGTTCCCCGACATATTGCCAGTTTACCTATTGGCAATATACAAATCGAAACACGCGGTCTCTGTTGTGACATATGAATGAATGTCACAACTTAAGAACTAAATAATGTGCAGCTTATATTATTGAATATGTTTTCAATTTAAATTATTAAACGTATATACAATTTCGATATTTATACTATATATATATTTATAATATTCTGATAAATAATATATTTATGACTTATATATATATATATATATATATATATATATATATATATATA
>NW_012130091.1:3759904-3761245 GCF_000143395.1 Atta cephalotes
ACACACACACACACACACACACACACACACACACACACACACACACACACACATTCCTATCTGGATCTTTGATTTTAGGCAAACATGGCCGCTGTAATTTTATTGTTAGGAAGGCGTGGCACGTGTGATACCATCGTACCAGATGGAGTCACACGAATGAGAAATGCACACTCTTCGGGAGGTTCGCCACCCTTGACGAGAATTATTCGAACGTGATATAATTGTGCATAGGTATATGAGTATGCGTGCGAGCGTGCGTTAACGTGTACATACACATGAGTACATACACGTGCATTAGTGTGTACATAAATTACAAGTGTAGTTGTATCGCAGAGAGCGTAATTATTTCTTAGTGGTGGCGTACAACCCCATTGCTGCAATTAAAATGCCGAAGAAAAGGCACGGGATACGATAATGAGAGCGGCCAAAATGCAAAGTCCCATTAGATATTTTCGCACATATATCTGAGGTAGATAAAACGGTATTACAAAAAGTAGTAAAGCAGTAAAAGAAATGTATCGGAAATCGTTGAAATAACGGTGAGCTTATATTGAGCTGATTTTTATATTGAGCTTTTGAGCTTTCTGTATTGTAAAATAAAATCAATTATGATGATTATATTAATGTAAAAACTTTATACTTTTCTAGAAATTATTCTGTACAGAGAAAATCGATGTGTCAATGTATAAAAGTTATTTTACAAATACATAATAATATTTTTGGATAAAACTAAGATAAAGCCATATTAATATAAATTACATTTGTAAATTATTAAATTAACTACGCATGTGATAAATGAAAGTCACAATATTTAAATAAATATTTAATTATTTAAATAAGATACGTCGTAAAAGAAAGAGATATATGGAATAAACTTTTATGTTAATAAAGATTGTGATAAGCTTATTATGAAAATATAAATTTTAAGTTTTTCAGTTTCTATTACATTTTGTAAGCTTTTTTTTACATAGAGATTTTTCAAATTCTGTAAGATTTTATAGAATTTTATAGCAAGAAATAGTTTTTATTGTTTCGCAAAAATGGTTGTAGAAAAGCATGTTACTTTATAATATATGTTACTTTATAATATAGATGCTATATTATAATATACTCTATTATAGAGATATAAACTTAATTTTAAATATAAAATAAAATATAATTTATTAAAAATAAATTATTTATAAAATATCTCTATTTTTTTCTAAATCTCTTAAGATATGTCTGTCGCTTATTTGTCTAAAGTGAAAAAGTAAAAGGGTAAAATGAAAAAGATATCAAAACACACACACACACACACACACACACACACACACACACACACACACACACACACTATTACAA
>NW_012130091.1:3763157-3767823 GCF_000143395.1 Atta cephalotes
TTATATATATATATATATATATATATATATATATATATATATATATATATATACTTATTATTTAGAGAATTTTGAGAAAATTGTGTCGTATTTAAATATTTTCTATTACAATAGTTTCTGTTCAATGACGCGAAGAAAATAATAGATTTAAATTATCACACACACTTTAGAAGCTGTGTTAAAACAATAATCTTGACTGCGTTTGTAATACATACACATTTACATTTTGTATCTTTACAGTCCTCTTTTTCTGCAAAAAAAAGTAAAAGCAAAAGTAGCGTCATAAGTCTAAGTAGCATGCTTCTCCATGTATGACACTACACGCGTCGAGGCTACTAGAGTAGAAGTGGTACAAGATTCTCCAGGTTTGTTAGTAGAGTTAGCCTGTTGCATCTTCGATAGCTTCAGGCTACGCTGAAAAACTCCTGGCAAGGTGTAGTACACGCCAATACTGGAGGGAGGAGGGGGGGGAAGAAAATGTTGGAAAGTGCCGAAAGCGACAGAGATCCTCTTCTCTTGCCTCTCGAGGCACTTGAGTTACGACACATCATCCAAGGTTCTAATCCGGTCTTATTAGGAGTTAACACAAAACTATTCTTAATAATAACATCACAAGATTTTCGTTGCAATTCTAATATAATCTACATCAATAATCTGAGTATCTATTTTATATTTTATAATCTAAAAATGTGATTAATGCATACATAAACGTTCAATTAAAACATTATTAATAACCATATAATTATATATTTGTATATAAATATTATTGTATATGTGTATTAAATATAGATTCAATATAATAATATAATAATTTATTATAATATAATTTATTACATTCTTTAATCTTATTAATTAACTGATAAATCGTTACTTATATATAATATATATATATGTAATACTTTGTATAGTTTATTTATTAATAAAATTGACAAAACTGTTATGAATTATATCTTATTAATTTTTAATTAATTAAATCATGTTTTGTTAATACTTTTATAACTTTTATATGTATATAACCAAATTCATAAATTAAACTAATTGAATTTTATGCGAGCTAATTGATTTTATAAAAATATATCAAGTATTGTGTTTACATATATTTCTTTCTAATATACAATAACAGTAATAATTATAATAACAAAAAATAATAATAACAAAGAAAGAGCAGCATCAGATTAATAAGTATTAAATGTGTGGAAGGGAATCGAATTGACGTTCGCTATTCGATAATTTCTACACCCAATCTTCGACATGACATATCAAACTAGGAGCAATGGCGTGTGATAGAAACGCAAGTCGTTCAAGCAAGATGCAATTACGACTGACTACTTGATTAGTTATTAGGAAGCGCTCGAAACTGTCAAAGATGACGTGGCCTTTCCAATGTCGATTTCATTCTGTCTAAAGTTATAAAGTACACATTACGAGAATATAAACGCATGTTAAATAACTATTATTATTTTGTGAAAATTGAATAATTGTATTTAATAATGTGTGACATAAAAAATTTTACTTAATTTCGACAAAAATGGATTTAAAATCAGAATAATTTGAAAGTAATAAAAAAAATAATAAAAATAATAAAAAAAATATTATTTTGATATTTAATTATTTAATATTTAGGGTATAATATAATTGTATAAACTAATTAAAAAAATTTTTTAAATAGGCTGATATTAAATTATTCAAATGTAGACATCTTGTTATTATACATATATGTAATTAATGACAATATGTTTACTTAAAAGATATAAAAATAAGAATGAAATAATTACATATTATATTTAATAAAAAATAATAAAATAATTTGACTTTACTCTAATATGTATATAATATTCATAATAATGTAAAACATGAATTTTACATATATTAAATATTACATTAAATCATGTATCTTAATAGTTGTAATTCTGCGTGTTGCACGTGTATCGTTATCGTATATAATATAATTACTTTCGTTGTACTATTGATTTATAAAATCAACATATCATATATTATATTATTATGTTATTAGATTAAAAAAAATTTCTTATTTTGATAATAATATGGTATTCAGGTTAATTCTTAAAGAGTAAAAGAATTTGCTTTAATATAAGAAGTTATATAGGAGAAAGTGATATTATGGCTAGTGTAAATATATATAATGATCCCTCTTAATATCTTCACTGTTAAGTGGTGAATTTCAGTGATTACTTTTGAAATTATTTGTTTAGTAGCTCGCTGTTACAGCACGACACTAATATGCCAATAGTTAGTCTTTATTATAACATATTTTTATTTTCAAATATTTTGAAACGTTCTTGAGATACATTTTTTTTAGCATTGAATTACGCATATTTCTCTATTTTTTTTAAACTTAAACGTATTATTACACGAATATAGAGGAAAAGTCCCTATTATGAGACACTGAATTTATTTTTGATAAATGCCTCTACCTATAGGCAGAATCTATAGGCAGAATTTTTAAAAATAATAGGTTATTTTGAAGGGAATTTAATAAGATCATATTATGTAAAATTTAATTCAAAGTCTTCTTTTTTTGAAAATTAAAGGAAGATAAAAAGTGAGCAAATTGCAAAGTCAAAAAAAATTGTGTTCCTAATACAAGATGTACCGACAAATCGAAAATAAAACATAAAAGACATCAATATTGCAATTAAGACATTTTATTTAATGTTTCTAAAATATCAGCCATGAAAAAGTGAGCATGCGATAGATTATACTCAGAACTCGTCTTCAGATAGTTGGAATCAAGCATCGCAGAAATAGGCACTCGACATTCCGATGGTCTTTTTTATTATTGTTTAATAACATTTATTCTTTAGCAATGATTTTCATCCTATAACATGGAGCATGAGTTATTTCATTCATATTAAAAATACTTTTTATTTCATATTACGATTTCCACGCCTTGTGGTTTTACGATCATCAAATCTAACTTCTGTAATTAAACAATTCAACATATCCTGTATTTTTCTATTAGTATGATTTTACTCTATCACTATATGAAGAATTTATTGCCAAATATTTATTAAATAATAAAGGTTTAAAGGCTCACCTCAATAAAACTTGAAGACATCCAAATTCTAAAATCTTTTTTTACAACAACTACAGGCATAATCTAATAATGAATTTTCCACTAAATAGTTTTCAATTCAAGAGCAATAAATTCATGGTGGAATTAATAAATAACGTTTATTAGTTTAGCAGAAACGCTGTTATCTCATAGATGCTTGTTAGATGCCTATCTTATAATAGAGAGCTTTCCTTTATGTGTATTTAAATGTTCTTTGTTATTTAACATTTTATTTGGCTGTATAACATTTCAAATTATGCAAAGTAAAACAATAATATGACATTTTGTGAATGTGCAAATGTATTGATTATTAATGGTCTCTTTTTTGAAGTTTTTCATATTAAAATAGTTATTCCATAAATGGATTAATCCATAAATGGATTGTAGCTCTATTATTAATCTATAGTTTATATTACATGTATATAGATTTTTAGTACTGAACAGTCTTATATGCTGAAGGAGTGTACATACATTTGCATAATTTAAATATATTCTAGCATATTTTACTTTTTTATTAATTTTGTAATTCTTGTTTTTTTAATAAAATTATTTTTTTAATCTATTTTTGTGAAAGACTATCCCTGTTTTTCTTCAAGCGATGATCGTCACATTTTATAATAGCGTCCTAAGTAATAAATATTTCGTAACTTTGAGTTTAGAACTGATTGAATAACATTTTGACAAATGTAATTGTTAAGTTTTAAATTCAAATATTGATTATTAATTAAGTTATACATAATGTAAATGGAAATCACCTTCTCCCCTACAATATTTGTAATCTTGAAATTACTTTTTTAGAGTTATATTTGGTACAATTTTGTATAAAACATTTGTTTTTTAATATTTTGATTTGAGTTTCCTTTATTTGATATCTTTATATACATATGTATATCATATGTATATACGTATACATTCATCTCAATTAAACTAATATATGTTTTCATAAACATGCGCATATGTATGCATATCTATATAATGTTTTATTAATTTGTTTCGGAAAAATCTTTAAAAATATTCATATAATAATTATTAATATTAAAGTGCAGTTTAAATAATAATATTATCATATAATATTATCATATAAGTTAAATATTAGTATGCATATAAGTTATAATATTTAAAACATAATTTATTATATAATCTAAACATATAATAATATACCTATATTTTTTTAATTTACAAAATCATTATATAGATAAATCATTATATAGATCATTGTTAGATATAATAACAATTATGAAAAAATTTTGTGACATTAGTATGTTTTGTTATTATTTTTGTCTTCCATTATAATATGACAATAGTTTTAGCGATGAGTAAAAGTGTATAAAGTGTATAAAGCATAAAATATGAAAAATAGCGCGTGTGATCTGGATGCATCATTTTTACATGCTTATACCTTTTCTCATTTAAGTTCTCCACACACATACACACATACACACACACACACATACACACACACACACACACACACACACACACACACACACACACACACACACGCACGCACGCACGCACGCACGCACGCACGCACGCACGCACGCACGCACGCACGCACGCACGCACGCACGCACGCACGCACGCACGCAC
>NW_012130091.1:3774297-3784090 GCF_000143395.1 Atta cephalotes
GAGAGAGAGAGAGAGAGAGAGAGAGAGAGAGAGAGAGAGAGAGAGAGAGAGAGGATAGAGAGAGAGAGAGAGAGAGCGTAAGAGTATGGTGATGTAGATGAAGGTATGGGAGAGTCTGTGTAATTGGAAAAGCTTGGGATTAACAATTTTGCAAGACTCGGCGAAAATGTTCTCGAAAAGAGGATTGGCAAGGCAAAGAGATCCTTCGTGGCTCTATATTTGTATAAATATATATTCCATGTATATGTGTAAAAGAGATAGACGTAGTTTATCGATATTGACATTGAGCTTCTTCGGCAAAATCTAATTTGAGAAATTAATTTATGAGATTTTACATTGAGCAAGTTGGCTAAAATGGCGATCATGCAGAAATTTCGGAAATGCGTATATAAACTTGCACTTGTAAAATGTTTTGTGAAAGTCCTCTAATATAAAGATGTTTTATTTTGCATTGCATAAAAAAGATTGTTGAGATATTAGATATTTTTGAAAACAAAATTGTTTTTTACACATTTTATATGTCTATAACATTTGATAAAAAGTTATAAAAGAATACTTTAACTTATGAGACACTTCTCTATTTCTTTAAATAAATTTTTTAAATAAATGTGAATTAAGAATAAATATGGAAATTGCTTCTGTATGATATATCTTCAGAACTAGATATTTTAAAACAGTTGTTTAATTCAGATATGTATTTTTAATTTTCTTTAAAAAAAATCAACAGATTTCTATTATAGTTGTATGTATATGCAAATCGTTTTTATCTTGTAAAAAACTATATATAATATAAAATACAAAAATACAATACAGATCTCTCAAAACTGAGCAATAAAATTTGTCCCTTGTATTAACAGATTATAAATATATAATAAAGGAGCATAACAGATTATAATTCATTCTAAATTCGGCCTATTGTGTATGTTTGACAAAACCATGTATATGCGGCGTGTATAGAACGGTATCTTTTCAGTAAATTGTTCGCTTTTAAAGTTTAAACCTTCTTCGGTGCAATCACAAGCGTCCAAGTTACTCAATTTTTTAATTTTAGTAATCAAAAGTCTTTGTAAAA
The DNA here is from genome assembly GCF_000143395.1 of Atta cephalotes. Lineage (NCBI taxonomy): Eukaryota > Metazoa > Arthropoda > Insecta > Hymenoptera > Formicidae > Atta > Atta cephalotes. The sequence goes on from NW_012130091.1 coordinate 3,775,370, forward strand.
TTACATTAGGCGCAGCGAATATTCAAATGCAAATTTCTAAGAAAAAATAATTAATATATATAGTTTAAAACTTTTTAGATTTACTTTTTTTGAAAATTGTAATGAGATATATTTTCTAAAAGAAAATATAGTCGTAAAAACAGTGATTGAATTAGTAGAACTGTAGAAATATGAATATCAGATATGTAAGATATTGAATAAATACAGTTTATGTAAGATTAACTTCTTCTGCATAGTTATTTTTTGTTATTTTACATTATCGATATGTTTTTATTTATTTTGTATATTAATAAGTCTAACAAAATAAATTAATACCTTAATAAAATTTGTTATAATAATTGATTAAAGTTTTTAAAGTATATCTAGAAAACATGCGTATTATACATATTAAAATAAAGTGATAGATTTAAAAAAATTGCATCTTGAAAGAAAATCTAATCATTGATGTTAATTGCATTAACTACAAATATTGCTTTATGGATAATTATGCCTTAGAATAAATTAAATAACAATAGTATCTTTAAGTTAACTGGAGTCTCCTTATTTTGCTAATATATATTCCATTGCTAATATATCTTCCAATTTTTATACTCGATCTATTAATTGATCTAATTAGTAGGATAATTTACATTATATTTGTGTGAAAAAATAGAAAAGTATAAAATTATTATAAGGCATTTAAATTTATGTGTGTAAAACGCAATATAATCACTGCTAATGTTCAAGCATTGTCAATCTTATTGTTAATACACAATCAAAAAGAAATAAAACCCATAACGATCGAAGCTAAATTTTTAATGTTTAAATAATTCGATATGAATTTGCATACTACATATCAAATCTTCCAAACTGCGCGCCGAATTGATTCAGTCTTGAAACGCTGTACATACTGACAGACCCATAGTAATAATATCATAAATTCAATTGCTTAGTAATATAATGATTTAATAATTTAATGCTCATAGATATCTTAGAAAAATTTTAATGATGGTTGTTAATTTATTGTTAATTTATATTTAAATATGAAGCTAGAAATAATTTAAATTTTGTTGGAAATTAACATTAACATTAACATTAATATTAATTGACATAACGAAACATATAAAATGTTAATTGTTGTAATTAATGATTTATAATAAAACATTGAAGTTATTTTTTCTTACATAATTGTATCTTCTAGTACTTTTTCCTTCATTATTTGCATGATGTAGCTTTTATGAAAATTAATATTATGTATAGCTATGTATGTATATATGTATAATTAGCTCAGATAATATAGTATATACTTTAAATAAAAAAATATATACAACAGCATTATCCTGCCGTTTTTATTATTACAAATAATTTTAGAGTTCATACATTTTTGCCTATTCGTGTACATATGTATCATTATAATGCAAACTTGTCAAAATTGTACCCATTTCAATACGTGACAATATAACAAATTATGTATTGTGTGTTAAAGTGCCGAAGGTATATTCAAGCAGTAGCTTAAATGCTTCGTAAACAGCAACACATCAACAGAAGATCCCCCTGTTACGAGTTAGCGCTTTCGCGAACACAAGCACTGCAAAGTGAACAATAATCCCTTGATGCTAGCAAATAAGGAAGAGTCGCAAAAGAGACGCCTGTACTTTTCTTAGACTGAAAGAATGAACAGAGAAAAAATCGAGAATTTTTCAGTGAAGCTGCAAGCACAAGACATCTCTTTGAAACTCTAAAAGGGTCGGTTCTAAAAAAAAACTTCTGTCTATTATTTACAACGTTCAACTTTTTGCTATTATATTGTATATTCAAGCCTTGTATTATAATTTATATTTATTTTAATACATAATTAATATTTATTTTAAATATTAAGTTTTAATATTATTGGAGATGGATGCCATCTTTGATATGCATTAATTTTAGAATAGAGCATGTATTAATTATGGTATCATTAAAAAAATTATATATACATAATTTCATTTATTAATATAATTTATATAATTTGTTGATATTAATATTTGTTGATATTAATATAATTTGTGATTTACAGTCAATTGTATAATAATTTTATTATCGTAATAATAAATTTATTGATTTTTAAATGTATATATTTTTTAAATATATATATAGTCAGTATCAGCGCTTCTTATCCTGATGAAGTAAACAGAAAGGGTCGCGAAACGTTGACATTAGGATAAAGACACGGCGATAACACCCGCAAATCCTCTAATCTTGTATACATTCATACATATTTGATATGTGTGTGTGTGCGCGCGCGCGTGTGTGTGTGTGTGTATGTGTGTGTGTGTGTGTGTGTTAAATTTAATATATGTAAAATTTTTTATATACATTCTATAAATCGATTTATATGTAAGTATTGTTATTGTATATATTGTAATAAACTTTGATAAAATAAAAACAATTTATTAAATGTTAATATTTCACTATAAGATATAAATTTATAATAAAAACTTATTTATGTAAAGAAAATTTTGGAAAATATTTCATTCATTTTGAAAAATATAATAATGAATGAAATAAAAATATACAAAAAAATTCATATAATACTATAAGTATAAAAGTATAAAAATAAAGAAACAAAGAGTAAAAATTAAAAATAGAAACAATTTAACAACAAACAAGTAAAGAGAAAGAGAGAAAGGCATAAAGAAATAAAAAAGAATTTCATTTTTTTAAATGGCTCAATTTTGATTAAAGATTGACTATGAAGAGCGTTAGAGACTTTTGAAAAAACATCTTTTGACGTTATCGGGAACGTTGTCGGGGATCAGAAATTTCCACCCTTCCAATTTACCACCACCTCTTGCTTGTAGCGCTACTCCAAGCTCACCGCCACCTATCTACAGTTGAATTGGCGGTGTTGGAAGTCACGATAGGTTTGCCAGAGTTGCAAGAAGAGTAGACTTTAAGCAGAACGGTTTTAAGGGCGTGTATCCATGCTCGCTCACCATCAGAGTGAGTTATAAATCGATTTGTGTTCTGGCCAATGAGGGTTGAAAGTGGCGTATTCTGATTGGCCGGTACCTAGACCACTCCCACAGTGTTAATAAAGGCTTTGAACGAAAGCCGGTTTTACAACGCCACAACTGTTTTACTTATTTTGCTAAATGTAATGTAGATCAACGATGTTAAATATGCAGATGTAGTTTTTTTAATGTGCTGATAATAAAAAATTTATAATTTCTAAAGTTCAAATATTTATATTTTAATATTAATATAAATAAAATAAAATATATATTAATATATTTTTCGTAGTTATAATTTCACTATGTAGTGCAAATATCAAATTTAATAAAATACAAAATAACTATTTATTAAAAGTCAAATTAAAAAAACTATTTTATATATAAAAAGTACTTCAAAATATGTGTATTAATATTTAGCGTACAATATATTTATATATTAGTATAATAATACCGCATTATTATTTATCTTTGCTTTTTTATTTGTTTGATAAAAAAATAAGCAACGTTTTGTATAAATGGTTTCTAATAGACTGTTTTACATATTTACGACATTAAGTAATAAGGTTAGTATTAAAATTATATTATGTAAATGTAATATAGTAAATAGCAGAAGACACGTCTAATCATATTTGTATAATAAAATCAAATAAATTTAGAGACATAAAAGTCAAACTACAAATTATAAATTAATTTAAAATAATTTAAATATTATTTGTTATTAAAATAAAAAGAAATAATTTAATTACATTTAAAAAACTTGCAGAATTTTGGATATAAAGGGTTAGTAAATATAGTATTAATGTATAGTATATATATATATGTAAAGCACCTTTAAAATGAAATACATTACAATCATTTGATATTCGTAATTGTAGTATTATTGATGAATTATTTAACAATAGAAACGAGAGAGCGTACATTTATAATTACCTGGAAATACCGATAGCTTATGATATAATGGCAGTACAATGAATTCAATATGATCCACATCATTTTCAGCTCATGTTATCAATTAATTAAATAAACAATTTCGTTACATCATGAATTCTCACAATCTAATAAATCTAACCATTATCAGATCTGCGCTGTAATAATAAATTAATATATAAATTATTTGTCTATGCGATGTGATGCGTTATACTAAGAATTTTATTTGATGAACTTCTTTTCATACATTATTAGATACGTTTATTAGATACGAAAATAAGTCAGATGGATGAGATAAATAATTATATTTTTCATTCTCTCAAACTTTCAAATTAGTTACAAATATGGAAAAGATATGGATGAAAGATACCATTTATATTTATTATATAAACTGATTTTACAAATCTTTATATAGTTTAGTCAGATATATCTTTCATATAACATTAAAAGGAAAAAAATCCATAAAATAATGTTAAATGTATGCAGATGTGTTGTTATAAAAAAATTTATATAAGAATAATAATAAAATGAGGTTGAAGAAAGATAGCAAAGGTTACAAACAGGCCGTTATATCTCATCCAACTTATTCCAGGTCGACGTTTATTCACGGCTGTCTGGCATCGCTTGCTCTCTCCAAGTATCCATGATTGAGTACGAAAAGTCCCTCTTTTCTCCATGGTGAACCGCTCCGCCGTAGGCGTAGCCACGTTGAGGCGTCGACATTGCTAGACCCCACCTTCTCGTTGGTAACTAGGGCTATGTCTACTCGGCTGGCCGTCTCAAAAAGCCGACCAATCCGCGATACGAGACGGCCACTGCCAACGCATAAAGTAGCGGAGGCGCCTTTGTCGCCTGGGTCTACGAGGGGTCGCAGAACGGAGGGCAAAAGAGGGAGAGGTGGTGAGCGAGTCGTTGGGCATAGAGGAAGAGAGGGGCCAGGCACGAGTTGACGAGTTGTGCGCACGGATGGGGCAAACACCACCCTCAGAGCGTAAAGGGTATGTGTATGGGTGCATGTAGTATTCGTACAGTCGCCTCTGGGGTTTCCCTTCTTCGTACCCGTCGCGCACCCATCGAGCAACCCCGCGTTATTCGACCGCTCAGTTGTCCAACGCCGCGACGACGACACGGTTGCCACGACGGCAAATATTCGAGCTGCTCTGACCGGGACCATTTCTCGAGGTCCTGTCTACGCCGCGTACGCTTTCTTCTTCTTCATACACGAAGTTGCTACCAGGTGTTAACGAGCGTGCGTTTCAACAACCGAGCGAAATTTGGAATTTGTACGAACGCACCAACAAAATGCGATAACTGAAAATTGTTCTGTGATTTGAAAACATTCAACTTGGTCTAATCAATTGCCGACGGTGGATCATATCATAGAGGCGCAATAAAAACGCTCAGATTAATGGAAATGTATTCAAGAGATATGTCGGCCGAGGCATTCTATCGAGGAGCTTGATAAATTCTATCGAAAGTTTTGGAACAATATTCATCACTTCCTGATCCTTTAGTCGCGTTTTTTCCCAAAATCAGTAGTCATCAGATTTTGGGAAATCAGTATTATTCAATTGAGTCTGACAAATAAAATTTTACCTCTTGTTCTTAAATTTTAATACATTTTTTTTCGAAGAATGGAGGTGATTCTGCAGAGAATGGACCAATTATATCAAGCTTGCATATGCTTTTATGAGTGAAATTATGCGTGACATTTCTAGCGTGTATGATTTAGTGTTCATTCAAAAGAGAGACATAGTTTCGAGTTATATTGAAAAAGATTCACATTTACGCGCAATAAAATAGTGTCGTAACAAGCAACAAACAGAGAAATCTGTACCTGATCACAACGAAAACATTCACTTCATCAAAGTGAAGCAAAGAAGAACGAGCAGAAGTTATAAATTATGATTAAAACAAAAGTAAGTAAGATTTGGCGTTTCGTCTGATGGAAGTGTATTATTCATCTTGCCGACGGTCATCAAATGTTGAATGAGAAAGATTATTTGCTGGTGCCATTCTTTATTTTTTTACAACGAATCACGGATCCTATTCTGTTATCACTGATTGTGAGCACGTTTATATCCACTACAGATATTTATTTAAAAATTTTTGTTCTTATATATATCTATAAGCAGAAAATATTTAAGTTTACTAGATGTTTGATCTTATTTTATACAAGTCGCATACAATATGCAAATCTAATTTCAAACGGCCTTATGTCAAAGATATGAAATTTCGAAAAAGTATGCACTTGTGGAAATAATCGCTGCAAGCAGAGTGATGTTAAGGCCTATCAGATTTGAAGATGTTACTTCGTTATAATACTGACAATTTTTGTAAAAATTACATTAAGAATGATAATGGTACTGCTCTTGTAATCCAGATTAAAAATTTTGTAGTGTTTATTGGTTTCTGTGTTTAAACTTTAAAAAACTAGTTAAAAAACTAGTTATTTTAAGAAACAATGTACAACGATTCCCTTCGATTGAGTTCCTAAACGTCGGAAGAAGAATCTTTCGAAGAAACCGAACAACGATCGTCTATCTGGAAGACCTAATCGCGTTTTGTGGTTCAACAATTAGAAACGCGGTAAATAAAGCCATAAGTTCCCGAATGCACTCTGACATTAACTGGTGGCACTATACGCAGCTCCATTCGTTTGCAGCATCTTTACACTCCATTATCTTGTGGATTGAAGATCTTTGATCTATCAAATATCATGTGGATTGAAGATTAATGATTACTTCGTCCTTGTGAATATCCGATCAAGAATGTTGCTTTAAGCTTGTGCGATCTCAGTTAAAAAGAACACGAAGATGCCACAGCAGCAGCAGCGATCGGCGTTCGCAATTCAGGAGCTGCTGGGTCTAGATGGTACCGGAAATAGGAGTGGTACTGATCGCGGCTCTCCGCAAGGCTCACCACCCGCCGGAGTTTCGGCTGTTTCCTATGCTCCGACTGCACCTCATCACTCGAAATTATGGGAATATATGCCCAGCCTAAATCATTTAGGCAATTTGGGGAATCTGGGAAATTTGGGGAATCTGGGCAATCTTACGGCCTCAAGGATGGCCTATCTGAATGCGCAGGCGGCTGTAGCAGCCGCCTTTCTACCGCCACCCCATCCTCACCCAGCCCACCATGTAACACACCATCAGGTACATCAATCAGGTCAACTTCCGGCTTCGCCACCCGGCGTTAACCTGCATCCTGCGGCACACGCGCAGCACGTACTTCCTGGTACGGCTGTTACCACGAATCATCATCAACATAGCCCGACACAGCATACGCCGCCTCATGGTAAGTCAATAATTGTGAATTTGAGCTTTTATTAAGCAATAACTATTTGAATCTACTTATATAAGTTTTGTATTAGAAATTCAAGAAATAAAATAACGGCTTAAAACTTTAAGTTCTTCTTTTATGAAAAAATATATATATATTACTATAAAATATTGATACTCTTATTTCTTATTATTATACATAATTTAATAAATATAACATAATTTAATAATTTTTTATAAATATGCAACTATATTGAATAAATAAATTTATATCTGCTGAAAAGAAAAAGAAAAAGAAAAATATTTCTTTCGTATTCTTCGAAAATTTTATTTTTTACTTATGTATGATCTCCAAAATTTTTAATCATTTTATAAAAAGTCTAATCTTCAATATTATTGTTGATATTATTGTCTTATCAATATTTCTTAAATGATATATTCATCAATATGTGTACCGCGAACCATTCGGTAATTGTGAATGAGATTGAACTTATAACCCTCTATTTTCACAAACTCCGAAGTAAATTAATAGTAGACGTATCGTCGTTCTAGCGTGAAACGAGCACTTAACTGCCACTTACAGCTATCACTTAACAGAGAGCCACTCAAGATCAAGTTACCGAAAATTGACACACGCCTTTGTCGCGTATCAATGTCGACACTGTATGTGCCAAGAATCTGGGGGAATTTTTGGGAAAATAGTATTCAGTTAGACAGCTGTATAGCTGTCTTATATTTTCAATATATACAAGCAGTAATTGAGTATACAAGTGTTCATCGATCAAAGTAGGAATTACTTTTATTTAGCAGTCTAAAAATCAAATTATTATTATTTATTATAACTTGAAACTATTTTCCCTGCGGCATGTGAAAATGAAAATAATTTATTTTCATAAAACAACTTATTTTCTTCTTTTTTTATACCTACATAGTATTGTACATAGTATTCTTTATCCATATTTTAATTAAATATAGCCAAGCAATAGCACACATAATTAACGAAATGCAAAACACACACACACACGCGAACGCACGCACAAACACACAGGTAAGAAACAAAAAGAAATAGACTGTGGGAATTGATTTTTTTCATCAGAATAATTCCAAATGTTATGAATAATTAGTGGTATAATGAGTTGAGTGTTAGGTAAGCCTGCAATGTCTCACCAAAATACAAAGAGCGTCGACTGGCCGTCCGTTACCGAACTGTTCTCAACCTTCGTCAGTGATATTGATATTTTAACCATAAAATTATTGAAATATGTATAACAAAATATTAAATATTTTATTTATTTATTAGTATTAATCTGATTAAGTAGATTAGATAACGAAAATGAAAATGTAAAATTAAATTAAAAATTTATATACATATTATTTATGTTTATATAGAATATTATTTTATTTACAAAAAATTTAATAAAGGCAATATAAAATTCATATTTTTAAATATCAAAAAATATAAATAAAGTAAATAAAAATTTTATAAGCAAATGTATGTATTAAATCGAAATTTATTTAAATATTTATATGTATATTAT
>NW_012130091.1:3786976-3791090 GCF_000143395.1 Atta cephalotes
AAGAAAAATGAGATATAATGAATGCTGTTATGTATTGGGTTGTCCGAAAAGTTCGTGTCGATTTTGAAGGAAAATTGAAACGCAGAAGATTTAAATTTTTAATTTCATTTATTAAATTTAAATCTTTTGTGGCACGAACTTTCCGGATAACCCAATATTATAGCATAATTAGCATTATGGTAATGGCGAGCTATTGAATATCCATAATATACTCCATAAGTAAAATCACTAGAATTTGCCAGCTAATAGCGGATCAGATATGTATTAAGGGGTTAGTCCACTCTGAAGTCTCCTCAAAATTATATCTTAGAATTATATCTTAGAGAAGTGATTATTAAAAAGTTAGATACAAAATATCTTTTTAGATCTAGTTATTTATATTTTGATGTACAAAATGTTCAAAAATATAAGAAACAAAATGGCAATGTTAGCCGCACGTTTTTTTGAAGGTCTGCATGTGAAGGCATCCACGGTGGACAGCAGAACAAGTCCAAGGTATGTTGTAGTACAAAAATTAAAAAATTATGTTTTTAATCTGCATTAAATTTGCTAGAGAAATATTTGGCAGAATAAAAAAATATGGAAAAATATGAAAATGGTGGATGCCATGCGTGAAAAAAAAGAATCATTTTTCACGTAAAAATTTGACATAAAAATATGGATAGCAAAAAAAGTATTTAAGTCTATAAATACATCGCAAAAATCAGAGGTATTTCTTTAGATAACCCGATTGACAACAATTGAGCCAAATTCAATTTCTAAACATTTGAATTAATTTTGTGATAGTTCTGATGTCGTTTTTGAAAGTGTATACCATTCTGAGAAAAACGATTAAAGTTTCAACAACAATCCTTTTTTATCGTATTTTAAGCACATGGGCGCACTAATTTCTAACCAAAATTAATATTGTGTATTAAAATTGTGTGTCAACTTCATCTACAGTACAGATATGTAACTATTGTATAACGTCAAATAATGAACTATTCATAAACGGAACAGTTTAACAGCGACGTAGAGATACCGCTCGATGTAATCAACCATATCTTCGTTAATATTGAGAATTTCACTTTCGGGTAAAAAATTTTATATTCTTAAGACCTTCAATTATTGAATTTAAGCAAAAAATTTTTGGTCTTTTTAAAGTTTCAGAGTGACTTCAAGAGGGGCTTACACACAAGTCATAATACGTTTTTTGCGTTACATATAAGTGGTTTGCGATGCAAATTAGTTTACTAGTTGTAATAAAATATAAAACGAAATTTTGGTAGGTTTATAAAAGAAATAATACTTGATTGATAGTAAGAAACGCCATCAAGTTTCAAAATTTTAAAGTTTATGACTTTCACTCTACTCGAGATAAAATTATGTAAATTGTGACGTAATAATAGAAATGTACATATTTTGAAATAACCAAACCCTATATGGCTTAATATTCAATATGACCTACTTGCTATTTGTAGGTAATTAAAGGTGAAATCATCTCTAACACTAATAATGCAGACTGTCCATCTGACTCGATTGTATGAATTTATTGTTCAATTTGTTCAATCTGTTATTGTCAGTGAAGCAAAATGTAGAACATGGTAATTGTGATGTAATATTTCGTATATATGTGAATAATTGCTTTCTACAACTACCAAGAGATGGTTATTAATTTTCGTTATTGTAGTTCCACATTTGCAACATAATTACATTCAGTTTATATTTTCATCGTAACATTTATAAAGAAATGCAACTCTTTGTAAAATCAATATGATCACCCTAGGCATTCTGAATGTATATACATCGATTGTAATGTTTTTTTTTGTTACTTTTGTCATTCCAGAACATGGATTCTAATTTACTTGCCAAACATTGTGAAGATAAGTAGATAAATAGATAAGTCAATTATTTGGAAAATAGAGTTCTTTGTGTGTTCTTACTTATCTTACTTATCTTATCAATAAACATGTCAATATCAACAAACTTATAATCTTATAAAGTAATATTGTAATATTGTAAATCACAGTTTTCATTTCGCTAACATTTATTCTACAGAGAAAAATATATATACTTACAAGATCGTATTAAGTACGTAGTATCCAATATAACCTATTTCTCAAATTCTTCATTGCCTCCACGCAAGGACATTTCTAATTATTAAGAACACATTTCATATTTTTTTGTAATGTTCAGAAATGTTTCCTGCTTTTAATCTAATCATTAATTTTTCAATTTTGGACACAACAAAAAATTAGAAAAGATTGTAAAACTTAGATAGATGATATAGAGTCCGGTTACTTTAGTATATAATTCGCTAATTCAACAAATAATAATTTTTAAAAATTAAAAATTTTTAAATTTATATAATTATATTAATTATATTTTTATATAATATTTGTTTTCTAATTATTTTCTAAAGATTTTGTTTAAATTAAAATATGTACAACATGTTGGAAATGACTTAATGTTGGAATTAACTTAAAACTTTGATAAATTAATAATTACAGTAGATTAATAAAAATGTAATACTTCTGAAAATATTATTGAAAAGTTTAATAAGAAGTATAAAACAAGGAATTAATTCAATCAATGCGCCTGATTATCAGAAGAATTTAAAGTTGCAGACTGGTGTTTAAAAAAGAAAATAAATGGCATTCACACTATAACGGATATCTTTCATTTTTTATATAATTCAAATATATTCCAAGAGCTTTTTTCTCATTGATTTATTTTACAGGAAAATGCAACGCAGTCGTGGCGCTTCGTCCAGCTTATGCAATTGCGAATGCAAATTAAACGAAATTAAACAGTTAATTAAAGTGCTGGCGCCCCCAGAGAAGTTAATTGAGATTCTTGGGAGATTTGTCGCGCGGAATGTCTTAATTTAGTCCCTTAAGCGTCCTAACTCGCCTTAACAACTTAGAATAATTGGATAACACTGCCGAGGCGCTTTCACCGCTAGAAGGAGGAAAATTTAGTCTTCCAGCATGGACATCTCCTTTTTTAAACGCGTCGCAATTCACGTTATATACGTTCAAAATAATTCTGTCGGTTTTTCTCTAGCGAAACATTTTTACTTGTCAGTACAACTTTGTGTACAACTATTTGTTCTTCACATATGACCGAAAATAAAACAATAAACTTTTATATACAAATAAACTTATTGTATTGCATTCTTTTTTTTTATTAAAAATAATGACTCTCTAGTTTTCAAATTGAAAAATAGAGAGTTTTCGGTTTGGAAAAATTTTTTATTTTAAAATATAACGAATATAATATGCTAAGCATTCTATTAATAGATATTAATTAATGAAAATAATCTTATACTATTACAATCTAATTAGGAAGATTAGATTGTAGTATAGTATATCTATATAAATGTTTAATTAATTGTTTGATTAACTATTTCATACAACTTTAGTTACCTACAATATTATTGTCTTTTTTTTAATTTTAGAATTTCATTTTTAATTTTTTATTTAGTGGCGAATGTATGTTTTGTCTGTATTACACGTAAAATATAAATAATGAAATTTACAATATACATATATACACATATAGATATATACATATATCTATAATGTTAAAATTATACGTTTATAGTTTATTGTTTTATTTTTCCAATTCTCATATAACGAAAGCAAAAACTCCGTATATATTTTGCACATTTTAATGATTATATTTTAATTTGCAGCGTATATTTTTATACGATACATAATATTTTAATTATTATTTTGAATAATTAAAATAAAATAATTAAAATACTGGATGTAATGTGTAAAGTATACATATTCAAATCAATGTTATGTTGAGGCAGTAGAAAATCTAAAAATCTTAAGAATTATTTATAAAAATCTTATTAGTGACGCTAAACAATCACACAATTTTCACATGTACACAAATACAGATTGTTGAAGACACCATACTTGTACTATTGTTATGATTAATCTTCTTTTATCTTTTATTTTTGTAGTTCTTATTTTTTTTATGATATTGTTCGAAAGTTTATTAGATGTAATAATCTTAATATTTTTACTAGTGACAGGTTATATGACAGTATTAAACATATATGTATATAATAATTACATACATGTATATTATGATATGCATGTAATGCATTATATTATATATA
>NW_012130091.1:3796531-3800359 GCF_000143395.1 Atta cephalotes
GTTGGTGCAATTGGACCTAAATATGTTATACTTTAAAATAATCAGAATGTTCAACACAAGACAATAATTTTTTTGTGCGTGCGTATAAAAATATCGTTATACATATATATATTATACACACATATATATATATATATATATATATATATATATTTCCTTAAAAGATGCGTATCGCTTTTCATAAAACGAATAGTGAATTAGGCTTGTTTAATCTGCTGTCGACAAGCCGACACTTTTCTGGATTAATTTATCAAACAAACGTGCAAACTTGGGTCAAGCTTGGCGTCCCTATTTTAAGACGCCAACTCGTTAAAGTCATTTGAGGGTGCAGTTTCGCCACCATCATTGCTAACCTTCCCTCCGTGAAAACGCAAAGTCTATCTTGCACCCACCAACAAGCCCCAACTTTCTTAGAAGGCAAATCTTTTCCAACCCCTGTTTTTCGCCACCCTAACATCTACGTCGTATGGTAGGATGACTTTATCAGAACATGGCTACGTTGCGAAATATCTTAATATACAGTTTTTTTTACGTACTCTAAAAATGTTTTTGCAATATTAAAAAAAATATCTGTTTTTTATTATGCAGCAAAATTAAAAGAGTAATTAACAATTAAATATTAATTTTAATATATATTTAAATAGTGAGTATACATAGTAAATATAAGAGAATACGACTGCGCGTATTCTTTAAAAATTAAAAAGAATATTTCTACATAACGTCAGAAAGACGTTCATATTTTACAAAGTATTTTAGAATGTTAAAATAATGCAAGTAATTATGTTTATCACATGTTAACTAAGCAAATTTATTATTTATCTGACAAATTTTCACAATTGTCAAAAATGATATATTTGTAATTGAGCTCAGATAACTTAAAAAAAATTTTCTCTTTTCCTCGGAAAACATAAGATATTTTTAGTTTCGTTGGTTTAAGATTTTGAATTAATTAATTTCGACACTTGTCAATATTGCCGAAAAAATATAGAAATAGCTGATTCTTGTATACATATATAAGAATTATTTGAATCAGATTACCTATAAGCTCATAGACCTCTTTTTCTTTGAAACAGAGAAAAATTTTTTAATTTATGATTTTAATTAATTGAATTACAGTTAATTCTGAATGTTAACAAATTATGAATGGTACATTTAAGCTAGATCATGATGTATGTTTATGTAGGCAGAAAAAATAATTAAGAGCATTGAGATCTAGAATATTTTAATATGCAATAAAGAAGAAATTGTCACATTAATGTCACAAAGTTTGTGTTAATATGTGTTATATCTATCCATTTAATGATACATTTACTGATTTATTTAATGATCAAAAGAATGAAAATTTAATGTTAACCTATTAATCTTACTTTATATACTTATGGATAAATATTATTTATTAATTCTACTATTTGTAGACTAAATTTGTAGTGAAATAAAAAACCTAGTTAATCATAAAAATTATTTTAATTAATTAATTATTAATTAGTATTTTTATTGATAATTTAATTAATATTTATTTCTTTGTTTTAGGATTTTCACAATCAAAAGGATCATTCTCCAATACAAGTCCAGGTGAGATTTTTTTTATAAAAATAAGATTTCTAACATAATAATAATATTACAGTAAATTTTGAAATATGATTCTAGTCATTTAAGAAAATGTAAAATAATTTAATATGTAAAACGTATCTACATTCAGATGTAGATAATGAATAAGATTAATTTTAAATATTTTTTAATGTTTACGTTAATATATTTATTTTAAAAATTAAATAAAATATGAGCTAAAAAGAAAATAAGAAATGTACTTTTGTCAAAAAAAAAAACATACGTTTATGAAAAATTATAAAAAAATAAAATCATATAACTTAAGAATAAAGAAGGAAACTTGATATCAAAATAGGGAAGATTTGTTACGCATAGTAGACAAATTTTATACAACATTTTATACAAATTAGATTCTTAGATATAAATAAACAATCATGAAGTACAGAGTAATGTTTAGAAGACATCTCGGAGATTTCAAAAGACGAGAGAAGATGAAAAACGATAAAATTCCTGGAAAGGATAATGTCAGAGAATGTAATGATGAAATAAAAAATAGGAGGGCATTTTTAATCGATAAAATTTAAAAGCTTTCCAACCTCTGTCCAAAATATTCCCACTCAATAAAACAACAATTATCATCTTTCTCCATAAGAAAGGAGAATGAATTTTGAAAATTATAGACCGATTAGTCTTCTAAGTCATTTATATAAACTTTATACCGGAATACTAGCAACTAAATTGGAAAAAAAGTTCAATATATATCAATCTAGGGAATACAGGATGGATTCTGTATTGAATACAGAACAAACAATCATTTGCAATGTTTAAAAACTTAATAGACAAATTATATTGTTGTTTAAAATTTGACAAGATAATAAAAAAATGTAACGCTATAACATTTTTATACGCAATAGAATGCTTTTACGTGTTTTTCTGATATGCATACAAAAATTCACTAGTTTTTCATCGAGACGATAAACGATTACCAAAATCATAAATACAATATGTTCATGTAGTCGAATTGAATTTATGATACTTCTCGAATGCGAACACTATAAAAATTGATCAAGTTTGTAATATGTGTGTATGTAATATTTGTTTCATTTATTATATATAATAAAAATAATGTTTTTGAATTAACGTATTTTATTTAAGAATATAAAACTAACTTTATTGCAAATCTATAAATATTAATCTATTGATACAAACATATATTAATCTATATGTTATCAATATTATTATGTTGACAATATAAAATGATTATGTTATATAAAAAATCTTCATGTGAACTGAAATAAAAATTAGAGTTATTATTATTTTTAAATTGTAACGAATTACAATCTCGTTAGTTAATCATAGATAATATTAACAAATATGGTATTTGGAGTTCTATACAACAATGAGTTCTACAGATGCAATAACCATTATCGCCATATGATGACACAGTGTGCACATTGAAAAAAACTGCTTACGTATTCATGTGCGCGATGATTTCGATTTTTCCAAGCCATTAAGCGCGATCCGTTTAGCCCGCAAAGCGATGTCGCTCGAAACAAGAAACGACAAGTTAAAAATGATTACTGAGGATGAGTTTCACATCTAATGGGATTTCTGTATTGCTTGCTATAAATTTATTGTCACTATTATATATCCATCAATTAATTATTATTAATGATTTTTTGGAATGTCTCTGTAAGATGTATTGTTAATACCATTTTTTAAATATCACATTAAATATGCATTAATTTGAAATGAATCTAAATATTTGTCTGCAAATAAAACTTCTTAATGATTAGTAAACAATTGCTTCCTAAAAATAATAATATTGTTTGGAACTTTTATGCGTTTAGTAGATATAATTATTTATGTTTTTAATAAAAATATCTTAAAAATAATTTTCTTTAATTTTTAAAAATAATTTTCTTTAATTATTAATTTAACTGTCGATATTATTTAAGAATAAAATATATAGATAACATTATATATACGTGGTGTCCCAAAATTCGCGAATCAAAATATCACAGTAACAAAGTTTTTAAAAAATTAAATAAAAAAGTTTATATTTTTTTTTAAGCAACAATTTGTAATATAATAATAATATTGTATAATAAAGATATAAATATGACCAATACAGACTGTTTAAACACTGAAATCTGTGCTTACTAATACTATCGTATGAACGATTGTTAAACGACCTAGTATAATCTGTAATTGCCTATATTTAAACTCTATTTTTAAAAATTACTGCTTGAAATAAAAATGTATATATAACTTTTTTAA
>NW_012130091.1:3803611-3807950 GCF_000143395.1 Atta cephalotes
CTTATATATATATATATATATATATATATATATATATTTATTTAATAAAAATGTTTCTTAATATATACAACTAGAGATGCCACAAGCTGTATTATTAACGTTTATCATACCTGAAATACGTTATTGCAAGGAATCAACTTTCAGACAGAACGATTGCCCCATCGAAAGGGGCGCTGCGCGCTATGGAGCGTTTAGAGGAGTGCCAGAAGCATTCCCGTACTCCAATCCAATCATCTCGTTTCCTCTCGTATCGATTTCATCGTCCGCTAGAAATTTCCTCCGTGAAAAGAAATGTACAAGACAGCTGGAGAGGGGAGGACAAGCGACGGAACAGGGAATTACGATGGTAACTCGCGAGACGGACGACGAGGAGAGAATAAAACCCGGTTTCTATAAACGATTTTGAAATTGTGTGCGTCTCGGCACGACTAGAAGCTTGAACCGGGGGTAGTGGGACAAAAAGGAGACGGAAGTGCGCGAGTAGCTAGGAAGGGACGGCGAAAATCGAAGTTGGGAGTCGGCGTAAGACATAGAGAGCGAAGTAGGAATATGGCTCGTATTTTTCTTCTATGAAAAATTAAGTGCATTCAACCATGAAGGAGTTCGTACCTGATTACTAGCATTTGAATATGGGAGCCTCGCCAACATTTTTGTTGTAAATTGGTTTCCGTTCTAAAAATCCAACCTATGCTCTATATACACATATATATATTTGGTCTAATATATTTTTCAAATATATTTTTCTAATATAGATATGACTCCTCGCGCGATATGAGTCAATCAGTGTAGAGAAATAAGTCTCGTTTTAAAAAGAAAAAATAGATCTATTTTTTTGTGGCTGAAAGTATACACTTTTGAAAAACTTAAAATGAGATAGGTATGTTTAATGTTTGATGAAAGTGAGAGAAAGTTCTAGTGCAGAAATAAAAAGCAGACCTAATATGTATTATATATAAAATATCTGAATAATTTCAAGACAAATACTATAACGATGATTAAAATTTTTATCATTCAATTGATTATTATCTCTACAAATTATTATACAGGTTATTATCTCTAACATATGTACATACTAATTAATTAATAATAACATATATACTGATTAAAATAGCTAAGGATAACTACAATAGAATGGAGAGAATAAAATATATTTAGCAAGAGATTAATAAGCGAGAAATATTCATCTCTATAAACAATGATGGCAATAATATTATACTTAAGTGGCAATAAAGCTAATATTAAAAATAAAATAAATGGAGAGAATAAAAAAAAGTTTTGTTTTTCTTTTTGTGAAATCTTATACGTAGGAATCGTATTAAACAATTAATAGGGCGATATTTCGGATAGTTAACTGCATCTTGAAATATAGAAGGATAGCATATAAATACGCGTGAATGTCATTATTTATTGATTCTGATGATCGATTGATTATCAATTGATTTTGTGTATTGGAGAAAAAAGCCAAGTTGTGAGTTTCGGGATTAGGACATGTAATTGCGGAAATTTTATGAAGTTTAAATATATATTTCATGCCCTTGCCGTTCATTTATTTATTTGGAGTATTATGGGAATTATTATGTTCTAAAAAAAACATTGTGAAATTGTAAAATTCAGCAATAATAAAAATTACATTTTGATCAAGTAACAAACGAGTTAAAATTAGAAGGTAACTTTACAGAAGTAAAACTTTTTTAATTAGATTTTCTGCTGTGATTGTCATTTCTTTTGTTTCAATTCTCTTTTCTTAGTTGATTGATTATAATGACAATAATAATTTGAGATACAAGAGTATGCTTTTATTTGCAATAGTTCCTTTTTATTTAGCAAACTTTGTTGAGGAAGAGGATATCATAACATATTAGAGATGGAAATATAAGCGGAAAGGAAGAAAAAGAAAGAATAAAGAAAAAAAAGAGAGATGAAGAAGATAGAAAGATATATACTGAGGAGTCTACAGTGGAGAGAAAAATAAGGACATTAATTAAGAATTAACATGTGCTTTGAAATTACTCTTAATTAGTAACATTGCTGCCGGGAATATTTTTGTGTAAGTGAGGATTTATAACGCTGCTGAATATCAGCAAGATATTTTAAATTGCAATATAAATATAAAGAATTAAAAGAGTGTTCAATGATCTTAAAATTTCGTAAAATTTATTTTAACTATTGATATTAAATATTAGTCTGTAATTAAATAAAAAATAGAAGTTTATGGATTTTACTGAAGAGAAGATTTTACTAAAGAATTTATTAATTGTAAAATATAAAATACACAACTTTTTGATTATATGCTTATGCAATATTAATATTAGTTGGACATAAATTTGTCAATAATAAGCTTCCTCTAAAAAAAAGGCGACATTAAGCGAATTCACATGCGATTGTTTTCGCTTATATATATATATAAAATTTAATAATAGCTTCTTTTCATATTTTATCAGAAACAAATGAATTTCGAATCAGTAGGATGACATAACTAAATTTTACGCATACTTGTATGACCTATGAACTACAGTTGTACAAGTGATTTGACAAATTTGTATGCAAAAAAAATTAGAAATTGAAAAATTTCTAGGTTTTTATTGTTTATATTTTAGTCTCTCGATTGAGAAACTGGTAGAATCTATGTATGTATTACGTAGAGTATATGAAATTGTGACGTCATCGCCTGGTGGCCATTTTGGCTCAGCTGGTCGTGACAAAAGGTAACTCGAACAACAGGACGCCATGTCCTGTCCTACGCCCATCATACAATAGAGACAATATATTCAATAATACGCATATGTCGATGCCGTGGGCTTGTATATGTTTATTTGCATGCTCTCTGTGGGACACATATTACAAATCTTTTAAAGAGATTTTAATTTCACATAATTATATTTTGTGTCTGAAATTAATCTGATTATTAATTACAAGATATTTTACTTAATTTAAACATAATTTGAAACTATTTTTATTGGTGCAAATTAGTTATAAAATACAATAAAATGTTTTCGCTTCTAATCTTTATTCATTAAAATAAGAAAAATTCTCTGTAAGAATAATTTATATTATTCGTTTAAAGGATGAAAGACATGGAATGAAGAAATGTGCAAAAGGAGGTGTGAAGAGGCAAGGTCTCGGTTCAGAAAATATTTTGACATGTATGGTTGGTGGCGGTGGTTGCATGTAGTGTGTCGGGTAAATTTTTTACGTGGGGGTTTTGGGTTACACTGTATGGGTTGGCGCTTTAAAGCGATACACGACTCGTATAAATATTGCGCGCCTGAAAATGCACCGTCAAGAGCACGTCCGGGCCATCCTCGACTCCTCGAGGCGGAATTGCGAAGAAAGGTAGACGGGCGAGGGTAGTGGAAAGAGAGGGCCCTTTTCCACCCCTGCTTGTACTCTATCTTCTATACAGGATACAGTGACTACATTGTGGGTTTAGGGTTCATTGTGCGTCCGGCACCATGGGTATTGTCGCGCTTTTTCGAGGGCCGGAGATTCACACCTTTTCACAGGCACGATTTTCCACGATGAGCGCGTTCTATTGAGCGAAAGAGGATGAAACGAAAAATCAGAGGACGAACGAAAGTGCGATGTAAATCTTGCTTGGACACATCATTTTTTGAAAAAATGTATACAACTAGTGTTTTGTATAATTTTATTTTGTATAACGATAATGCATAATAAAAAATTATGGAAATGTCGCTTTATTGCAAATGTAGTAAGAAGTAAATTATTTATGTATCTATTTGAATTGTATATATTTGCGTCATTAATGCAAGATTGTATTAAATTAATAAATATTGCACGAACATATAATTCTTTAATAATAATTTCTGCTTGCTTTTACTTTTGCCGTGTGTAGTAATTGTATTCATATTATGACAAAAATATAAATAAATCAGTTTAATATTTTCGATTTTGATAATGTCGAAATTGATGTAATAATTGATATAATAATTGTTATTAATATTTCGATTTATGTGAGAGCATTGATAAGAATTGATCCGAAATTGGATCAAAACGTTTGCGATTGAGATTATTTTAAATAAATCAAATTTCACACTGTGTTATATTCTAATCATTATTTTATTGTATTGATTTTATTATACTGAGCCTTAATACTCATTTTATTAATGAAATTGATATAAATTATTAAGTCATTTTCTTCTGCTATTCTCTCAATACGTCAGTATTTAATTGTGCTAATTTCAACAAATCTACTAAGAAATGTATTTTCCGATGTTTTATGAATTTGTAATCAAAGCAATTGTGCCAGGTCTCTCTTTCTCTCTTTCTCTCTCTTTCTCTCTCTCTCTCTCTCTCTCTCTCTCTCTCTCTCTCTCTCTCT
>NW_012130091.1:3811881-3815323 GCF_000143395.1 Atta cephalotes
ACTAACTACTCTCTCTCTCTCTCTCTCTCTCTCTCTCTCTCTCTCTCTCTCTGTCTCTGTCTCTCTCTCCGTCTCCTCCCCCTTTCTCTTTCTCAAAATGATAACCAAAAAGACTCCCCGGACGTGCTGAAAACCCGCTTTAAAAAACATATCCAAGAAAAACCGAATGTTTAGTCACCCTATTTGAAGTACTATTATATACTATTAATATATGAGTATATCCTACTGGATATAATTATTGAAATTTTAATGGTCTAATTATCGAGAAAGTCACTGAAAATTTCGAACTCGTGTATTTATCTTTTTGTTTCATACACAGTTTGTTGTTAACATTTGTGTTGTCGATTTTTGTACAGTCATGCTTTTAACGAAATAATTTAAATCCTTTAAAATGGTTCTACAGTAAAGTGCCGATTTAGGGTGCCTCATCAGGACATCCAAAACATCCAAAATCACATCTGTACAATTTAAATAAAATATTAAAACTATGTATATATATATATATTTTAATAAAATAGTATGAAATAAATTTTGTATGCAAAAATAATTAAATAAAAATGAGTTTTGTTTGATATTAAGATTTCATTCGATATTTTGTCATTTCAACATTAAATATATCTTTCCAGAATATCTGATGTATGATTTATTATTTTTTATTACCATTACAATCATAATTTATTTTAACTGTTATAATCTCGTTTTTAGAGAAATCTATAAATCTATATATATGTAATGTTTGTATGCAGTTAATTAAAGAAGCATCTCCGATACTCTCACTGTAGGTTACATTTTCAACATTTTTTTCTTTATATTTCGATAATCTATCTTAAAATTTTGAACACGTCAAGTTCGGTACTTCAACTTCTTTAAAAAAATTAGACATTTCTATGGTAAACTCAATTTATTGTAGAACCATCTTAAAAAGTTGTAATGATGAAGAGGAAAAAAAAGGAGAATGGCAGAATGGCAAAGAAGGAAGAAAGAGGATGAGCAAAGAGTAGAGCAGAAGATAATTATGGCTCTTGTAGATATAATGAATCTTCTTAATATCTTCCCTATTAGATAACGAATTCCTATAATTATTTATGAAATCATTTGTTCAGTAGTTTGCCATTGGCGTTAATATGTCAATATACGACGAGCTAAGACCGAAATCAGACGCATTAAAGATTGAGATTGAAGATAGGAGATTGAAATTTGTCCAAGAAGGATAAAAGAATTTTAGCTCCTATTGTTTTGATTGGTTAAATTTCAATCTTTTACTCTTCAATCTCAATCTTCAATGTGTATAAGTCTAATTCCGGCTTAACATTTATTATAATATATTTTTAATTTCAAGCTTTTTCAAAACTTTTTTTTTTCTGTAGTTTTTCAAAGTATATATTTTAGCATTTAGTTATACATACTTTTTCATTTTTTTTTTTAAATTTGAGCGTATTATCGCAGAGATAATACGCTCACAGAGAAAACGATTTCTTTGGATTTAATAAATTTTGTTGTACCTAAAATAACAAAAAATAAACTAAATCTGAGCTAATGAGAGCGCAAACGGAGATGCGCAAAAAATTTTTAAATAAATTTAATTTAAATTAATCCATACGAAGTATTGATATCCTCTTTATTTGAAATCTTGAAAAATCTTGAACGTTTCGATTCTCTTTGGAATCTTTATCAGCATTCTTCTTTATCTATACTAGATTTCGCGAACGGTCAAGATGGAGTCACTTGTGGGTTGCCAAAACTGTAGTGTAATCTATTTAAATTAATATACTTAAGATATTTAAATTCAACCAATAAATTAACGAGTAACTCACCTACACGATTGCCAAATCTCATCATAAAATTTTGTACGATATATTAATATTCACAACTAATCACACATTTTATGATAAACTTTATGTAAATTTGTTTGAACTCCATCTAAGCCATTCGGAGTAACGAATATGTCTAACGTTTATAATAATATGTCTAAATGTTTATAAGAATATGTCTAAGTTGACAAAGATCGAATCGACGGAAAAAACAATAAATCATAATAAATATAAAATATGAAGACAGTACTCATATTAAGTATAAAGACAGTTTTCGTATTAAGTTGCTGATTTTAACATATAATGTATGTGACATAGTTAACATATGTAATGTCATGTTATAAATGTAATAAATATAAGAACAGAAAATTATTGTAATAGTTTGAAATATAATAATAGTTTGAAATATAATTTAATATAAGAATTAAAGTGTCAAAAAGAATCTAGAATAACCAGTCAAAATTTAACTCATCACATTAACATTATGCGTAAAAATTATGTAGTAATTTATAATCACTCATTGTAAAAGTTATAAATATAATTTAATACAAGAATTGATTAACGAAAGAATAGTATATAATTGCAAATATAAATTAATAAATGAATTGGTGAGTCAAAAAGAAAATTTAAACAACAAATTTTACATTTGCATTTTACAGTTGCATTCATATTGTGCGCAAAATTATAAAGAGAATTTATTATCGTACAGTCTTGAAATATAAATTATGTCAAATTATTTAACATGCATAAGCATGATGTAGTTTATCTGTGTCAGACCGTAAATTAAGTCTATTTTTTTGCAAATGTATATACTTTTTCAGATATTAATCGTTTATTTAATATTCTTCCTGAGTCAAGTATTTGACGTTTTCCAAATCGAATTCGTGATTGTATTCCAATCTGTGATCTGTGATAACAGATTGGCTATTTATATTCCAATTTATATGATTGCGATGTTCTGTCCTTGTACTTAATCTCCTAATTGTTACCTACGTAAGTTGCATCGCGATCTTTACACTCAATTTTATATACAACATTTTTGTTCGAATTTTTTGAGAGAAAATCTTTTTGTACTTTTATAAATTTCTTTAAGTTATTATTACTAAAAATACTGGTTTTAGGTTTTTGTTCCTACAAATAGTTATAAATTTTTCCGCATTTGTCGAATTGTATGATATCAAGAATCAAAGAACCTTTTCTACTATTGTCGTTAGAAGTATTTAGTTCAGTCTTCACAGAACTGAGTTTAGAGAATAGATATTTTAATCTTGTCGAAATTGTATCAAAAATAAATTTCATTAGATCATTTTTTAATAATATGTTAATTGTGAGCTTAATATTTTTTTTATGGAATACTTTTTATGGAAACTTAGGATCTGAAAGTAATTTTCAGTCTGTCCGCTCTGTCAGTCATTGTATTTAAACTTTGAAATGGTCTGAATAAATCATTGTTTAAATCAATAACTGTGATTGTTTTAATTTGAAACAATGTATATTTGTCTATTTTTTGGTTTGAAATTTTTACGTGTGTAATATACATTTTTATTTGAAATAAACTATTTATTTGAACGAAAGATATATGCCCGTATATATATATATATATATATATATATATATATATATATATATAT
>NW_012130091.1:3822635-3831418 GCF_000143395.1 Atta cephalotes
GGAGGAGAGAGGAGAAGAGAAGGGGAAGATGGGGGGGGAGGGAGAGAGAAAGAGTTAGTAAATGTATGATTTAAAAAAATTATTCTGTATTTTTTTTAGAATCATAGGAAATATTAAGTAATTGAAAACGTCATTGAAATTTCATATTGTTGGGTATGATTAATTATAAATGAATATACAATATTAAAGTAAAACTTAGCATACGATATTTGTATGAGAATAGATACTATTTTATATTTATTATTTGTATTACTTCAAAATTCATTCTAACGCAAACTACATACTTATTCTTAGCTATTATAAATTCTTAAAATTATGATAATGAATATATTTATATTAATAATCATAAAATTGGATATCTAATGATATCCAACATTGTGCTTGTTGAATCTCAATATGATATAAAAGTTTTAATATTCAATATTCTATTGCTGATGACTGAACGAATAATTATTTTTCGAGTTTGTACTCTTTGGCAAAGAAATTTTGAAGATAGGTTGGAGAATATATCGAGAAGGTATTATCTATCGAGATAATATCTAAGAGCGAATTAGATAATCTGATTAACATTTCGCGAGAGCGAATTAAATGGTCGTATTGATGCATACATCAGCGCATACGCATAGTTGCTTGCATAATAGCTAACTAGATTTGATTAATCGATTAGGTTGTGTATTCCTTAAGCGATGCGACACGACGCGACACGACGCATCTATTCAGATGAGATGTTTTCTCATACGAATGATACTGATCATATTGTCAAACATTAGCCATGGTTATGAATACATCTCATTAGCAAAATAATAATTTTAGATTTTTAAATTGAGTCTTTCACGCTAAATGTCAGTAAATTAATAATTACTTTATTACCATTCCTTTCTTTATTTTTATTTCTTTAATATAAGAAAATCAAAAAATTTTCTATTTACGTAAAAATTCTTATTTTAAGATATATTTCCGTAGGATGATTAGTTCGATGACTTAAACGAGTGTACTTAAAAACTCAGAACAAGAAGGTAACGTGGAACTGAGGGTTTAAAGAGGCCTCTTTATAGAACTGAAAACAATGCATCATGCAAACGTTATACTCCGAACTTGAAATATTTATTTTTTTTTCTTAATTCATTTTTCTCTATTACTACAAATGTGTTCGACTTCATGTGTTAATTAGATATTCCTGATCATGATAATGTATACAATAAACGTAAATCTCTCTTTCTCCCAATACCCATTAAAATATTTTATAATAAAATTTATATTTGTATAAAAATATAACTTGCGAATTAAAATTTATATTATTTATTATCATAATGAAAACATAAATTGTTGCAATAACAATATATGTTTAGAAAAGTTTTATAATTTATCGTATTTATATATTCATCGTAATTAAAAAATGTCTATACTTCATGTGAAAATAGCATTAAAACGTCAACTAAACGGGAAAGTATTGACAAATCTTCTACGTATTAATGGTGACGTCAGCGAACATTTCAGACTCCAATTAGTCGAGGGACATGTATAATTGGAATTTAGCTCTTACTTACTACTTAATTAGCCACCAGCAGTATCAGCGACAGCAGGAACGATAGTAACGAGAGTTACCCTTAGGGAAGAGTTTCATTGTGCACAATGCTTCAGGCTGCTTTTCGCTCGTTAATTTGACATTAATTTACAATTGATAATTATTTTTGGCCAACGGATTTTGTTCGTAGCTGGATTTCATTGCAAGCTTTCAAGAGTGTCATGTACTTCTGTATATCAATTTGTCGTAAAAATTGCCATTATTGCCATTGCGTATGCGACAATCATTTCACAGAAATTTGATAAATTTTATAAATTGCAGGCTTTTAAAAAATAATTGCAACATACAATTTCTTCGCACAAAAATGTGCGTATATATAACGAAAAGATAATTGAGAAGTTAGTTAATATAATTTATTAATTCATTTTAAATTAAATCTATATAGATCTATATAGATCTTTTGAAATTATTTTTTAAACATTTATTTTTAACGTTTTTATTTGTAACGTTTAATTAATATTTTTAAATAAAGATAAATAAATTATAATTAATTACAATATTTGTATTTAATTATACATACTTCTAATACTTTGACTATATACTGCAGTAATTAGAATAGTGCAATAATCAGATACATATAGTTGATAGAATTATACATATAGTTATTATTGCTAATATAATATAGTAATATAATCATAATTATATATATAGTAATATGTGATTATAATTATAAATATTAAACAGTTTTTCTCTCAATATATATATTACTGTGTTTTGTAATTAAGTAAGAGAAAATAATATTTCTAAAGAAATGACTTTATTAAAAAAATTAAAAAATTTTTTTATGCGCGCGCAGAAATCAATGTATAGTATTAAATCTAAATGAACTTTATTTAGGAATAAAATATTAGTTTAGCTTGTTTTTGTAATAGAGCAAAATAAAGCAGAAAGTAATGAATTGATAAGAAGATAAATTATCGAAATGTAAAATTCACTTTTTAGACACATATTTACTAGAGTAGTATTCTCTGGGTCCAAATCATTGCCACGTCTGATGTAATAGGTAATTTGATACATGATGTGTACCTACGCAGTTTCAATATACAGAGCTATATAATCATTAATTATAGATAATGTTATCAAATAATGAGCTGTGAATTCAGTAAAATATTAATCTCGACACATCTCTGATTTTTGTAATATACAAACATAAATTCCGCTAATTTAACGCTGCTTCATAATTACGTTTTTCTTTTTACTTTTTGTTAAAGTATAAAATTGCAATATGTAACAATAATGATAAATATTAATAATAAACATACATAAATATAATGTTACTTTCTTAAAGTTAGACAAAAATTATAAATATTATCATAAAATTTTTATATGTTCGTCTATTATTACAGGTGTTGGACACAATATGGAGTCAGGAAAGGATTTCACGGTAGATGGACTCTCAGGTTTTAGTAAAAAAAAGAAGAAGAAACGTCGTCATAGGTGAGTCTCTGCCAGAAACTTTGCATTTTCCTTTTTAGACTACTTTTCCCAGTGAGATAAGACTGTTCAATATTTTAATGGAAATATCTGCGCTCATTAACAGCAACTTGTAGTTAGTAAATATATTTTTTATTTAAGATGATTTTTTAGTAAATCGAGTTACTATAGAAATGTCTTATTTTTTTTATATAATGAAGTTGAATATAATGAAGTATCGAAATTGACGTGTGCAAAAGTTCTACAGTAAGTTAACAATGAAATGAGAGAGAAAAAAAAGTTGAATATATAATCTTTCACGTAACTTACAAGGGAAATTACTCAGATGTCCAATTAGTTTTGAAAAAAATAACGTTTAGAAGTTGTAGTATCCTATAGTAGTATCCTATCATATATTAAATGAGTGCTTGAAACTCGTTGATTCCAGTGGATTTGAACATTCATTTATTTATCCGTCTCAAAGTGGAATTGCATTTAAGTATGTATTTATATGCACTTATAAAGTTGTACGAATGTATGTACGTAAAAATACATATGTTTTCTTACTTATACATTTTCATTAATGTATTATTATACGTTTTCAATAAATTGGAATTTGAAAAGTTAAAAATATTTTATTGTAAGTTTTGTTATATTATAAGGTAAAAAAATTAGAAATTGAAATCTATATTATATTACTCGTATGTATGTAGAAAAATCCAAGAATAAAAAAAATTTACGAAAAAATTCCATTTAAACTTATTTTCGGCGGAATCACTTACAAAAGACTTTAACATCTTCTTCTAACAAATGTCAAATTTTCCGAGCAATGGTACTTATTTTAGTTAATAGGAAGTAGGATACTATAACTTTTAATGGTTACTTTTTAAAATTAATAGATAATTTCCTTTGACAGATAATGCTCGCAGACACTTTTTTGACTAACTGCACACAAATCTTACCATAGACTTTTCTTAAAAACGAGATTATAATAATTTAAAAAATTACGATTTTTAGTCACAAAAAAAATTATAGATCAACGGCCATTCTGAAAAGATATTTATGTGCATAAACTTGTATATGCATAACTTTAATTTTGAAAAATAAACATAATCTCTTGTTTTCCTTTGATGAAAATGTTCTTGATTTATTATCGTATGTTCCATACTTTCATTAAGATACATGTAGTTTTAATATTTTATCCAAATTATGCAAATATTTGTAATTTTAGGTGAGGCACTCTAAATTTTAGCATTTTACTAAAGAACCTTAACAGTTTTGTATGCTTATTGCATATTGATAGTATAGTTTTTTATTTTGAAGCAATAGAGAATTTTATAGTTATTATTTTATATAAAATAACTTTAGTATATCCAATTGAAATTTTAAACTTAAAATGAAATGTTACACAAACTTTTCGCACTCTCAATTATTATGCTATTTAATGAATGTTATTTAAAACAATCCTATACAATCCTATATAATCAACATCTGAATGTAACTACAACTACTACTTTGTGGAAAATACAATTGTACGATATTTTAATGATTAATTAATTTAATAATTTCTATATTTTTAAAACTTAAACTCTCGATCAACAATACGATTACAGAACTTACACAATACATGCAAATCCCTACAGCACAAAGTTGCAGCAATACTGCTGTAACATTGCAGCAACATCGCATGTTGCAGCAATATTGTAAAGATTTTGCAGCGAACTGTTACAAATTCTGTTGTAGAGTAACTCCCGCCGCTCTGGGATTTACGCTGCAGAAATCAGAAAAAAATAGAAAAAAATGGGGATAATTTTTCCGCAACTATTCTGTTACATGCCTTTATATTATATTAGTGTTATGTTATATTGTGTTATGATTTCAGTTTCTTACTGTTAATATTAATGAAATTATTGTGAGTTGAATCGATTTGTGTCACTGTGTTAAATAGTGCAATCATAAATTATAATCTGAATAAAATAATTACTGTAGGATGTGCAAAAGACTTAGTGATTATTTCGTGAGTGTAGAGGAATAGTAAAGCATGTATAACAAAATATTTTATAACAAGTACTTTGCTCTTATATTCTTTATTTAATTATTCTTAGTTTGTTGTCTTCTATATCCCACCTGTTTGGGATATATGCCATTTTTAACAAGCGGGATTTATGCCCAATGCATACAAAGTGCGTAGATTAAATTCAGTGCACTAAATGCAATAAACGCATTATACGAAATATGTACCTCATGTCATAACACTTGTAACATATGTAGGAAGATATAATTATCATTTATTACTTTATATTTATCATTCTTATTCCTTAATAAAACTTTATAAATACATTTTATAAATTATTGTATCATTATACGTTTTATTTATATGTATTATTTGTAAATTTTTCGTGAACCATACTCTCTCGTCCCCTTATGAGTAACTATATATCCCACCCCTATGAGATATACGGCAAAAATGCAAGGGTTTAAAAAAATTCATTTTTTAATACGAAATACAAATATTTCGAATTTCTAATACTTTTTTCATAATAGTAGATAGTACAAAGTTTTACTGATATAGACTGTTTACTTTAAACATAGTAAAAGATTACTTAATAAATTAAGTTTTTGATAGATGCGGCGTATATACCAAAGTTACCCTATGGGAATGTATATACAATATTTTTTTACATTAAAATTATATATTTTTTTAAAATAAAATAGATATATTTCAATGATAAATTCTAATAATAAATATTCAGAGACAGATTATGTTAACATGGTACTAGCAAGGTTTATCATATACATATTACGTAATAATATTTTTATACAATTTTATTTTAATTTACCAATACGAAATGAAAAAATATTTTACGACTGCTGAAATATTATTGGATTATATGTAAATCGAATAGTATACATTATTATTATATTTATATATATATGAGGGTCGTTTGAAAAGTTTTGAGTCTCAATATGAAGATGATGTTACACATCAAAACTATTCTGGAATTATAATCGTACAGGCTTTGAAAGATACCTGTGAAAATTGTAGCTATTTTGGACGCTCAGTTATTGTTTGACTTGTCATTTATGCAAATCAATGTCAGTGTTTTTATCAAAATGGAAAAAAATCGAATATTACGCCGTGATTAAGTTTTTGCATTTGAAAGAAATATATGCTTGCGCAAATTAAAGACGAATTGAACGCTGTTTGCAAGAACTCTGTCTCATCATTTGCTACCGTGAAAAGATGGACAACTGAATTTAAACGTAGTCATATCAGTTTGATGATGAGCATTCAGGACAGTCAATAACTGAATTAAAGGGGAGGGAGCACTGGAAAAAGTGTATCGATTTACAAGGAGACTATTGAAAAATAAAATTGAATTTCGAATTGAAAAAATACTTGTTTCTATGTTAGGCTCGAAACTTTTCAAATGACTTTCGTATTATATGTTATAATGTTTATATACATAAAAATTATTGTAATATAAAAAAAATCTGGAAAAGAATCTAATTAGATAGGATAGAGTGGGACTATTCTGTCATTTTCAACTTCAAAGTAATATAAAGTTTATGACAACAAGCAATATCTTTTTACAGTAACAGCTTATAACTATCTTATACAATTATGATTGTTGAGAGTACATGTATAATCTTTAATATAAACAATATCGTGAGAAATGGCGCCGCTCTACCCTCTATTTTGCACAGTTACATTTATAAAAGAAATGACATTTTATTATATGTATGTTCAAGAGCAATTGTAAATATTCTCTAATTAATATAAAACTAATATAAAACTAGAAATATAATTATTCGTAAAAATATATTCTAACATTACAAACTTTAAATTAGCGCTTATTTCAACTTATTTGATATTTTGATACGATCGCTGTTCGAAGTTAATCCTGTAGAATTCGAAAAGATTACACGGCAATCTTTAAACGAGCACACAAAACTGAAGCAAAATTGTCGACGATTTTCGCGTGTCCGCTTAACGAGCGGATGATCGTTCGGGAAATGACTTTCAATTTCGAAGCTTTCGTTCGGCCCACAAAGGCAGGCCAGCTCGTTCTCCGCGCAACCTACAATTTGTCGAATCGCAAGACTAATTGGACGTCTTGCCGTCAAATTCGCTTCTCCAGTTTCTGTCATATCACGCGCATATGTGCCTTCTGGCTGAACACTAGCCTGTCTACCATCGACTGTCCATCACGCGTTGCTAAGTTATACATCCTGCTTATGAAAAAGAAGAAGAAACGAAGAACTCATTGCTTACTACGCGTCGTCTCTCGAATTTTTACATCGAATTTACATCGACAAAATGTATGCAACTAATTGTAATAAGCTAATGATGGAATAGATACTTGCGACTTCTTAGGAAAATAGACCTGTGACGATTTTATGCTGATGCACATTACAAGAATGAAATGAGAGTAATTTAAAAAGTATTGTCGAGATGATGATTAAATTAAATTAACATTTCTGTCACTGCCAACGTACAATTGTACATGTATTCTGTACCTTCACCTTTATAATAAACATTAATGTTGCTATTACATTTAGATAAAATATAACCTGTTCTTTAAATAATAAAAATAAAATATGTCTATTCTTTATATCTAAACATTGTTTTTAATTTCTTTCTCATAAAAGATACATTTTCAAATACATTTATTATTTATTTATGTACTAAGTATATTTATTAATATAACTATTAATGTTTAATATTTGGTGTATCTCTCCACAAGAAAATTGAAAGCTTATAATTTGATATTAGTAGTACAAGCGATGTTCATAAATTTTTCGTTTGATTTAGATTTCTAATCTGTAGTATTTTTTTATCCAATATACTCATAGAAAACATTCGCTTATTATAAAATGTTGCTAGTCAAATAATTAGCAAAGATTTTAATTCTTCTTTTGATATTTCTATATAAATGCCATACATGCTATTTGAATTTTTTCAGTTTTTTGAGAGAAAGATAGATTTAAGGTAGAAGCTCTGTAATGGCATATAACTAGGTTCATGTGGTTGTTGCTCCAGGACGATCTTCACGTCACAGCAGCTGGAGGCGCTGGAGGCAGCTTTCAAGGAAGCCCATTACCCTGACGTCTATGCCCGCGAGATGCTAAGTCTGAGGACTGATCTACCTGAAGACAGGATACAGGTAAGCGAAAATAAAAAATTTATTTTTATGTATAAATTACGATAATTTTTATATAGTAAGATAAAGTTGAGCATTTTTAACAAATTAAAATTTAAAATAAATTACAGATAAGTAATTAATTTTAAATCGAAATTAGAAATTAATTAAATTAATTAATAAATCTCATTGAAATCTTTATAGCAATAGGACATTTAGAATATAGGCTACTTTTAATCTTAACTTTCTTAAATAAACTTAAATAAATAGCAAATTATATATATATTTGTGCTACTATGCCACAGAAAATAATTTCCTACAAAGTCTATATATATGGTGCGCGCGCGCGCGCATGTGTGTGTGTGTGTGTGTGTGTGTGTGTGTGTGTGTGTGTATACTTATTTATATTTATGAACCTCTAAATTTCTTGGAGCGAAATCTCATTCCAAAAAATGATAATATTGCCGCTATTAAAAAGAAAATATTTGTACTTTTGAATAAGAGTGATAGATTTTATTTTTTCTTTTTAAGTAAAATTTTAACCTTTTGGAATAAGTTTAATTCCAAAAAAGGAGACTTCCTCTCTTTGGAGTTAATCTCATTCCTTGAAAGAGTAAAATCTCACACAAAAAAATCTGCCA
>NW_012130091.1:3831610-3842752 GCF_000143395.1 Atta cephalotes
TTTTTTCTTGGACATGAAGAGATTGATATTTTGAAATTGTATTGCTAAAGATGATTCCAAAGTGGACTGAAACGTACTATTTTTTGGATAAAGATTCTATTTCCTGGAATAAAGATTTAAGATTGAATATTAACTATCATGCTGACTCTCATTCACCCTGATTTTTTTTTATTTTTTGTCACTTACAACTACGTTTACGCAATTCTGGAACACGCATTAAGATTATGGTAACATTAAAAATCGACTATAAAAGAAATAATTTTTTAAAGCTGGCGATTACTGCTGAGTGGGAAATAATAGATTAATAAATTTTCTCATGGTAAATCCAAAGCAGGATTTTCTTTCATTCTTTTTTCTGTTTCCCTCTTTTTTAATATCTTCTTTTCTGACATCTCTTTTTTTTTCTTTTATACCTTTCTCCATTTTTTTCCTATTCTAAAATCTTTGGAGTAGAATCTAATTCTAAAAAATGAAATTTCTCTCTTAAAAATTGATATCTAATTGATATCTAATTGAGTTCCTTTTGCAGCACTGGCTCAATTGTCACTCTTATTCACTCCTTAGAATTAGATTTCATTTCAAAGATTTTAAAGAGTAGAAAAGAGGCTTTCTGTGAGATCCAAGATCTGTGCTATACTTGGCAAAGCAAAATATATGACCGAAGCAAATTGTGTTTCTTTTAAATATTAGTATGCAATAAATATGCGAGTAATTATTACAAAATATATTAGAATTGAGAGTGCCTTTTTGAAAGCTGCCTTTGATAAACTTTTTATTTTTACTCAATAATTTATAATTTATAATTATAAATTTTTGAAAAATACTAAAAATACTAATTGCGCGCGCGCGCGTGTGTGAGAGAGATTGGATGAGTGAATGATAGGATGAATAGATGGGTGGATGTTAGCTACTATACCAGTTGACTTCTATATCAGTTGGCTTTTATAAATTTAAATGTACAGCTCACTTTTGAAGCAAAACAGCAAGCAGAGTAAAATAGAAAGAAATCAACAATAAAATTGCCTTCAAATAAAATCTAAATTCTTTTATTCTATTCTTTTTTATTGTTTCAATGATAAAGAAAAAACGGAAGAGAGCAAGAGAGAGATTCTTCAAGTATCATAACGTCATCATGTAGTTTTCATCTATGCTGTCCCAATTGCGTGCGTGTGTACATTAGTGCAGCTTGCGTATATTGTACATCAGAGGTGCCTAAGTGGATTTAACTAAGAGAGTCCGCACCTTGCCTGTGCATCCCCACTACTAACTTATCACGTTTGTCGATTCGTATCGTAGACTAGGGGAAACGGGGAGAGCATGTGGAAGAAAATGGCCCGCGGGCCACGACTCGGACAATTCTGTATATATGTGAATGAGCGCGTTCCCAACATACGACATATACATATGCACGCAACCTGTACACGGCAGCCAGTGATTATATTTTGATATAATTCGAGGTACGAGGGCGGCTGCCGCGAACGGCGGGGGTGACTGGTGAGCCAAGTAGGAGGGAGACTGGAAGAGGGGAGGGCTGGGGAATCGCGCGGGGTGACGGCATGGGGTTGTCGAGGCTGCTTGAAGCGTGCAGGCGCGTACACATAGAGTGCCGGGGAACGACAAAGCGGCCATTACAGGATGGGTGCGGTCCCGCGGGCCAATCAGAGAGAAGAGTCAGGGACCGGACGGCCAATCAGAACGCGCTTTCCACCCGTCTTTTGTTTCTAAATTTGCGCGCGCGACGGGGACACAATATAACGAGGCGCGAGACGGAAAGAGGAGCTGATAATCATTAACGGGGATATTTTTGCATGGCGAGGTGGCGTCTTTCCTTCTCTGTCGCTCATTTCGTCTCATTTCTTTTTATTTTGTTCTTATATGCAGTTTTACTCTTTATTTTCAAATTTATTTTTGTCTTTCTTTGATTGAACTAGCGAGTTCTTTAGACATTCGCACAGTGTTTTTGTACATTATTTGAATTTAAGAAATTTTGAATTATGTATGGTTAAAAGATCATTGCAAATAAACATAACATCTAATCTAGAATGTTTATGTATATAAAACATACCAACAGATTATGTTTATATGTACAAAACATTGTACATTATTACTTAAATTTTTCTGTTTGTAGTATAATTATATTTTGTAGTGTAATTATATTTATATTAGTCCATTAAATATATTTATTCAATTGCACTTTGAATTTTTAAATAATGTATAAAGCCATGTATAAAGCAATGCTATGTTTACGTTTTTATATACTATATATAAATTTTTTAATATTTAAATGTATAAAACGTTTGATTGGAATACAATTAGCTTGAAAAATTTTAAAAAGGAATTATTCAGACATTAATAAATTAGAAAAAGCAGTTATATTTTCTTAAAAATTATGATTTAATAAGGCTAATAACGAAATCGTAAAAATAAAAATGTAATTAGCTTTCTAAAGAAGAAATGTAGATATATTGTTTATGAAATGAGGTAATTACAAGATAATAAATGAATGTTACAAGGACAAAATGAATTTGTCCATTATTTCACGTGTCTTTTTTTTCTTTTATGAAGAATAATATCAAAATATGAAAAAATCAAAAATAAAAAATTGATTACAGTTACTTAATACCTAATATAAATAAGAGATTGAATAAAATTAACTGAATTAATATTTTTTATTTTTTGAATTTTCGACTAATAAGTATTACGATTCTAAGAAACTTGAATGGAAGATTTCCGTTCTAATGAAAATTATCCTCTTGGTAATTTGACAATAAATCGATTTCTGAAGGGTGTCGAAGTATTATTTATTTAATAAAATTAATGATTTTAGATACATTAACCTGATCTAGGTAGAAATTAATTAGTTATGCTTATTAAATTTTACAAATTTGTTAATTATCATCCTTATTATGAATATACAAGATTTATAAGGAAGTTGTTCTAATAAACATTTTTGTATGAAGTCATTTTAATGGAAAATAAAAATATAGTTGAAAATAAAAATACAATGATAAAAGATAAGAGATTCTTACAATAAGATGGGAGTAAAATTTATAGAATAAGATAAAAATAAAATAAGTGGCATTTACGTGCATTGAATTTGCGCTTATTATAATTTTAATATTTGCACTAACATTAAATGATGTTAACATTGAGTTATACATTACTAAATTTGTGTAAAGTAACATTTAAATGAATAATGTAATCAAAACGCTTGTTGTTTAATTGATTGCATAAAACAGATTTAAAAATTATTTGATTTATATAATAGCAACAGAAACTATCGTTAAATACTACAAAGCTTGTTTTATATGTATGTTGATCATCATTTTTATTACTATTAATACAATAAAATTTTGATACTTTTGTTATCATTTTGCCAGTGTTACGGTTGTATAGTGTTACCCGAACTAAAATATCGAAGACAAGCAGTCGAAACCTCCTGCGGTGAAGTTAATCGAAATGTCTTCAACAGATTGTCGTATTGATCTTTTATATTTGAACCTTATGTATAAAATATTACTATATATGAGAAAACATATGTTTGTTGTGTATTGGATATTATAATGAAGAGAGCAATTAATGGTTTTTTTTATCGTAATTTTTTGGTGCTTTATTGTATTACATTACTACTGTGAAAAATTAAATGCTTAGAACTTCTAACACACAATCAATTTCCCTGTATACGATATAAGGGAGGCAATTTGTTATAGCGAGCTCATGTTCGCAACTTGGCTGCGTCTGATTGGCCGATAGAATCACGCACAAACGGACATAATTTCGGCGATCTGAGGGTTATGATTTCTTATGGGGTGAAAATTGCACACTGTGCTATTCCTACCAGCGTGCTATTCCTTTTGACGCGATCGATAGGAAGGGTTCCATGTTGCGGAGTGATTCAAACTAAATTATAATAGAAATGAATTATTATATGATTATAAAGCTGCATAAGCCAAGCATGCATTGTAAAATAACTTAGTTAATATTTTATTCTATAATTTAATGCTTCATAATTTAATGTTTCCGATGTTATTTTGCTTTTGTTCCTTTAGTTGTTCAACATAGTTGACTGTTGTTGACTAAAATTTACGAATAATAAGAAGGAAAGGATTTTTTTTATATGAATGAGGAATAATTTTTTTATTTAAATAAAAAATTTGTTTATTAAAATATTATATAGGCGAATAATTTGTTGAATTATACGATTGACTATGTTGATCCAAGTGTTCTAAAATTTTTTGTATTTTCGTAAGGGCGGCGATTTTTTTCCTTGGAATAATTTATTACGCGTAACGAGAATGTGAACTCGTGAAGAGAAAGATGGGAAGTGTATAGGATCGTGCCAGTGTTCCGTCGTAAGCGGCCCATTAGCGAGGAATTTTGACGTGATTCACACAATCGTCACGCGTTCGTTTGGACGAAGAAAGCAGAAGGATGGAAAGCCGCCTTCGAGTCGAAGAGAAAAAAAATTTATTTCAAGTAGCAGCTCGCAGTTCGCGATGCGCAAGTCATCCACAGAGCTCTCCAGGATTCTCACCCGAGTTCCACGTGAGTTCCCTGACAAAAGTTTCTCTGAAGGAATCCCCCTTCCTAACAACAAGGCCCCATTGTCAAGGCCCCGTTTGCACTCGGGCGCCATTGAGGATTCGTTAGAACGGCCAGCCAGGTAGGAGGCGCGAGTTGCTCCTCCGACAAGGCGTTCGACATTTCCTTTTCATTTTGCAAGATCACTCTGCCATGTTTTACGATATATATATTTCATATTGCTCTTTCATGATTAACAGTTCCGTCTAAAGCATTTTGTGGTTATTTTATATTTTTTATGTTCTTAGATAGGATCCTAGATAGGATCATGCATTGTTGAAAAATCTTTGGTAATGCTTAATATAGATATTGTCTATTCGTTTCCATTTAATTATATAGTACCTATATTATGTTTATTTAAAAAATATTATTTCAATTCAATAAAAATTAAGTTTAATAATCGAATTTTGGGGAATTTTGATTTCACAACTAGAAATACATGTTATTATCAAACATATCTTATTTATTAACATGTTTTATGTCGTGCTATTTTTACGCGATTCATTTATGTACCACCAATTGTGTACCATATAACAACTACTAA
Source organism: Atta cephalotes (assembly GCF_000143395.1). Classification (NCBI taxonomy): domain Eukaryota; kingdom Metazoa; phylum Arthropoda; class Insecta; order Hymenoptera; family Formicidae; genus Atta; species Atta cephalotes. The sequence continues at coordinate 3,836,736 of NW_012130091.1, forward strand.
TTCTATATTCTATATTTTATTCTATATATTCTATATAATAATATTATATAATAATAAATTATATATTCTACATTCTTTTAGAATATTATAATCTAATTGTATCACTTTACCGATGCGACACGGTATTGAATAAGTAAAATACAAGGTGTGATTGGAAATTTTAATATATATGTAACGGTTTATTTTTTAATCAGATTACTATTATTATAATATCCGTTAAATTAAAATATTTAAATTTTAATATTTAAATTTTTAATGTTAAATTTTTACGCAATCTCGTATGTAAAATATTATAAAATGTAATATTACGTGTATCTGCTAGTAGATGCATTATAAATGCATTATATAACAATATATTTTAATATTAAATAGAATCGCAAGAAAAAAAAATAAAAAGTGCAATAAAGAAATTGCTTAATGGAAACAGATTCCTAACTTATCATAAATACAGCGAATATTAAATAAGTTAAAATGATATTTTGCCAGGCTTCTTTCGTAATGTAGTTCACGTTAAAATTTAATACTACAAGCATCTTATAAGTAAGGTATATATCATGTCTTTCATGGTTAAAAAACAACTTGATGCAATTTACGAAATGGCGGCTACGGCTAACACTTGCGAAAGCAATGCGAGCAACATCGCTCGTAAAACGGGTGAAATGGCTTGTTCGAATTCGGTTTCGTCCAAGAAAGAGCTTTTTTTAGTACATACAGCTATTGTTGAATGCTTTCGTCGCTGTTTGCAGCTATTGTATTATTTGTAGGATCGAATCGAAAATAAGGTGAAATTCTATTACTATAATTTTTTTGTAACAGCTGTATATAAAGAACTAATATACTGTATATATTTATGGCAATAATAATTATCTGTGGATAATTCTAAATAAATTTTGGCAGGAAGCACTGTACAAACGATAATAAAATTTCAAGACTTATATTCTATTTCTATAGAAAATATCTATAATTAGAAAAAAATCTAATGAATGTTTGTATTACAGAAAGTATACCTAAAAAAACAATTTAATTTATAATTTAATTAAGATATCTGCTTATATAATAAGACCCTCTTAATTAATTTTATTTTTTAAAATTCTATTTATGGGAATTATTGAAATAAACTGAAATAAATAAGTAAAAATCAAATCTTCATTTCATTCACTCCCAAAAATAAAAATATACTGTTTATATAGAATATGTGTAAATGAACGAAAAAAATTTTGTTAAACTTTGACATTAGGCCTTATTACATGCATATAAATATAATAAGAATCCAAATCAGAAGTAAATTAAAAATAACAAAAAAAGAAAATATTTTCTTTCTAAATCAAATTTTAGAATTATTAATTATAGAAAGGAAATTTCTTAGGATTTACTCTGCTCTTAAATATTACAATTATCTTTAATTTTGTTTGTAATTAATCTCTTTAATCTTTAGAAATGTTCAATTTAAATCAATTTTGGCTTAAAAGATAGCAGCATTGAAAATCACTATTTTTTAGCATAAACCACATAACAAACAAATAATAACAGCTATAATAATAATCACATAAAAAAAAGTAGATCTTATTTAATAAATATATTGTTAAAATACTTATACTTATTTAAAAAAATTGATTTATTAGTTATATTTTAGTTAGGAAGTTAAATAATATGAATGAATAGTAAATTATGAAACATTGTATACTGTAAATTTTAGCGGATTGTTATAAAAATTGCTCATATTAGGCTCATATACACAAATTTTTGTTGTGTTAAACAAACGTGTTGTTACTGATTCCAATTCTTTAATCCTTTTTTTATTTACTTCCTATGACACATCATTTAAATATATATTGCAGATGTAAATTTTTAAAGTAATATTTAAAAGTGGACCTTATTTAGTGCCTGGGTCTTATTCGGCACAGATACCTTATATGTATATATTATATTTAGCAACAATTAAATTAAATTAATTTACAGAATTCAAATATATATAATTATAAAATAATTTTACATAATTTATCAATATAAATTAGACATACAAAAGAGAATTAAATTAGCTATTTCTTGTTTGCTAAAATGAAAGAGTATCAAGTACAAATTATATATCATGTTAAAGGGTTACTTAAGCAGAATAATGTTTATCTTGGAAAAATATTAATAATATAAGAGAAATTGTGATAAAAGTCAATAAATATGTTATTACATTTATTAATAAAAAATTGTTAAGTATGATATTAAGATATCTCAGAAATTAAGCAACAACATTTGTTATTTAAACATGTATAACTTGGAGGAGATTTCCGAGCGATGGACAAGCGACGAAGAGTTTGTGATACAAAAATATTTATTTAGTTTCAAATTTTAGCCTTAAATAACAAAATATGCTTATTAAGTTATATATGTTTAAGTACATACATACAATACAATTTTGCTTAATTCCCGGAATTCTTGATGTCTTACGTAATAACTTTATTCTTTGACAACATTTTTATTTTTGATAATGATTTTTCCATGTTCCTGATATTTCTTCCATTATAAGCACTACTTACTCGATCTAAGTAAATACTTATATACTACATATAATTTTTACATTTCGGAATTTATTTATTTTAGACGAAAAACAGCTCTAACTTAACATTCTTTTTTATATTTTTATTATTCACTGTTATGAATAAGTTATCCTATCCTAAAAATATACATATTTTAATTTGTACTAAATATTCTGAATATTGTCCAACTTATTATATATTGTACATGATATGATGATCGTAAAGAAAATATTTCAGTTTTCTAATAATTTTCTACAAGATTATATATTGTATAGAAATACGCGTATTTTGGCTACTTTAACAACTAATAACTTAGTATACTATGTTTTCTGATGTATCAAATGCTTCCACTATATTGCATCATACGTTGTAGAATAAGCATTTTCAGTATCGTAAATATAATATTTAGAATCGACAGTTGAGCGGGATAAAGAAAATTCGTTGGAAGATACAATTTTCTGGAACGTAATGAGAAATTGAGTCACGTCTGTGTTGCTACAAGTAACTTTTCTCCTTTTCGTATTCTCAACTTCTTTTCTTTCTTTTTCTCCTTATCTTTCTCTATATCAACTTCTTCGATTTTCTACAATGTCTTACATTTCTCCGCCTATTCTTGGATCGAGTCACAGGATTAGTCGTAGAGAAGACGTGCTAAGAAAGGGTAATGGCGCGGAAACGGCTCAAATGATCCGCGAATTTTCAGGCAGACGAGACTTCCTACTCGTGTTTATGTTTAGTAGGCACCCACCATCGTAAGTCATTGAGAATTATGCCGATATTACCATTCACAAGGAATTTATGGTAATTCACAAATCAGTTGTAGTTTCTTCTTTCTATTATTGATGTCACGCCGTCATTCTCGGAAACGACCTTCTGCACTGTACTCTGATTATTATTGATCTCTTGACATTTTTTGATATAGAACGTACTTCAAGTGTCTTTAATAAGCAGCGAAAATTACTTACTGCTGCGATGTCGTAGATATATAGATAAAGGAGCCAACGGCAATGTCTCGCGCCATATCTTAGCGCCGAGATACTACCGTGTATTTAGATACAACGTGCTACTGCAAATTCACATGCAAATTCACTTCTTCTTAGAATTAAATTTAATGATTTCACACTCATTTTCTAATAACAAACATAAAATTTATATTGAATAATGAATATTGATTATAATTTAGTATAAAATTATATAAAATTATTTCTCCGTTATTGTTACTAAGATTTTAAATATATATATATATTTTTTAATTTTAATATCACTAAAGTTATGCTATAAAATCGTAGATGTAGAAGAAGAATACGATAGTAAAGTCAATGTTGAAAGAACTTGAAAAGAGATTAAATTATTTTTTAATTTTTAAAACGTAGCATTGTGAAAAAAGAAGATTTATTTACGATTTTATTGTAGAAGTAGTAATATGTAATATAAAATATTTCTATATTATGTTACAAATTAAATAAACTGTATTATAAACTATAATATTTTAAGAAAAATTTTTATGTTTTATAAAAATTTTTTAAATTTTTTACAAATTTTCACTAAGATACATAAAAATTTTTATAACATTACTTAATTTATATACTTAATTTATATTTTTTGTAATTTATAAAAGAGAAATTAGTATATTCTATTTTTGTGATAATATTGTACAAATGAAAACACATGTTTCCACAATATTTTATACATACACGCAACAAATGTTTACAACATTTCATTTAGTATACATTTTATATAAGTAAAAGCAATGTATTCCTATAGAAACAATATAATATATAATAATGTCTTTCTGTGTTTTTAATTTTGTATAAAATTATTTATTTAAAAGTGTGTAAGTATTTTTTTATTTACTATTTTAGTATAAGTAATGTTAATTCTTATATAAACATTTCTGTAGCATTTGTTTAGAATTGTTGCAAATTCTAGTATTATTAGATATATTTAGAAATTTTATTAAAAGATCTTATTCTATTTTATTTTAAAAAATCTTACTAAATATATTAGACTGACAAGAAAAAAAATATTTTTTTCAATCTCAGTTCAAAAGCTTCCATTTCATGCTAAAAAACATAAATTTTTATTTAAAAATATTAAGATTTAGAGAATTAGATTTAGAGATTTAGGTTAATGAACGATTTTTAAATCAAAGTTTCAATTTTCCTTAATATATGATTTGATGCAAAAATAGCTTAATCCGAATTTTAAATGTGATACTGTATGTTTTTTGGTCACTTGAACACGATGCAATAATTCATTTAACCGATATATTTTAAGAAATACAGCCCAATTGATGTGAAAAAATGACCAAATTTTGAGTTCAAGGTCGATTTTAACAAGGTTCCAAGCGTTCAGATATGTCGTCATTCCTCTCAAATTATCTGTTTACGTAGAACAAGATCCAGTTGGAATTTTTCCGGGAAATTTCCTACAGGGCCTTTAAATGTTGCATTTAACTGGATTATAAATCGTTTTACATAATAAACAAAATATACTACATAATATGCAATTTATTTCAATTAATTAAATACTATTTTTTTGTATTATATACTCATTTTATTTTCTAATAAAAAGTCTTTTATTGTCAAATTGAGACATTTAATTTAAGGATGTCAAAATCACAAAACGATATACTTTAGAATTTGTAAAAAAAATTTTTCCTTGCTAAGGTAATATTTTTCACAATAAGTTTTTTACCAAATTAACTTAGGAGAGGGGGGATTATTTCATATGGGGAATGTTTCCGCGAATATTTCGGTGTCTTACCATGTTTATATTATTAGCGTCTCAATCAATTGTGATTAATCTGTTTCGATGCACAGTCATCATCTGAGATAATTAAATTTAAATCAAGAATATATATTATATTCATTATTCTAATTTTGATTATGGCGTTCTCTATCACATTTATGTATATGATTTACAAGGTCATACTTATTTTTAAAATATAGATATATCATCTTATATTTGTTTTATACAAATTTTTATTTACATTATTTAATTATTGTTAATTCGTACAATTAGAGTTTTTTTTATAAAAACTTTATCGTGAAAAAAATTATTATTGTTTTAAATTATTGTTTTAAATTGTTTGAAATTATTTATTAGTGTAAATAATGATTTGCCGATTAAATAACAAAAAGATTACTTGTTATTTTGACAATTATTATATATTGATAGTTAGTATTTGATAGATATAAACAAACGAACATTGAAAATCTCTTTATTTGCCGAAAAGTTATTTCTCTACCATGGATGTGAGTTATGTGACAGGTGGATATTCGGCTAAGAATTTTATAAGGACTCAAAACTGATTGTAAGGATCTAGAGGAAACGTCAACATCTTTAAAAGTGGGATTAATGCTGAATAAATAATATTGAGACCTGAAATTAGCTATTTCCGACTGAGTAAAATAAATATTTTCTTATCGACCGTTCTAGGGATTATGAAAATCTTTGGAGTTGAATGTATGTACACACATGCAT
>NW_012130091.1:3848319-3852103 GCF_000143395.1 Atta cephalotes
GTGTGTGTGTGTGTGTGTGTGTGTGTGTGTGTGTGTGTGTGTGTGTGTGTGTGTATTTGTTGAATTGTTAAACATCTTCTAGCACTTATTAAAATACTTTTTAACGGTAGTATCAATGTTATCATGTTGAAGAGATAAGAACCATGTAATTTATTCGTTGATGGATTCATTGTGATGTAATTATAATAACATACATGCTTTAAATGATCTCTTCTCTTTAAGAAAACAAAAATAGCATAATTTTTTTTCTTATTAAATTGATTCAGGTAAAAATATATATCGTTAAAAAATTTTTTTAATAACTGTAACGTAAATTAATTTAGATCGATATTTATGCGTAAATATTCTGATTCTCTATCTCCATGAAAACCTATATATTCGTTGAAATATAAGCGGAAGATAATTTCAGGGTAACAGCTTAAATTGACAGGGCGACGCGTTCCCATTCATTCAAATTACGCACCAATTCTGTCGGTGACTTTGGCATTGTTGCTGTAAATTGGTCCACGCCCTAGCCTCCGGCCTCCCTCTTCTGTTAGAAGTATATATGCTTGCGGAACAAATGCCTGTGTCCAGTTTTTTAAATAACATTCTGTGTGTGTAATCATTATGTATGTTACAGTCAAAATGTTAAGTCACTTGGTAAATGTATACACTTACAACGTAGTCTGCTGTAGTTAATGTATACATTTACTTAACATTTTAAGTGTGATATATGAATACATATATATAGAATATTCCGCAAGGGTAATTTCTTTAAAATTTTTTCATCAAATTTAAATCTAATTTTCTCTTGTACAGCTATGTTTTAGCAATGTAGCACTCACAATTTTTAAATTATAATTAAAATATAATTAAAATAAAAAAAATTTTTTTAATTAAGAATTTTAGAGAAATAAAATGTTTAATATATGTATAAGATCTGTTAAATAACAATTTATTTAATAAAATATAATACTTATTACTTTTTTAAAAACGGTAATCTATTATATACAAGCATATTGGAGAAGATGACACGCGTCTTCACCACAGGAGGTCGAATAAGGGGGTTTGTGTTAACAAGTAATCTAAAGAATATAAAAAATAGAATAGCAATTTTTGATGAGGTCGTTTGAGCACGATAATTAATCATAAAGCAGGATTGTGACACGTGTCATGCAAGTGATAATTGGATAAAGTAACTGTCACTGATCATCTAGTCTAGAACAATCATAATAATTTTCCAATTAAGGATGATAGTATAATGTATAGAACATTAATGTATAAATATTTTTCAACTGTAGTCCAAACATACAAATGAAAAATTTTTATCGCTTTGTTACCAACTATAAAGTATTCACATTTTTGTGTGAATTCTTAATTAATATCTAAAAAATCAACGAAAAAAATAGATTACATCTTTTTATCATGTATAAAATATTTTTACGGTTTTTTCACATAGAAATGCAAAATTTTTTCAGGTTTGGTTTCAAAATCGGAGAGCAAAATGGCGCAAGACAGAGAAATGTTGGGGCAGAAGTACCATAATGGCAGAATACGGTTTATATGGAGCGATGGTACGGCATTCTTTACCACTTCCGGAAACAATTTTAAGAAGTGCCAAGGAAAATGAATCCGTTGCACCGTGGTTATTAGGTAAGACAGAAAACATTTTTGATAAAAATCTTATATTAATAACTTTGACAAATTAAATTATATGTACCATGTATTTTTGAATGTTTTCTTTTAAACTTGATTCTAACATTATTTAATTATAATTAAATAACTTATATAACTTATATAACTTTGGCTACTGGGAATCAGTGCTGTATTATGTATGCGATAAAAATTTCAAATTGTATCTTACATATTTAATTATTAATTTGTATACATGTTTCGGCTAATTTTTTAGCTATCCTTAGTACAGATGATATAATTAGATGAGCGATGAGCATAAGACTATGATATCTGCATTTCATTTAGTATATGCAATGTTTTCATGTAATGTGGTCAATCACCATTTCTTAGAGTGAAAACGCAATCAGTTGAGGGGCGGGGGAGGGGGACTAGCTGGATAGTGATTAAATGTTTCCATCAAATCAATTGCCGATAAATGTCATTGATATAAAACATTGATATAAATTCCATCAATTAAAATAAAAATAGTTTTGCAATAAAATTCTTGTTCGCATTTAAGCACTGAAGTAAACTGTTGTTTCAGTAAGTATAAACTCTAATTCCCAATAATCAGAGTTATTATAATTACATTTTTTATATCAGGGAATTAAGATTATTATTTGTTTAATTATAATTACATCCAAGTCTCTCTCTCTCTCTCTTCCTCTATAAAACTAGATAAGATATAATTAATAATAATAATAATTCGTACGACAACAGAATAGAGATTATTTAATGTCTAAGAAAAAATGTGGGTGGGTGTGTGTGTGTGTGTGTGTGTGTGTGTGTAAATATAAATAAGTATAACATAATGTTTACATATATAATACATTTTCATTATTTATTGATTACTTTTGCAGACATAACTAGACATTAAATAATTCTAAACCATATTTTCATACTTTAATAATTAAAGCAATATTATTCTATTATTATTAAAAACCGGAAAATATTCTATTTTTTCGTTCCGTAAAATCATTTAAGCTAAAAGCGGCGGAACAAATTCCGAATATTTTTTCTGTTGGTTTTTATCAGCTCAATCATCTAAGACAAGCAGCTTTAACCAAGATTTCGAATATAATCAAGAACTGATTGACTGTGGACCTGTAGGGATGCATCGGAAATCGCTCGAGGCAGCAGAGCATCTCAAATCTGGCGGAGAGGACAGCGGCAATGACCAAAACGGAAGCGGAAGCAGTCCCCACCATAATCATCATCAAGGAGGACCAACCAGTTCGGAGAGTGGACAGGAGAGCCAGGATGGTATGGGACCTTCGTCATCTACGAGTAAGTCTTATTCTATTTAGGTAACATATATTTTATATATTATTTCATAGAAATTTTATATAATAAATTATTTTTAAATGAAAATAAAAGTTTTGTTGCAATATTGGCATAAAACGATAAAATTTACAATCAAGCATATTGCATTATTAAAATACTGATAAATTTTTCTGTGAATACACCCTTTTTAGAATTTGTAAGATTATTAATGAAAAATTTTGTTAATACTCTTTTATTATAAATAAATGTTTAAAATACAATTTAGAAGGAATGATATAATTTTTTGAATAATATATAATAATAGAAATAAAATAGGAAAATTTAATAAATAAATACTTAATAAAAAGAAAAGAGAGAAAACTAGAAAATTTAGAAATCTATTCTCTAAATCTTTTGGAATGAAATCTTATTCCAAAAGACTGAATATTGACCTACTCTTAAAGAAAAAGTGAAAATATTTTCAGACTTGAACAAGAGTAGCAGAGTTTTATTCTTTAGGAGTGAGATTTCATTCTTTTGGAGTAAGATCTCATTCTTTTGGAATGAAAGTCGCTCTAAGGAATGAAATCTCATTTCAAAAAAAGGATGAAATTTCATTCCTTTGGAATGAATCTCACTCTAAAAAAGTAAAACTTTATTCAAAAAAGAATGAAAATCTGTCACTTTTGTTTAAAATTGAAAAGTCTTTATTTTTTTCTGATTGGCTCAATTTTCACTCGCAAAGAATTAGAGAGTATCTATTCAAAACTATCGGTCTTTTGCAAAGTACTGTAGATATATATCAGGTATATATATATATATATATATATATGTATATATATATATATATATATATATATATATA
>NW_012130091.1:3855000-3856168 GCF_000143395.1 Atta cephalotes
GGCTAAAACAATGGAGTTAAATAATTTAACTCACGAAAATGTATTAAATTTGAGAGACTCAAATTTAGTTTATTATTTACTAAATGCAGACATTAATATGGATGATATTTGGTTTGAAACTAATCACAGAAATGGATAGATTTATACTTTGACATACATGAAAGTTAAAAATAACAAAATGTTATTTAATTCAGTGGATTTTGATATTTAATAATATAAATGGCAGTTTGGCATTGTGATTACTATAATTCTAAATACAAAAATTAAACAAATTGTGCAACAAGAGAGAGCGAGAGAGAGAGAGAGGGAGGGGGGGGGGCTTATCATGACTACTCTACATTTTAATTCGTGATTTGCTACAGTCGGCGCTATTAATTTATCGCAGTTCATTATTTCAATGCACGATCGAAGCTGAGTTTACTTGCTAATGCATTCGTTCGTCTGAATTATTTTCTGCTTATCGACGCCGAGTGATGGTTAACGCGTACATCCCTTTCGGGTACCCTTGGCTTGGCAAGTGTCTCACGTAATGATGTCCTGACGCGTGCCGTTTCGCAGCATGGGGTCCTCGCGATGGTCCGTCTGCGACTTAACTATTTATTACCAGCGAATAGTCAAAGAAGGGCTACTACTAGGCCAGTCTCTTATGCACGTATTATGTGGCAAATAAGTCATGCGTTTCCGAGGGATAATGCGTATATTCTATCCTTTCTCCCTCGCTTATTTGCCAAGATTAATTGGCTTACGGACAACCCCTGATAATAGGGATCGTCGGGATTGTGGGAATCTACGTAGCTATTATATCTAAGTATCTCTTTATCTGAATAATCGTGTCTACTATCGAGTAAATGCGAAATAAATTTTTACCGTTTAATATAGACTACAATATTTGCTTTCTCGTATTTTTGAAGTGAACGTAGTCAGAATTGATATTATGACTAATCATATACTTATTACATATTTGTGCGGCTAATACGTGTTTCTTGCCGTATTGTAAAGAGTTAAGTATCAAGAAAGTTGTAAAAATAGGAAACGGTTTAAAAATTACATCATTCTTTTAAGGTTTTATATACGAATAAAGAAGAAATAATTATATTTGTACATCTATAACCAAGAATATAAACGTATATCATTTATATGTATATATATATATATATATATATATATA
>NW_012130091.1:3863416-3865374 GCF_000143395.1 Atta cephalotes
AGAGAGAGAGAGAGAGAGAGAAAGAGAGAGAATATTCTAATAAATCATAGAGCTCTATAAGCATATGAAAACACAGATAGAAACATAAAAATTTTTATTTTTAAATCTGTCACTCAACGTCTCGAATGTATAAAGTTGTTATACTTAATTCATATTTTAATGATTTTGATTAATAAGTTACGGCATTTATAACTTATTTGCAATATAGAACTTTATTGCTCGCGAGGAGAAATTCCTTCTATTTGATATTACAATATACCAAATCAGTCAGGAATCAGTGGTAATTTTGCAGAACTATGTAATGACCGTTTACATATTCGCGCACAGTTCGATAACGCTGGCGCTAATAATAACACGAAAATTATATAGCCGTAAATTATTTAGGTATTTCATTATATCCCCTGATATTGCGCTTACGCCACATTGGAGTCATCTTTCCTGTGCATAATATCATGTTACCACAAGTAATGAGATTTCACTGCATATCGCCATTATCATTCTATTAATACCTGTGTACGCACATGCAATTCTATCCTTTTACATTTTAGAGCTTGTATTATTTAAGATTTTATTTAAACCTGTCACATTTTATCATTCTATACGTAAAGATAACTTTTTATTTAAAAGTGATACAAATTATCGTCATTTTTAAACAAAAATCATATGATATTTGTATGTCACTCATCAGAATAATACTTTTCAAGCATAGAAAGTAATCTAAATTCAAAGTTTATAAACATAGACAAATATCATTTTTATTGCAAATTGTATGATGTAGACAGACATTTGAAGCAGTAGATATTCGATACATTGAAGATATAAAATCTGTGAGAAACGTAATAATGAAGCATGCCGATGCTCGCAGTAGAAGAGAAAAAGTTGCATTGAAAAGCATTGTCGACCAAGCTCGTAAAGGAAGATCAATGATGTTCTGTGCAGAGGTGTCGTTTCGCAGCATTGGGAATCGGGTATCTGGATTATCCTTTGGTATCTTCTGGTATAGCACAAGTTGCTGAGTTAGAGTAATAGTGAGGTAAGGAAGGGGTGCAACGGGCCTGCATTGCTGAAGCAGCGGTAGCAGTAAGACGCTACTAGAAGAAATCTTTTATACGATCACCTTGATTCGAAGGAGCGAAGAACTCCGATAGAACGCTCTCTCGGTATTCTTCTTCCCTTTTTCCTTTCCTGTCCTTGCGTTTCTCCATCATCTCTGTAATCTCTTCTCATCTTCCTTTTCCTCTTGCTCCTCCTTCTTCTTCTCTTTCTCCACCTCCATTCTCCCTTTATTGGCACACCCGGTATAATAAGGAACGAGTTTGTATTTAGTCGACCATGCGCAGTACTGCCTGGCGTATCATCGATCAGACTGGCGACTAACTATTGGACCAAAACAAGAGGGATGAGAATGGAAATGGAAATAAAGAGAGAATATCGAGACAGAAAGTACAACAGAGATAGTAGGAAAAGTGGGAAGAGCAAAACATACGAAAAAGATTTTTGCAGAGACCGATTCTTTGTTAAAAATTAAATTAGAAAATTAAAAATAAATAGAAAATATAAGGAGTAATAACAAACAATTTACAAGAAGACAATTATTTTTATTTATCAAATAAGAATTTAAAATGATTTGTAATAATTATGTATATTTATTATATTAATCTGTCAAATTGTACAAGTGTGTTATAAACTTTCACTGTAAGCTAATGTTCATTAGTATCATGTTTTTTAAATATCTTCGCAATAGCGATTAATAGATTTTGGAAAGAAAGGATCTTCGTATTGCAAATAAAATGATAGTTGAAGAGATAGTCGAAGGTTAAGAATTGCTAATACTGTTTGTTTCTTTTTTTGACATCTGCGCAAAGAATACACACACACACACACACACACACACACACACACACACACACACACACACACACACTACACTCACTACACACACACACACGACTACACAC
>NW_012130091.1:3874857-3878400 GCF_000143395.1 Atta cephalotes
AAATAGAAAAAGGTGAATAAAATTAAACGTGATTGCGAGATCCTGAGCCAGACAAAATTTTTTTGAATATAAACATTTTGAATATAAACAGTCTAAAAGTTTTGTAATTATTACGTAAAAATAATTTAAAAAAATTTTGTTTATTATTCTATTACTAAATTTCTGCAAAGCATTTAAAATATAAAACAAAATAGTAGATAATGTTAATTTGTCTATTTTTTAATTACATTAATTACTTATTTAAAGTGCTTGCTGAAAGTTATTTGATTCGATGTGAAGCTCATTATTTATATATTTGTTTATTTTAAATGTTGAAGATATTACATCTGAAGATATTACAGATATTATATCTGAATAATTAGAAGAAAAAAAATTTAACTCCTATAACATAGCTATTTAGGGAACTATTTATTGATGTTTCATTACTATTACATTTAAAATAATGTTAAGTTCTATAAAGATAATGAAGAGATTATCAGATCATAACTTTTTCTTTGAATGATGTATTTCGTCTGGCTTAGAGCTATCAAGTTGTACACGTAACATAACATATTATAATTTAAAAGATTCGATCATGGGAAACGAAGTAATCATACATTCTTTAGAAAAAAAGCAACTTAAGAGTCATAAATGGAAGTGACACCGCTGTTATTGTGAAAATACTTGATGATGGACTTTGGATCTACAGTGAATTCTCTATATCCGAATGTTCCAACGCATGCATAGTAGTCGGCTAGTATACGTAATAAATAAAATTTCTGAACAAGTATGCTTTCATTTTCATTATCCTATTTATATGTTATAACATTATTTCGCAAATTATCGTATTTGTTGCAAAATCTTATTACATAATATAAGGATTGATATAATTATTTTAAAAACATTTTTATTAATCTTCCACGAACCAGGTGAGGTATGACATACTCCACAAGATAAACTTCCATAACTTTTTAAAAAATAACGCGTCTAAGTTGTCGATGCAACTATAGAGTGCGTAGTTATCAACTATATTAAATTATAGTATATTTATGATGAAGTATAGCATGGAATATGAGATATTCCACAGATTCATATTGATTTTCCACTTGGTTTGCGGAGAATTAAATTACGTAATAGAAATAATACATGAAAAAATATTACAGTTAAAATATGTCTTTAAAAAGAAACGTTTTCAATATAATAGTTTCTCAACACAATTCTAATTTGTATTTTTTACTTTGTCGAGCAAATATGCGTGGTCGATCGATCAAGTTATAAAAGTTATAAAATCGTGACTTTTCTCTTATGATTCCCTATGGTACTATTCGTTTCTATACATATTATAAAGACGTTTCAGTTAAAATGAGGTTAAAATGAGGGTAATATATGCAGGATTGGTAAAGTTACTTTGTAAAAACAACTAATTATAGTTATAGTTTTTTGTTTTAAAAAGTAATTTGTTATCATCATAAATTATCGATTTTTAATAAGTATGAGTTACTCGAAAAATAATTTTTTAGTTACATTTCAGTTATTTTTCATCACGGAGAAAAAAATATTTGGTTGAATTAACTGAAATTCTGGTGGAAAATAACCTAGTTAAGTCTACTAAATTTTTGGTTAAATTCTACTAGAATTCTAGTAGCTTTAATTAGAAATTGAGTAGATTTACCCAGAATTCTGAATCGTTTATTTTCCATAAGAATTTCAATTAATTCAACGAAACATTTTTTTCCATGTATTATTAACAAAATAACATACATAATATTTTGATACTAATAAGATCACAAAGAAAAAAATTGATTTACGCTTTTAAATGTTATACAATTTTATTTAAAAGATAAAAAGTATTAAATCAGAAGCATATAGAAAAACCTAAAATAGTAAGATATAAATAAACAATATGTAAGCGAATCGGCCAATTACAATAAAAAAATGTAGAATAATAATATATCTCTATATTTTTTTTATGACTGCTTCGCTTATTGCTTATGTGCTTACTATCTCACAATATTCGTATAGATAATTTGCTTTCATGGAGCTTCTACAATGAATAATATTGAGTAGCAAATAAATAGTAGTAAATAAATAGAAGGGAATAATATTAATAGTAGTAAATAGTTAAAAATTGATAAAACATAATCAATCATAATCGATTATTAAGTTTATCTTCGATATTGAACAATTTTTTACGGTTTACAATTTGTTACATCATATTACTTTTACTGTAAACGATTCTTTAAAGATAAAGAATCAGTATTAATAATTAATAAGCAAAATTAAGTTATTATCTTCTGAATGCAACCAATTTTCTATGCAATCAGTAGCGCCAATAGCGCAACTATTCATATTCTAATCAATCGCATTAAATGGATAAATAAATTTATGTAAATATGTAAAATAACTATAAAATAACTCAAATTAATTACTAACACAAAAAGAAGTGTAACTAAATTAAGTTAGAGTTACAGCCTGAAAAAAGAAAGTTAAGTTAAAATTACTGAAAAAAAAGTAACTCTAATTGTAACTTAGTTACAAGTACTTAATTGTAAGTTACTTCTCAACCCTGGCTGTATATACAGATTTTATAAATAATTAATAATATTAGGATTTTATCATTAATATTTCAAGAAATGTAAACCAAACAAATTTGTTCTTAAAATCATGAAGATTTTTTTTTACATTTATTTAATACATTTCTTTATATTTTAATATACATATATGTGTAATATTAATGTTATATATTAATTGGATATTAATTCTTGCAAAGAATATAATAGTTAGATATGTTCCAAGGAACAAAAATACCAATACTGAATATTTACAAAAGTACAAAAGTTTATAAAACATCAACTACTATACATCAAACTCTTCTAATCATACTTTTTATATTATTTTATTTTTCTACAATCGAAAACTTATCTTAACGGCATAGTTAGTTAGCATAACATAGTTTTTTAATTATCTATTTATCATATTCGACTTGTATATTGTTTCATTAAATTAGGTAAACAGATTTTTAGTTTTTCGGGAACAGTTAACTGACAATTACTGCTTGTCTAGGCCTTTTAAATGTCTATTATTATTGGCAGTATTATTTATTGATTAAAAATCATCCTTTATAATCAATATCATTTATCAATGTATTTGAATATTCTATGAAATTTACATATTATACGAAATATTCATAAAATTCTTATCACATTTACTCAAGGCAAAATTATTTGATATAACACATAATCAAGAATTTAATCACAATTGCCAATAACTTCTACAAGTTATATAATATATATAGGGTATCTAGAAATAATCGCCAAATATTTCATGGGCAGGTAGAGCAGACTAAACTGAGTCGAAAAATCCTCTATCATTTTTGTAAGTTTCTCCAATAATTAACGAGATATTAATCCTTAAAAATAGCCGAATACTGCGAAGTATTAGGTATGAGAAAAAGTTCGTGGCGTTTTTCCCGTTAGATGTAATGGGAAAAACGTCACGAACTTTTCCCCTAATATATATGCCTACCGATCGCTTGGCGCGCGGGCCGTGGGGAGCGGGGATAGC
>NW_012130091.1:3882331-3888319 GCF_000143395.1 Atta cephalotes
GTGTGTGTGTGTGTGTGTGTGTGTGTGTGTGTGTGTGTGTGTGTGTGTGTGTGTGTGTGTGTGTGTGTGTGTGTGTGTGTGTATGTACAGGGTATTCCCAAAAATTGGTATCAAATTTTAGAGGTATGTTAGTAATTCATTAAAAACAAAAAGTTCTTAATAAATCTCTACTGTTTTTAATGAATCGTCTACTGAATCGTCTAATGAATCGTCTTCTTAATAAACAATATTCCGAAAATCTTTTATTTCTGAGTTATGAAGCATTTTCTTCTGTGAAAAATAGAAAATAAATTAAATCTACAATAAATGTTCAATGTGCCTTCTGCTCATGTCAATACATAATTTTGTTTCGTCATTGAAAGTCAAAGATTCTAGGTTATTTGTTGACAACAGTTTCCAAGTCTCTCAGTCAGTTCATTCATGGATATCCATATGTGAGATACTCCGGATATTCTTAGCTAATATGAGAGCATCTAAACAATTCAATATCTTAAAACATACTGGATGCGTTTGGGGAGACACTATTTGTGCTATGGACGCAAACGCTACCAACGCTGTTTTTAGAGTCAATAACGCGATAGTATTAGCAAGCTCCATGAACGATCCTAGCGTAGTGTTGATAGCGTTTAACCAGAGAGATATATTCGTCGAAGTTAAATTAATGTAGGGGATTTTCAATCATCAACCAAACTTTTCCCTATAATTAAAATTTTTAAGATTTTATAAAATATATCTAACGTAAATTTTTTATTTTCTTGTAGTGAATAACGCAATCTCAATTGCAATCTCTAGCTTGCCACTAGACCAAAATGAACAATGTAAACTAGATCAAAAAATTAATAATTACATTAAGTAAATTAATTAGATAAAAGGAAGAACTCTTGAACATCCATGTTGATTTCAGAAGAAGAAGCATATCTATATCTAATAAGAACCTTAAACACTTGCAGCAAAATACACTGCCGCGCTATACCGCAATAACTTTTTTCCGTATACGGGAATTAAAAATTGCTAGTAACAAGATACCTCTGACTTTCACATTTATAATGAAATCAAATACACAAGTTGAACTTCGCAGAAATTTTGAAAAGTTAAAGATGATACATAAGCAAGAATTATGTTCACTCTAGCCTAGTGGCAAGCCATCAGCAGAGATTAAAATTGAGATTGCATTCATTATGATAAAATTTGAAATTCACACATTACGTACGTACATTTACTTTACGAAATTCTAGGAGAGAAAAGTTTGGTGCCACTCGAGAATAGAATTCCCTCAAATTAATCTAACTTTGATGAATGTTAAACACTACTAAATGCTACGCTAGAGTCGTTCACGGATCTATAAAAGCTAACGCTACCAATATACCTCGGAAGGAATAGCGTTGATAGTGCGCAGTTGTGACGTAACACGCTACCATTAATGATGTCATGATCGTGTTAGCGTTATTTGTAGCTCCGCAAATAGTTTGTAGTGCGAATAGTGTCTCCTCGAATGCATCCACTAGCGAATGAAATGTTAGAAATGATGATGCTATTGTTAAGATTATTCATACACATACTCACATACACACACATCGAAAAATTATATAATTATTATGTATAACATTTAAATTCTTTGTTCCTACTATGTAATATAATAAAAATATGTACAAAAAGTTCTTTATTTTTTCCTTAGTTTCTTATTATGAGATAACACCTCATATTAAGAATCTTCTTCTGAATGATCAAAATCGGCACATTTGATAAAAAATTCACATACAATAAAGTATAGCTATTATCGACTGCTAATAAATTTTGATAATAAAACTTAAATATATTTTCCATAAATTTAACATGAAGATAGAAATTCAGATTACAAATTAAATAAATTACAAGCCTTTAAAAAAAAGTACTTCGTAATAGGCAACTTTACCCTATACGTATATACATATACATATATATAAATCGTTTAAAGACAATAAATTTCTACGTAATTTTTTTCAAGTTGAATTTAAAAGAGCATTTCTTACATATATCTAAATATGTAGAAATGCATTATTAAATTAATATGATTTTTGTATGTCACGCGCGTGTCTATAAAACGCTTCAAATAATTTTATGAAATAAATATATTAACCAAGGACTTTCTCTCTTTAAAATGACAAAAACAAAATTAATCTGGGCTAATGAGAGTCAGTGCGAGAGGAGGTGCGCAATAAAATTTTAACAAATAAATTTGTTACTCCATTTGATGTCTTCTTTGTTTAAAATCATTGAACGTTTCGATTCTCTTTGGAATCGTCATCAATAATATTTTTAATCCATATAGATTTCGCGAACAGTCAAGGTAGAGTCACTCACAGATTGCCAAAACTGTAGTGTAATTTGTTTAAATTTATATACTTGAGATATTTAAAATCAATCAAAAAAGAAACGAGCAACTTACGCACCAATCGTCAAATCTTCATCATGAAACTTTGGATGATATTAATATTCACAAATAATCACTTTTTAATACATTTTATGTGGATTTGATTCTGCACTTCGTCTAAGCCATCCGGAGTGACGAAGAGAGGTGTAATGTTTAAATTGACAAAGGTCGGGGGGATCGACGGAAAATAAGTCATAATAAATATAAAATATAAAGACAGTACATTCGTATTAAGCTGCTGATTTTACCATATATAATGTATGTATCATATTTAACATATATAATGTCAAGTCATAGATATAATAAATATAAGAACGAAAATTATTATAATAATTTAAAATATAATTTAATACAAGAGTTAAAGAGTCAAAAGGAAGATCTAAAATAACGAGTTAAAATTTAACGCGCCGCATTAACACTATGCGTAAAATTATATAATAAAATTATAATCATTTATTGTAATAATTACAAATGTAATTTAATGGATAAAAAAGAAAATCTAAAACAAAAAAAATTTTAAACGCCGCGTTAATATTATGTATAAAATTACATAGTAAATTTATTATCAGTCTTGAAATATAAGGTATGTCAAATTATTTAACATAGATGCATAAGCATGATGTAATCCATATTTCAGAAAGCAAGTCCATTTTTTTATATACGCATACGTATATTTTCTCAGATATAAATCGCTTGTTTAACGTTTTTTTTGAGTCAAGTATTTTGACGTTCTCCCAATCAAATTCGATTGTATTCCAATCTGTGATCCGTGATAACAGATTGGCTATTTGTATTCCAATTTATGTGATTGCGATATTCTGTAATCCTAATACTTAGTCTCCTACTCGTTCGGTCTATGTAAGTTGTATCACAACTCAATTTTCTTACAACATTTTTGTTCGCATTCTATTCTACATAAAATGTATTAAAAAGTGATTATTTGTGAATATTAATATCATCCAAAGTTTCACAATGAGATTTGGCGATTGGTGTGAGTGAGTTACTCGTTATTTTTTTGGGTGATTTTAAATATCTCAAGTATCTCATTAAATATCTCAAGTACAAATTTAAACAGGTTACTACAGTTTTGGCAATCTGTGAGTGATTCTACCTTGACCGTTCACAAAATTTAATATGGATTAAAAAGATTGCTGATGATGATTCCAAAGAGAATTGAAACATTCAATGATTTCTCAAGATTTTAAATAAAGAAGACATCAACCCCATTAAATGAGGTAACAAATTTATTTGTTAAAATTTTATTGCGTACTTCCTCTCGCTGACTTTCATTAATTCAGATTAATTTTGTTTTTGTTATTTATTTGGAATGTTATTTATATTTGTAATTAGATCATCCCTATAATGTGTAATGTGATATTAAAACATGATATGTAAAATTCTAAATAAATGAATTCTTTTGTATGTGAAAAACTTATATTATATAAGATCCTGACAAATGATCTGTTGATCCTATTGGAGTTTTAGTGACGTTCTCGGGAATCTTCCTTGTGAGTACTATGCCTACGTGATTCTTGACTGCTAGGTGTAACAGGTCTTCGTTTTGACCTTTTGAATTTAGCAATATCTTCGCCGAACACATCACCAGTTCGAAGAGCAGATATCAAGTCGTCGAATTCGCCTTTGTTATCATTTTGTTGTCCATTACTATTTACTTCATTCTTCTTATTTAAAGATATGCTATTTAATATACCCTCCCGCGAGTTCTTCCTCTCTATCGTTCTCTTTCGGAGCTGTAAGAAATTATAATGCAATATAATATTTACGTTTTATACAAAAGGGCTCCTTTTGTCTACAAATTGATTACCTACAGATCGATTTGCCTACAAATATTTAAATTATATAAAAAAATAATTTGTGTTTTTAAAGCAGAGAATAGGCAATCGAACTGTAGGTTTCTTCTTCTTAACTTAATGGCTCCCGCCTCCTGAAATTGTAAATGGAGATCGATATGCCAGATCATCGTCTTATGAGAGATACACAAAATAATCGATTTATAGGCAAATGATATTGTTGGCATAGATGTCTATATTAGTATTAGATCGCTAACTTTGACTAAAATGTTATAAATGGCCGGATATCCGATTGAGTTCATTCAATGGCCGCTCCAATTATTTTGCACATATATACACAACACACATCGTACACATATATGTATAACATAATTATATACTGTTGTTGTCATTAAATCAACTCAGAAGTTAACGATCTAGTATACTATCTATGGCTGTAGGTAATCAATTTTCTGTAGGCAAATGGTTTCTTCCTTTATGTATTTATGAAGCAATATTGCTTACTTCCTGTTCTTGTTTTGCTCTACGTTCCTCTTCTTCGATTTTCTTTCTCATATTTTCTACATCTTGTCTTGCTTCAGCTAAGGCTTGTAAAAAGTTTTCAAAAATGCCAAAGAATTCATCTGGTTGAACACCAGCCGAATCTTCACCAAATAATCTCACTGCTCGATCAAACTGTTTTGGTAAAATTATATAGTTAGATAAATTATTTGTCACAGTCTCAACATTAACATTAATTGTTTATTCTTACTCTAGTTTTCATATCTTGAAATAAGTCTTCGGCCTCTGCTAATCTACATGTGGCTTGCGCCTGGAAATCTCTCATCGCTGGTAAAAACATGTCTCCTTGAAGCACTTGAGATTGACCTCGATGAAATTCTAAAAAATGAATGAAATTGAAATAAGATAAATGTTACAATAATAATTTATTTTTTCAATGCTAACAATAATCTAAAAGTATCTTTAAATACTTTTAGATAATCATTATTTTTACAGAAAAAGTATAGAAAATAGAAATTATCATAGACATAATTAATCGTTTTAAAATCATGAGTTTTTAAGTTAAACTTGCAGTTGCATTTATTCAAATTTTTATTCAAGTTGCTTAAAATTCAATCATTATATAATCCGTTACCTATTTCTCTTTGAACATCTTGCAGTCCATTTTTCAAGTTGGCCACTTCTTTCTGCAAATCGGCCATACTAACTTTAGCAGCCGTTTTAACATGCGGCATGTCTTCTTCGATTTCTAGAACTTCTCTAAATCTGGCTTCGAGAATTTGTACAAGGTAATGTAGTAAAGTTGTTCCCTTGGAACAAGAAGATTTTGTGTCGACTAGACGATTCAAAGAAGCTAATCGGAAGCCACACGCGTTACCTCGCGCGTTTCCACGATTCACATAATTTCCCAATGCTAAAACTAATTCTAAAAGTTTTCTGAGTCTCCTTGATCTGGCTACTTGTCGGCTCGCTTCTAAAACTGCTCGCATCCTCGGTGTCAATTCCGCAATGCTAGCTGCAAATTTTTTTTTATAATGAAGAGAACGCAATCTCTGTTCGTAATGTGGCACTCTAAAAATAAAAGAGATCTTACGTTTTATTTGTTCTATGTTTTATTGATCTATTTTGTTCTTGCTTAAAGAAAGACTAAAATTTTGAAATAATTCGAAAATTAATTAACCGATGAAAACAGTTACATAATTTCAGAGAGAGAAGGAGGGAGAGGGGGGAGAGGGAGAGAGAGAGAGAGAGAGAGAGAGAGAATAC
>NW_012130091.1:3889076-3897852 GCF_000143395.1 Atta cephalotes
AGAGAGGAGGAGGAGGAGGAGGAGAGAGAGAGAGAGAGAGAGAGAGAATCTAAGAGTTAAATAATGTTAGAAATACAACTAACTTTGATATTTGATATAAAAAACAATCCGCCCTGTTCTGCAATTCTTTTTGATGGATATCTAACAAGGCAGCCTCTTCTGAAGATGGTATGTACTTTAGCAACTGTTCCACCATATCGATGTGCAAAATATTCTGTTGATCCATCGATAATATTGTTCTAGTAATTTCATTATCAGACATTTTCAATTTTGACAATAATATAGTGCAATTCTGCGCTCTTCTCGAATCAATTACCGACATCGTCTTTTTATTCTTTCCTAATGTTCTCAAGTCCTCTATTGACCCTTCTGTAGAAACGCCATTTTTTTGATAAGCGCAGAAGATCTTATCAATGGACTCGAGGTCCATTACATTATAGTGTTTCGAATCATCCAATTCTGACCATATCGTGCCTTGTAATTTCTGCTCAGGTATTTTGGACCAGTTAAACGATTTCAAAGGATTACTCGGCTGTGGAACATTCTTTATTATCTCCATCTAAGACATTTAATTTGAATTAAATTATCCGGCTAATTACTATATAATAAATTATATTGTTGTGATTGATTGTAACAAGTAGGAAGTTTTTTGTTTTTACTGTGTATACTACTGTTAATTGTGTATACTACTGTTTTTTAAACTAATTATTAAACATTAAATTATTTTTTTATTGCTGTTACATAACAAATATTTAATTAATAAACTTTTAAATATGTAGTAACAACCTTCATAGGCGGAGGAGCAGCCAGCATTAAACAAGGAGGTGGCGGAGGTGCTAATGGAGGAGGTGGTGGTGGTGGCGGAGTAAGTTTAGTCTCAATCTTCTCGAGTACTTCATCTTCCACAATTTTTAAAGTGGCTTTTGCATCGTCTGGCAAACTTCCTGAAGCTACTAATTGTTCTAGACGTTTCCTTTCTGATTTTTCGTTGTTAACTTGTCGCGACAATATCTCAAGGTTATCTTGCAATTCAGAAATTTTTTGTTTTGTCTCTATGTGCATCGATATCTCTTTTTCAAGACGTTCTTTGATTCTTGCTAAACTTGCTTCCATATCTTCCTATAAATAAATAATCATATATAATGATACTATTTGTTCTAAAAAGCAAATAATATCGAGCAATAAATGACAATTCAAAAAAAGTATGACATAAATTTATGACATATCAAAGATAATAAGAATAAAATATAAGGATAACGAATAACTTATTTTATTTTATTAAATAAATTTATAGAAAAAGAAAAGAAATGTTATTTATTATTTTTCATATTACTGATTAGACTTATATTAAAAATGTATTCAGTATCTAAAAAATACCTTTACATCTGAATAATATGTATATTTTTCTCATGTTTATATTATTATACATCGATCTTAATATTTTAAACGTATTTGAAAAGTTATGTATGATAGTTTCAACAAATATGTAAATTAAACTAAGAAAATAAAATTCTTTTTGTACATAGACTGTATATAGTATGTCTATGAGTACTTTTTATAAAAATTTGCCATTATGCAGATTATCATAAAAGATTCGTTAATTGCTATTGGCAAAAATATGGAATTTGGATAATACTTTTTCTTGAGTTCTCAAATCTAGTTCTTGCTCCTTTTTAGCCAATTTTGTAGACATGTCCAAATTTTCGCGTTCCATCTCCTCAGCCTTTTTCCTTGCTGCCACAAGTTCCTCCTCTTTGGCGAGAAGATGAACAATTTCTTTCACGTTTATATCTATTGGAGCCACATCGGAATTTTTTACTAACCCCGTCTCGTTGCTTTCAGACTGTAAAACAATTTGCTGAACGATTCGATCAAATAACAACCAATGTTGAGGATGCGAACCGTAATCCACTGAAAAAAATTAATTTGCATTATAGAATGTTTTTGCTAAAAGTAAGATCTATCAATCCAAAACTCACGTGGCAATAAAAGACAATGTTCTAGTAAGCTGAGAAGATGAGGATAAGCAGCAGTATGACTGAGTTTCCGTCGCAAAAGATCGAACATGGCGCTAGCACTTTTAGTATCTACATGTTCCTTTTCAAACTTCCTGGCGAGCTCTTTCTCATCTTCATTTCGTACCATTTCAAAAAAATCGAGATGCCTATCGAGTGTCTCATTTTCGTATTTTCTTAATTTTTCGATAATAGGTTGGATGCCGAGCATCAGTAGCTCATATCGTAAGTGCAACCTAAACTCCAATGTTACTTGGCCAGGTCCATAATTTAGCACCGCGTTAATGAATGACATAATCGCTGTTTTCAAGGATAAATTATCTTTATAGATGCCGAAATTTTTGTCAAGATCATTAATTATACATTGGAAGCGCGTTCTTTCGGAATGATATTGTTGGAAGTGCAACATGGCTTCTAAAACTTTGCGGTGACCGCCTGGCACTAGACAAACTGCACCGAGAATTTCTAGGACAGAAATTTTCGTTTTTATATTCTCAGATGCGAGTGATTGTGATATTGTGTTGATTGCCGTCGGATGCGCTAATACATGCGCTCTACCATTCTAGAAAGAAAGAAATATTAATTAAAATTAAAAGAAAAAAAACTGTGATGCAAGGTTTTTCTTATTAGAGGCATCATTGAACAATGATTCACGTTCTCAACTCTCATGCAAGTATAAAAAAATTAGGTAAGCTGCTTATTAAATAAAAATAAATAGTTATTAATAAAGATTTTTATGGATAATGCTTACCTATATTGATAAAACTCACCGAATTATTCATTAAAGCCTTTAAACATCCTATAATACTGGTGTTGATATTACTATTAGCTGCTTCGGTATCCATAGTCTCTAGAACTTGTAATAAAGCATTTAAACCATCTAGTTCTATAAATCTGAGAACAAAGCTATGCGGCTGCGTCCTCAGGGCAGTCTTTAGAGCTTCTGCTTGACGCATTTGATTTGATACCTCTTCATCTTCTTCTGGGAAAGGATTCTGTATAGTATCCAATAGGTTTGTCACATTTATATATATGATAAAATCAATAAAAATACAACAATATTTTACAATTCAATTTTTTATAACTTTTTTCCAGCAAAAATTATTAAGCCTTAGTAGTCATATTATAAATATACGCAATAACATGACAAAAACTCTGAAAATTGTGAAGCAACTTATAAAGTATAGCTATTGTACAAGTTTTAAACTTCTTACGAATTGTTCACCAATCTTTTAATTTTGATTCTTATATCTTATCTTTCTCATGGCATCTTTTAATTTCAATAAGAAAATTTTCAAGGCAAAGTGATTACAATTTGAAGTAAACCATGTTAATAACATTTTTTCATGATACCATTCACGTAAAAATTATTTGATTAAAAAAAAATGTATATTTTGTGTTGTATATTTCTTTATATTATAGAAAGACATCTCCATGCGAATAAATATTTTTAAAAACTCATCTAATACAAAAACCTATTTGATCGGAATCTGTTTAAAGTAATACTTTACATACAAAGAAATAAAATGATTTATTCTATCATTCTATCATAGTAGATTCCATTAAACATTTTTATTTACTCACATTCGCTATCGTCTTCAATCTATTGATATAATCTTCGGGATCGCCGCTAAGGTCAGTAGTGCGCAAGCCTCCATTATCTAATGTATCATTACCTTTCCTGGAGCAATATATTTGCCACTTTTTATTAGCTGGAAGTGCCAAAACTGCTTGCCGATTGGTTTGAGTTAAGTCTAACTCGTCGACAAGCTCGAGAAACATTTTATTCAGTTCCTCCTCTGCTGGCATTGGCAAGGTTGGTGTCATTGCTTGTAGTGTGAGCGTACCCGTGTGTTCCACAACGCAATATGTGATTTCCGGTGGCTCGTCATCCTGCGAGGAGCATCTAGATTAGTTCAGTATTCTGTCATGCATTACAGATCATGCAAATAATATATTACATCAATAAATATAAAAAAGATACAAAAATAATAATTTTCTTGCTTTAATCCTATATATGTCGAGTTATTAATGAATTTTCTAATATTTTTTACTTTCTATTCCGTGTACGGAACATATGTACTATGAATAATTGTATTACTTGTATGTGCCATAAATTCAATATCAATTTAAATAAGTCAATGTTTGCATTACACATACATAGAAGAAAATATTTAAAGATGTTTAAAAATTTAATACAATATAAAGGCTAATATAAAATTATTGCAAATACGTTTTTGCAGATTTAGCTATTAAATAAAAAATATTTATAATAGTTGTATGTATACGCATGTGGAGTTTTGGGGAAACAAGTAGAGCTTTGTGATAATCAATAATCAATAATGCAATCGGCTCACAATCATTGGCATAATTTTTTGCACTAAACTTCATGTTTAATCAATAAAACTTTCTAGCCTTTTACATGTTTGTTCATTGATATGTTGAATAATTTAACCACAGACTTATATAAATAGAATAATAAATCGTGACAAATATTGTTGTTATTGTAATTTATTAATTATATAAATTATAAATATAAATAGATTATTGACTCAATGTAATAGAAAGAGATAAATCTGATTCCAAGTTGCCCTTGTTTTAATTTCCATATGCATCCTGTTTGTGAATATCGCGTGAATTTATATAAAAACACTAATGTTATCATTCGTATAATTTATCTATGCGAGAGTCAGTGAACACAAATATGGCGCTGTTCAGCTATTTTCAAACATGGAGGCAAAGTCGGCAGACTATTTATAGAAGTCTGTGAATTTAACAAAATTTCTTACGAAAATAAGAAAGAATTTGAAAAAATATTATCAACAATATCCGTATATACTTTGTATATAGAGACATATGAAATTTATGCAGTCAAGAATAGAAAATTTGAAATTCATAGACACACATGTGTCTATGTGTGTTTTAATCCATTTCTTAGTTATAACATAAATTATTATTCTGTAATAATAAGTAAAAAAATGCTATTATGATAAAATTTATAGACTAAAGCCGAAAGTAAGCTGTGTGTTTGTTGATATGATCGATAAACTCTTCTTTGACGAAACTTTAATGTAATTTTAAGATTTTGGAACATAAAAATTCCATCTTTCAAAAAAATATGTTGAAATATTAATATTTTTCTGTGCATACTAAAATTTTTCAAGGATAAAAAAATATTACGAATACATAGTGCAAACTTATATACTCGATTATTTCAATTTATGATAATCAAAACAGTTTAGAAGAAATCATATTCTGATGTCAAAGTCGATCAACAATAGAATGATAATGATAATAGAAATATATATACATACATATAAGGTGCTTCGAAATTCACTCCTGCAAGATGTCATACTTATGCTAAAAGAAATAATTTTTTTACTTTTGCAAAATTATGTCTGATAAGTAGTTTTTGCAAGAGAACAGGTTGAAGTTAATAAATAAGGACTCTGATCTATGTGGCGTTCAGAACCAGCGCACGTTCCTCACTTGGACCTAATTAGCTAGTATTCATAAGTAATATTTTAAAATACTAATATGGCTTTGTTATGATTAGTTTATGACTGCTTACACTACTATACGCAATTGTGCAATATTTAAAAGAATAGAACTTTTAATAAAGTTCATCAAGCGTATTATTATTTACATTTGTTTTTACTTTCAGATAGATCTGATAGACCTACGTAATTAGACAATTCTTTTATCCATTTACTTATTATTACGTAAAAAATGAAAGCAATAATTTATTTTGCTATCTTTTTATTTTTGAAGCAATACAATATAAAAGATCATGGTCAAGTAATTAATTCTTATAACTTAAATACAAACTTAAATAGTCATAAACTAATTATAACACAAAGCCATATTAATATTTTACTTATGAATACTAGTCAAGGATTAGGTACAAGTAAACAAGGAGCCCTAAGCGCCAGATCAGAGCTTATTCGTTAACTTTAATCTGTTTTCCTGTAAAAACTATTTGTCAGGCGCAATTTTGCAAAAGAAAACAATAGTTTCTTTTAGTATGAAGTATGACGTCTTGTACTTCGCAGGTGCATATTTTGAAACACTCTGTATACAAGATTTTAAATAATGCATTACGATTTCTCGAAAACTATGATATGGAAAAATGTGAAATAATAATAATGATACCTTCTTTTGTTCCCCTCCGAACTATACAACTGTTTAAAACTGTTTTTTCGTATCTACCATAGTTTTCGAGAAATCTTAATGAATTATTTAAAATGAAACACCCTGTATTTATATACATGTGTATACATATACACATACATATATATATATATATATATATATATACAGAGAGTATTTCATTTTAAGTGATATGGTCGATTATCTTGCAAATTGATGATTTATTGAAAAATTTTTCGAACAAAAGTTGCTTGGTTTGAAGGAGGACACATAAAGGAGGAAATGTGGAATCGATTTTATCAAAATTAGGTCAAAGTTATTAATGTTTTTTTTAAATAGAAACCCCTATTTTTTATCACATATTCTTGTAGCTTATCTCGAGAGTTTTCCAAAATATTATAATAAAGTTACATTTCATTGAGTACTTTTCGAGTTATGGAACTTGAAAGTTAGTACTAAATAATACCGCCGACATTATCCATGTACGCATGCGCGTGAGAACGGGATTCTTACGCGCGCGCATCTCCGTGAGTCACATTACTTGACATACGCTTATGCGCACGAAATAGAGTTCAATCCTTCTCAATTCAACTTTCTTCTTTTTTTCGTATAGCTTTT
Organism: Atta cephalotes; assembly: GCF_000143395.1. Taxonomy (NCBI): domain Eukaryota; kingdom Metazoa; phylum Arthropoda; class Insecta; order Hymenoptera; family Formicidae; genus Atta; species Atta cephalotes. The sequence continues at coordinate 3,895,859 of NW_012130091.1, forward strand.
TCTTTCAATGTTTTTACATTAGTAGTCTTTTTCAAAGCTTTTTTCAAAATGATCGCTTACAGTTCAAATGAAATATTGTTGATATTATTCTTGTGCTTGGTAAAGTTGAACAAAATTATTGTAGAATTATTGAACAGAAAGATCGTAATAGATATCCGTTTAGATGACATTTAAATGCAGATAAGAAGAATTTTATTACGAGAGCGTAGAAAAATTCGTAAGAGAAATCGCAAGCAAATACAATAAATGCTGAAGATGACATTAATGATCCGCGTGTATAAGCAGTGCTAGCAATGATAAACTTGAATCCTCATATTTTGACTAGAGAACTTTGACTAGAGACTGCAACGTAATTTTCCTGTATTGAGGATTTTACAAAAATATAAATTCTATTCCTATCACATCACTTTAACCTAAGATGTAAGTAAAAATGATATAAGGCTAAGAAGACAATTTTGTCGTTGGACATTACAAATAAGACAGAATTCAACTTTTTTTCAGTATGTTCTCTTCAATGATGAAGCCTCATTTCATAACAATGACAACTCAAGAAGTATAACTGTTATTATTGTCCACAATTCTCACTGGACTCAACGTGTTGATAATTGACATCATTAAAGTTTAAATACTTGATGCGGAATTGTAAATAGATATTTGATTGGTCCATATTTTTTTGATAATCACTTAAAACTTACCTTTTTTTTTGCAGAATAAATTGGCTGAGTTTTTAGAAAAGGTTGATCTTGTTACTCGACAAAAAATATGATGGTCAAGATGATGCACAATTCTATTCTCGTCGTATTGTGACTCAATAACATCTTTTATGAAAGATAATTGGGGGGGGAGTGGGGTATGGATATATTCGATAACTTCCACGATCTTCCGATGTAATTTCGTGCGATATTTTTTGTGGGGCTACATAAAAAATATTATTTACAAAACTCCACCGACAGGCGGCATTTCATGTCTGCAGGAGACATGAAAAATTGAATAACTAAAAATGTTTGGCGTAGCATTCCTCAAAATATTTTAATTTCAACAGTAGAAAACTTTGAAAAAATTTTCGGTTGAGGCTATGTCTGTAAGAAAATGGAGCTCCATTTGAATCTTATCAATGATTAAAGACATACCACATTTATAGTCATTTGAACTGCGCGCCGAATTGGTTTTCCTTATAAATGCAATTAAACTATTGTAATAATATCACGAATTAAATTGAGGTTTTTAATTTGATACTCAATCAAGCATCATATTAAAAAGATGTTTCATAGTGTTTTAAGAATTAACAAATATTATCCAGGACATGATCCTGAACAACATTCAAAAAGTTTTAACCGTTAATCGGATAACTTGCATAATGTTAATGATAGCGATAATGTAACCTTCAAGTTATATAACTCGGAAAATACTTTATGAAAAAATATTTTATTATAGTTTTGGAAAGTTTTCGAAATGTGCTACAAGAATATGCAATGAAAAAGGGAAATTCCATATGAAATTTCAAAATTAACTTTCAAATGACTTGAAATATGCTTTCAAGATCAAATTTAAAGTCTAATTTCTTCCCTCATTCCCAATCAAAATTATACAACTTTCACTTCTGATGTTTTTTTTTGGAAACGTGTGTTCTTTTCCAGCATGGAAAGATTTAAAGCCTACCCTATACAGGGTAGGATTGGGTATTATGAGCACTGCAGGTAATATGAATACCATTTATATTTCTATAACGGTTGGTACTAGTAATGCCAACTGTTGTAAAAAGATGCAAATGTCTTCGCGACATTTCAATATGTTGCGAAGTTTGATCTAAATTGATGTATTTCGGATATTTATCATATTAAGTAGATATTATGAACATCTTTATTATATTTTCCCACACTTAATATTTTATTTATCGAAGCATGCATTGAAATGGAAGGAAATCATTGCCAGCAATTTCTGAAATGAAAAAAAAAAAATATATATATATATATATATATATATATATATATAAT